>NC_060267.1:35567802-35872969 GCF_021613505.1 Equus quagga
AATCTGAACCATGGGTGAGCTGCTCTCTTATGGCATGAGTAGCGTAATAAGATGAATATTAATGAATAATCAGATGGATTATGTCATTCAATGATCAGAGCAGCCCTTTGGGAAAGGTATCACTGTTATCCTCATTTTACAGATGAGCAAGTTGGTGCAAAGAGAGAGCAGGCAGCCTAAGAGCACATGATAAGTGGGCAGACCGAGATTTTTTCTGACACCAAATTCTGAGTCCCTATCACTTATGAATTTTATTCAGTTTCAAATAACAGAAAGCTGAGTGGCAGTGGTTTGTACTCAATAGGAGGTTGTTTTTCTTCTATAATAATGCAAGGGGTTCAGATGCAGTCCAAGCCAGCTGTTCCACCATGCTATGAAGGACGCAGACTCCTTCCAGCCTTCTCTTCCACCACACTTAGGGCACATCCTTGTTCCAGTGCTCACAAGACAGGTGGTAGGGCTCCAGCAGGCTAGCGCCAGCTCACGTCACAGCAAGGAGTAGGAGAAGCATGAAGAGCAAAGAGCAGAAAGGCCAAAGCAGTCACTGCTATCCCCTTCTAAAGAGTTTTCACTTAATCCTCCCACCCCTCCAACTTCCATTTATATCTCAGCATTATTAGCAAGGTGTTCTGTTTATACGTTTAACTGCTTTATTAGAGTGAAGGGATATTGAGTAGGCAGTTAGCATTCTCTGCCACAGCTCTTAATCCCCCTGTCATTCTGCCTTTTCCAGTCTTAGTACAAGGATAGGAACAGGGAATTCTTTTATTATAATTTAAAATAGTCCATAAATTTTCCTTTGTATAAGGTCTCCTCCACAGTTATGCTTATTAAAATACACACACACAGAAACATATGTCTCTTGAATGGAAAGATATCCATCTTATGATGGAATATTTTATGTAGAATCTTTAGCAAATATTTAGCACAGACCCTTATAATGGAATATCAAATTAATCTGGAAATGAGGAACTGAGACAACATTATCCAAGTTTAGAGAAACTGTCAACTGACCGGACCCTGTTTCCACCTTCCAAAATGCTAATTGACAAGTGGTTAATTATTGGTATGAAATGTTTTCCTACAGGCTAGACAATTCTGAGTTGTATATTCTTCCGCTTCAAACTTGGTGAAACAGAAATTGCCAATCAGAATATTATCTGCAGGAAGCAGTATGTTTTCAGCTTTAACAGACCAAAATTCCATGAACTTATTTATCTCTTTTTTATCCTAATGTTTGAATAAAACAAGAGGGGTATGTTTAAGCAGTGAGAGAGTTACTAGTTGAAGACTTCAGTAAAATATAGTATATGGGTTTAACCTTTCTTTGACAAAAACTTACCTTTGTCTTCTCTCCTACCTCAGTTTCTCCCTTTAGAAAGTTCTGTCATATATACAGGACTTGTCTGTGAGTTTACTCCAGTAAAATACATTACAATAGAATGACAGTTCACAGGAATTCTGAGTAACCCGATGCTATCCTCTTTTTACATGTCGATGGTACACAGTTATTGTTTTATCATGTCATTGTGAATGTGGTTAATATATAATATTGTTTTGATAACAAATTGATCTTCAACGGTTTTATGTATAAGGACCATGTGCTTCAAAGCAGATAGTACAAAGCTGGACACAAAACAGATAAATACTTATCAATGGCTTTATATCTGGAAAATATGTAAACGATTAAGTATACTCTACTCACTCTAGGATGTTTCTTCTGAGTTCTAGCTTCTTAATAAATCCCTAACATCAGCATGTTTTTTAATAGATTGAGGAAGTTAGTTAGTAGATTTCTTTTTATGCAAGGATTTATAGACTTTTAATATTGAAATCAATTCTATATATTCTTGTCAAATTTGGCTTAGCTCCATAAGAGGAAATTTGGGCAGTCAGTCAATATAGACTAGAGAAAAGCAGCTCGGATCATGGGGGTTCATAACTCCCTCTCTTACTCAGTAACTGTTTCTAATTTTGATTAGGCAAGTATATTGAGTTCTTCTCTTTCTCTTTTTAATGTTAAATTTGCCAAAGATTGTGACATGCACAAAGTAAATATGTATGATAAAATAATTAATATAAAAATCTTTTGCTCTAATTGAGTATTTCATGTGAAAGTATTAAATGAGCCTAAACTAGCTGAATAATTGTCTCAATCCTCTCTTCATTTGTATGTTGAAATCATGGCCTTAGACCATTACTAAGAGTTTTTCAGCAATAGGAATTGAACCGAATTTTTTTAAATTGGTGATTATGAACAATTTGGTGACTTCCAGAAATATGAATTTACTTGTTTTAAAAAGATGACTAATTTAATATAGGATTTCATATGATAATACTTCTTGCCAGTATTCGTAGGCTGATCACATAAATATTTTCCTAGTTGTTTTCCATAAAACAAGTTATTTTAGACTGCAACTAGTAGATAATTGCCTTATGTTTTAGAGGTAAGGATCACTTAATTTTTGTAATCCCCCAAATACAGTCTTGAGTGTATACCGTGCCCATTTCTAATGCCACCCCTTCAATATAGCTGAATCTTGCCCTCAAACCTACTATCTAAGGAACCTCAATCTTCCTTTCTATTCTATGAACTTCTGTAGTTTACAAAAGAGATTTCTAAAAAGATAATTGTATTGATTAATTCAATTTCTAGGTCGAGCATGAAGTTGTAAATTGGAGATCACTCATAGAAATTGAATACAAAGGGAAAATCTTTTTAAGTCTTTTTTTTGGTGTATTGAATGATTTATGCTGAACTCCTAAAAGCTTTCCAACCTCACAGAGCTTCAATAAACTTCTAATGGAGTGCTGAATGCCAGCTCTATTTTTGTTGCTTGTACAGTAGGTGGGAAACCTTTAACTAGTAGGATGAATCTTTGTTTTCGTTTCTGTTGAAAAACTCATAGATTAACACCGAGGCACTTCTAATATCTTAGTAAAAAGTTTTCTAGTGTAACATAATATACATATATTTATAGAAGTTTAAATATATATTGATACGTTGTTTCTTAAGTATATATTTTTACATGATATATTTAACCAAATCCAATTTTATGCATATGTATATGCAAGTAGGTATCTCCACATTTGTATGTATAGTGTCCAGATTTATTGTGTGTTAGCTGATTGAGTGTTTCATCAGATAATAGGTTCTCTAATGCAGAAACTGTTTTATCCACATTCCATTCACCCCCAACAGAGTATAATACAATGTGTTTTACACAATGGATGCTAAATTAATGGTTGGAGTGAATGGTGACCAAAAGAATACACGTTTAATCAGAGAAAAATGTACCATTTGATTTTGATACAGGTGCAGATGGGAAAGATGTCACTTAAAGAAAGTCACCTTTATTGTCGATTAGAACTGCTTTATTCTTATCTACTTAGATGGAAGCTAAGCTCTGGCACTTTTATATAGTTTTATTTATAATTGTGAACGTGTAGAACTCCATGAGGCCATCAATCAGTAGAGAGATGAGGGCCAAACAGAATTATTTCTGTAGGTGGCCAATTTTTTTTCAATCAAGGACAGCTGAAAGGTCATGATTAAAACCGTGATTTTCCTGAAATTCTAAGTAACTGTTAGTGACTGTTTTGCACAAAGATGTCAAAACTACTTTTTCCTCTGAAGAAGAAAATTATAAGTTCTTGAAAACGTTGGCAGTTTTCCAAATTTCACTTGCACTACTGTAATGTATTTTAATTACTGCACTTGAGTCAGTTTCTTTAAAAATATGAGGCAAAAATAAGTTAGTGCGATAGTAAGCATACATAGATTAAACAATAGACATCTAATGCCTCACTGACAGGTGCATGCGCATTACTCAGTATTAGCCAAAGAGTAGGATTTAAAGTTTTTACCCAGGGAGTGTGTGTAGCATTAATTCATAATTCTATGTAGAGATGAGGAATGATATCACTATGTATTTTTATTAAAATGTGGCAGTGATACTTGAGATATTTAAGTAATTTGCTTAACAAAGACCAGTTGGCAGAGGCAGCCAAGGATAGCAAATGTTTCTAGTGATTTCTGTAGGTGGCCCTTTATTCCCTGAGTCAGAATTGACTCCAATCCCTGGGTAGTAGCAGGGAGGACTAACTGCTGTCATCATCTTTCAGACAAAGTGTGGACATGAAGTCCTGACCATTTGTAGTCGTTAAAGATTCCTCAGAACCTTTGTAGCAAGAACGGTTTTAACCACAGTGTCCTGGTCAGTTTCCAAATCGGGTAATTGCATTCTGCCTCCTAATGTCTTCCCGCAGGTTCTATTTTTGTTTATTGGTTTGTTTGGGATTTTTATTGACAACGCTCGGATATATGGAGCTGTATTTTTTGAGGGGTGCATCTCTCCTTGGTTTTAAGCTGTTGTGTGCTTTTAATCTTCTTTAGGCTACATGAGAATAGAACCAAAGAGTTTTGTTAGATGCATATTGTTTTAGCCTGAATTGATAATTTGTGTTCCATACTTTTACGCCCTGTTTTAGTTTAATTTTTTAAAGAGATATATATAAAGGAACAAATGAAGAGAAATAATGGCATGAAAAGCAACAGATATGGTGGCAGACCTGGGCTGCTGTTTGGGATATGGTCCAAGTGCACCTGCTCTCCTTTACCTTGGAGGAAGACGCTGGAAAGCAGAGAAGATGAATGATACTTTCTGGGTTTGGGGAGGGATGACTAGAGAATATTCAGAGTGTGAGTTCATTTAGAATTAAAAACTGGTAAAGTTCCATTTGAGCCCAAGAATGACATGGTTCGTTTCCATGTTAAATGTCAGTCTTTTTTTTCCCATTGATAAGCATGTTAAATTTGGATTTGTAAAGCAGAAGGATATGTATCTGAATTTAAGAGCAATATTTTGATATGTCATAATTTTGATGGCCATGTTTTGAATTAGATATTTCACTCATGATCATTTTTTGTAATCTACAGGAAGACAAAATTCTATCAAATCAACATTTATTGGATGACAACCGTATTAAAAGAACTGCATTTAATGTTTTACTCTTGACAATACTTTATTTGGTCCAAAAGACGCTGTACCAAGTATTTATCCTATTATATTCCTTGTGGGTTGAAAGTGATTTTCTTTTTTAGTTTTGTTGTTATTTTATTTATTCAACAAGAAAATGATAAAACAAAATTCTAAGTAATTTAGACCTAACACAAGCATAGATTTCATCCATTAATCTTAAAACCTACCCTGCCAACAGCATTATATGGTAGGAAAAGCCAAGGAGCTGTTTTTTTAATGCTGGCTCTTACAAACTCTATCATTTCCAAATGGCTAAGTTGCATAGCTTCCCTGTTTCAGTTTTTTCATTGTGAATAGGGATGATTCTAATATTTTTGACCTACTCACCTAAACAGTTTTAACCAAATGCTAGAAAATACATTTCCTTTTAAAGTAAATGCTAAACTATAATATAGTACTTTTCTCACTAATAATTTATCTTTCATCGGATTGTTTTACATATATCCTCAATTAGGGATTATTCTTTGTAGCTTTTCTGGAATCTTAGCTTGAGATTAAACCTGTTCTGGGTTCTGCGTGATGGAGCTTTTCTCCAATGTCATAGCCTCTGAAATGTTACCTTTCCTATATGGTATAGTTTTGCTTTTTTCTAGTTCATAGAAATTTTAGCATATCTAGGACACAAAAAATAAACAAATGAAAGACTTTAATTCTTCCTTGACATGCTTAATTAATCTGAAGATGTCTATACCTGGCAGAATCAGGACCCAGTTGTCGTTGGGACTATAGAAGGCAGAAAACTGAGTATTGGAGAAAATCACCAACAAGGAGTAGGCTGTTGGAGCAGATCTTATCACGATGGGGAAGCTCATACATACAAAGCATCCGATGATCTCATAGTAGGAAAATATCTTGTCAGACAGGTGCTGATTGTCTAGCTGTGGGCAGTGAGGGGATGTTCCAGGGAATAAGGATGGAGTACTGTGCCTGGAAACTCCATCAACAGATAGTAAGAAGCAGTCAAACTGATAAACGGGCTGTGAGCATCAGAGACACTTAGCAGAAGTAGAAGACTATCCTAGGAGACTAAATTTTCAACAAAGATTAAAAACCTGATGACAGAAGACGTGAGGCAAAAATCATGGAAACTAAGTGTGGACTCAGTAAGGAAGCAAAACACAGAAATTAAGTTACAGAAGCTGTGTTGAAAAGCCAGATCCTGGTGGCTAGAACTATGAGGTCTGCTTGGCTTTGGGGCCAGACAGTGAACTAATCATATCAATGTAACCCTCTTTGGCTTTGTTGCTGTAACATCTTCTAATGGCCACCCTGTATCTCTCTCCTAAATTTACACAAGGCAAGAGAAGATAGAATTCATATAAATTCTGAGAACATGATCCTCATTGTCTTCTCTCTTTTTTTCACTTTCATGTCAGTCAAAGGAAGGTTATTTCCTACCTTACTTGGTTCTGTTTTCTCTCAACCATTACCTTTCTCTGCTCAGAGATTTTGTAATCTGTATACAAAAGTTACACCAAATTTCAGTGGTTTAAGACACATTTTAGTACATTTTTACATATGAGATTGGGATGTATCTAAAATCAAAGGTTAGTCATAATTTAATTGTCAGAGTATTTTTTCTTGCTGATATAAAAACATATTGAGTTGTCCTCAAATCAATGGCATCTTTGGTGAAATACAAAGCTTATCAAACTAAGAGTCTATTGCTGCCAAGAATGACTTCAAATACAATCTGAATCATAAAGACATATGATGTCACTGATATCACATGATGTCATTGACATTAACTGTCACTGGGGCTTGATCCCTAGTAGTTTGTAAAACCCTCCCAGTGTTTAAACCATCTTTTCCGTATCCTGTCACATTCTCGTTATAGAGAAAAAGAGCAATTAGAGCGGGCTCTCCAAAAGAGAAGACTCCCATACAGATTTTTAAGAACTGTTTTGTCTTCATAGTAGGAATGCATTTATTGCATCTGATGTCTTGAATTGAAGTTTAAGTAATACCTGCCTTCTCCATCCATACACACATAGACATGTGTCCAGAAGGGGCTTCCTAATGTTTGGAAATGAAAATGGGATCCCTTTTCTTTGGTGGATCCTATCTTAGTAAAGGAATCTCTGGTGTAATATTCACGTTTTCACAATTCTCCTTGGTTTCCTGAAACTGAGGCTTAATTTTGCCTTTTCAATATTGACTTCTTTGGTCACAGTATCCTCCAAAAATTCTCATCTTTGTCTAAAAGAAGCACACATTTGTGGCTGGGAGAGTAGAATAACACATGGAGCTTTTTTATTTTTCTCATTGTCTACCTGAAAGGACACACATATTTTCAAGGTAATTACATCGTTGCTTAAATTTCCACTTTTGAATTTACATGCTTTTATTCTGTCATAAATAGAATCCCTTCTCCTCCTGTTATAAGAGCTATAGTATATCTGCCATTGGTAAGCTTAGTATTTGGATGTGTCCCAATATTGGAACTTGTCTCATTATGTCTTAATATTTGGGCAATTCTTGATATCATGATTTTACAAAGCATATACACATAAAATTCTTCACATACAATTTTCATAGGAAGAAAATAGTGTATAGAGCCAATGAGAAAGAAAGTATAATATGCCTTTACTTGAAAAATGGAATGAAAGGACTGTAGGTAAGAACTAAAACTATAAATTGGAAAAGAACAATTATTTATAATAAGGAATTGTGAACTTCGATAGACTGCTTTTCCCAGAGACACAGACCTCATTGGAAGGTGATACCAAGCTTCCATTGAGGGAGAATTGGGTGTTACGATGAGACCTCCTATGTGAGACTTGAGAACACTTTTGTTAACTTGGGGTTCCTGCTTGGGAACTATCCACTCGTTTATCACTACATTTATAGCTGGTGCTGTGTTAGAGATGATATTTGAAATCCCCTATCAACATCACCCCAAGGAGGAGTATATATCCTGAATATTGCTGATTACATCAATGTGAGAAAGAGCTCACTTACAAAAAAAGAATTACACAGAGTTTCAAACTTATGAATTTAAAAGACAAAAGTTCATTTAATATGGATGGATCTCTGGCTTTTCGGCTTTTGTAGTATTAGAGGACCGGCAGGTTCTTGTTTGTTATACTCTCATCATATATTTCAGCAATTAGATCAGAGAGAGACTTTGGATGCTGAATATGTGTACCATCATTGGGCTTCAAGTTCTAACAGCCATCTCAAAGGACTAGCAGACATTTGGTCCTGTCCAAAATATCCATAAGACATTTGGTCCACGCCAAACGGTCCTTGATATTTGGTCATATCCAAAACCATTTGGCATGGACCAAATATGCTCGTGGGCATTTTGGATAGGACCAAATATCTTATGGACACTTTGGACAGGACCAAATGTCCTCCAAGGTCTCAATGCCCTGACTATTGAGGAAGTTTCCAATAATTGCTGATGAGTGAGAGGAAGCTTTGAGACACATACGGGGAAAAGTTATTGTAGCGAAAATGAGATGGAATATAGTGCTTGACTTAAGGTAGGCATTCAGTTTAGGATTTCTATCCTCACAGATAATGTTTTTTGGTGGAATATATCTTGTACAATATCACTGAAGCTAATGAAATATAGTTTTCAACAAATCATTTTTGGAAATCACTTTCCTGTACAACACATCTTCATTAGAAGAGAACGTGTGGGTCATTGTCACTTCTTACCCATGGCATTTTGTTAACCTCTTAGCTGGTTTCTCTACCTCCAGGCTCTTCCTGTGATAATCTGTTGTACACACTACAAATGGATTAGTCTTCCTCAATTACAGCTCTGGTCCTCTCACTCCCCTACTCAGAAATAGTAATGGCTCTCTGAGTGACCTCCTGAATGAAATCTAACATATTAGCCTGATATTCAAGACCCTACATGGTCTGGCCCTGTCCTGATGCTGTAGCCAATTGTTAGCCACCCTTGAAGGGCCAGGACAATGTCTTCCTCTTTATGAAAACTTCTGTCATTGTTTTGGAAATAGTATCTTCTTTTTTCACTTTTAAATATTAAATAAACGTTTGTTAGTTGACTGAATTTGTTCCTCCATGCAGTCTATGCATAATAGATGCGTTTGCTATTACAAGGAATAAAAATAAACGATGAATTGTTAACAATGCTTGGGTATAAGTATCTCAAAGTATTGATTATTCAGGGAGCTCTTTGTCACTTGTGAATTTTCCAAAACTTGGCTTTTCTTGCTTCATCCCCATGCTGCCTAACTCAGGCTTTTTGCCTTATTCATTTAAATTCTAACTTAGGAAGCACATAGGAAGAAATGAAGCATTCAAATCACTTGAAAAGAGAAGAGAGGTATTTAGCCTTTGTTCGCTCCTGGCTTTTGATCGTAACAATAAATTCTCTGTAAGCAATCCAATAAAACTTCCCATTGAGTTGCACTTGTGTTTCCTTTGAGCTTGAATTTACAGCCTACCGTCGGTAGATTAAAAATCCATTAAAATCTATAAGAACAGCAGAAGTTACATATTCCTTTTGCTGTAGTAAAGATTTTTCTAAAAGATTTTACATTAAAACTCTGTTGCTAAGTAGTGATATTAATAGGCCATTTTGAAGTCAAACTTGGCTTGTTCTTATGGCATGGAAGACTGCACAAGGAGTAGCTTCCCATATTCCATGAGATTGCGTTTTGGACAGATGACTGAGACACAGTTGACTTTTTTCATCATGTCAGAAAGACAATGCTAGACTCCATTAACAAACAGCAGACAACCTCAAGGATAAGTGGTAATGAGGAGAGTTGGAAAGAACATGCTAGGAAGGGGTGATAATAGATTCAGACAAAGAGCACCCAAGTAATTGTCCTGTGGACAGTGAGAAAAATGAAACAGGAGAAAGGGTGAGAGGTGAAGGATTGAGATGTAAATTTAAACTAATGTATAGATTAATAGGAACCAAAAATCGCAATGCCCAATTTTATTAAAACACTCAAAGTGCAGATATGAAGAAAGTGTATTTCTATCTGTGCCTTTTCAAATTGATGCTTTTCTTTGAACGTGATACTTTATACTCTTTGCTATAAATTAACATGCTTTCAGCCTCTTACTATCTTTGCAGATGTTTAAGAATGAAATTTAATGTTGAGATGTCATATTTGTAGCTTGGAAGGCAGAAAGACTTCAGTGGGTTAGATGCTATGTTCCGCCGTTTTCTCAGGTGATTTGCCCTCACCAAGTCTTAGATAAGTTACAATAATAAAATACGATACTATTAAATATCTCCTCTAGAGTTGTCTTTCTACTGGATGTGACACCCAGACTGTTCTGAGCTATCCATAGTAGAAGTCCTGGGTACAATATCCTTGAATGGATTTGATTTATTTTTAAGCGACAGTGTATTTCCATTTAATACTACTCAAGAGTCTTAAAAATGTCCAAAGTCCCAAGGATATCTGAGTTTCATATGATATTACAATCAGGTCGTGACTGTTGGTTCCTCCATTGCTAAAGCCTCTGAAGGACCCTGGGCAATTTTGCACCTTGAAAATTTTTCTTGTATGAAAGCTTATGTCTGATTTGCTTCATATGAGTACATCAATACAGTGACAAAAAAAAAAAAAAGTCAGTAATATTTTTGCAAGGGAAAAAGGGGTATGATCAGAGAACAAACCCGTCCAAGCGTTGCTGAGTAGCATTATTATTATCGATCATACTCCCATGTTTTTCCTGTCTCAAAGATGTGCCTCCTCCTCGTCATGCTGAGATTCATTTGGAATCCTCTCTCTTCCTCTTCTTCCTATGGGTCTTGTTTCCAAGGGTCTTGTTTCACAGTTTTGATGATTCTACTTCCCAGAATTTCTGTTGGCATTTTCCCCCCCTTTTACTTTTTTTCAATATGTTTTATCATGTTTTCTTTTATACAAAAGCGTTCAGTGTTCATTGGAGAAATGCTAGGGGGAAAACAGAGCAAGGAGACGAAAATAATATTAAAAATACAACTCTAATTTTGCCACCCAAAGAAGATGACCATTAAGATTTTGGCATATAATCTTCCTTTTTAAAAAGTAAAGTTGTATAATAGCCAAGATGTAATATATAGCAATATATATTTTTTATAAAACTGCTTCATACTGTAATGTTTTTAGAGGCTACTTTTTAATTTAATGATATGAACGTTTTCTTGTAGTTAAATATTCTTTATGTCTCATTTTAATGACTGCATAGTATTCTATATTCTACTATGTGAATGTACCAGAGTTAGTACATCAAACCCCTTGTTTTTGGGCAGTTAGTTTTGCTTTCTGTTTCTTACTTTCTTTTCCCATTGCCACTCGTGAAGTCAAAGCTTTCATCATATCTTTCTTGGACTGTTTTAATATTAGTTCAAATGATTGCTTATATCCAGTGAACTATCTTATCCTTCCAGAATAAGTTAAAAAAACAGGAACCAAAAATAAACAACTCAAAAGATTGTGGCTTGAACGAAAGTTCTGATGACTTTCAATTTTCTTCAGAATAAAGTTCACGTTTCTTTGCAATTATGTAGATTCTTCTCTAATTTAGTCATGACCTGCCTGTATGATTTATCTGCGTTCACTCATCTCATACTATCCATGATTCCCTAAATACTTTGTTACTTCAATGACTTTGCCAGTGTAGTTTCTTTTGCCAAGAATGCCTTTTACTTTTGTTTCTACCTTGTAATGTCCGGTGTATTCTTTAAAGGTAAGCTCAAATTCACCTCCCTCCTTCTCTCAGTCAGATGATTGCACCCTCCTCTATGCCCCTATGGCGTTTTGTTGTTGCCCCTGTTATGGAATCCAGTGGGAGGACGTGATACGAAGCACATAGTCTTTAGACTTGGACAGTCCTGGGATGGAAGGCAAGACCCAGCTCTTATAATTTCTCCATCTCGGTTTCATGGTTCATTTACTTGTTCAACAAATAGTACTAAGTATGTACTGTGTTCCAGGTCCTATGTGGAACTCTGGGTATACCAACAAACAAGTAATATTAATAATGGGTAATATTTACTATGGAATGGCTGTGTGCCGGGCACTGTTCCATGTGCTTTACATTGTGAACTCATTTAATCCTCGCAACAGGTTCTATTACTAACCCCCTTTTACAAATGCAGAAATTGTGGTACCAAGAAGTTAGACCCTTATGAAGGTCAGACAGCTAGTAAGTAGCAAAATAGGGATTCAAACCCAGGTGGTCTGGTTCCAGAATCTGTTCTCATGGTCAATATGCTTCACTGCCTCGTAAAATAGACAAACTTGGACACATACTCTGCCTTTCTGGAACTTTCAAGTTAGTGAGGGAGACATACATCAAATAAATAGCAACACCAACAAATATAAAATTACAGTATGGTAAGTGCTATGAAGACGATATGCTCAGTACTATGAGAACAATAATGGGTTTACATGCTTACGAGAGGTTATATTTCCTTTCTTCTTAACATGTGCTATTTAAGATTAGATCTGAAGGAAAAGAAGGAATGAAACAGATAAGGAAGGGAGAGAAAAATGCCCCGACGTGCAGGAAACAGTATGTGCAAAAGCTCTGTGGTCAGAGGAAATATGGCATGTGGAAGGGCCTGAGAACCAGCAGCATGACTGGAGTGAAACTGAGGTTGTAGAGAGATGGGACCCAAAAATCCTTTAGGCCATGCTAAGTTTTATCTATTCTAGGCGCAATGGGAAGTGGTTAAATGTTTTTAAGGAAGGGGTTTCATGAGCATCTTTTTATTTTGTAAACATCCCTCTGGCTGCGGAGTAGAGGAGGGGAGTTTGCAGTAAAGATGGTGATATCATACTTGTGTAGGGAGAAGTGAGATAATGTAATTGAAAGTGTCTAGCACAGTGTCAGGCTCTCAGTGAGCACTTAATAAATGCTGGTGTGCTTCTTCGTGCATTATTTTATTCACCAGATCTAATACACTGCCCTGTAAAATGTAGCAAAACAATTAATGCTTGTTGATTGACTGGGTGAATTAATAAATCGTTATAGAGACCTTTCTTGAAGATTTCCAGAAACAAGGAACTCTGTGCCTCAGAAACCAGTCCATTAAGCAATTTTATGTGTGAGAGTATATTTTCTCATTTTGAACCAAATATCTGACTTCCTATGATTCTACTTAATTTTGCCTTTTGGGCCTATACAGAATAAGTATAAATCCTCTTCTGTGATAATTCTGCAAATAATCGAAGACAGTTATTTGAAATATTTCTGTTCCAGATCCTTCAGCCACATAATATATCATCCAGACTCTGCCTCATTCTGGTTGCCATCCTGAAGACTCTTTCTTTCTTTAGCTGTAGCACTCAGAATCAAAAGGGTCCATGTACTCCACCCTATACAGAAATCATGAGGCCATTAGCATCTTTCTTTGAGGCGACCATTCTAATTCATGCAACTCAAAATTACATTAACTATTTTAAAAATAATGTAATATGTGTTGGCTCATGTTGAATTCACAGGCTACCAAAACCCCGATCTGAACAGCCTGAAGCCATTTCTCTTTTGTCCCATGCATATCATGGATTTTTTGAACTTATTTTTGCAGCTTTACATTTATCAATATGAAATTTAAATTTAATCATTTTAGTTAAAATCTTTTGGAATACTGATCCTGTCATCTAGTGTAATAGTTATTTCTCCAAGATTTTTGTTTTGTACATATTTACGTAAACTTTTCTACAACTTTAGTTTTGTTGTTGATAATAATGTCAAATAAGATAAAGTTAGAGCTCTTATTTTACTGACGATTTCTTTTTACTTAATATTCCTTTCCAATTTTCACTGACTTTGCTAGATGTCATTTGACTAGCTATAAATCTACCTAGTTGTATATTTATCTATCCCATAATTTTTCACCTTATCTTTAAAGGTCCTGCTGAAAATCAAAATCAAATCATTTTGATGATTCCTTGGTTTAATTAAACCTTTTGAACAAAGGCAGTGCAGATAGTATGAAATTATGCATTGTGAGTGAATAATAACCACCACCATCCAAAGAGCGCTTGCTCTGTGCCGGGCTGTCTTCTGACTGCTTTGATACGTATGTTAACTCAATTAATTTCTACACAAAAAACAATGAGAGAAGTACTATCGATATCCACATTTTACAGATGAGAGAACTGAGGCACAGAAGGTAAATCACTTGCCAAGTTCATGTAACTAGAAAGGGGTGGAGTCAGGATTTGAACCCTTACATTTTGGCTCCAGAGCCTGTGCTCAACCTGTGTTGACTCAGGAATCATTACTTCTTGTGTGCTATAGAAAAACGAAATCAAAACAGTGAAATAATCTGGCACCTTCGGTAAGAACGGTAAGAATTATTTGGAAATTTTTGAAAATTTGGAATTCTTTTCTAATATTCCATGTATTTGGGACTTTTCCCATATGTTGCTTTAAACCTAAAATAATTCATACACTATACATTTAAATTGACTTAGTGGGTATCTACTGTCTAGTGAGAACATAGGTGAGGAAGCTCTGACTCAGGCAGATTACACGGGGGTGGGCAGCTTAGTTCTCTTCCTTTGTGGTACACCGGCAACACTAGAGCAAATGCAAAATAAACTTAGCTGCAGGGAAAGAGAGGGAGACATTTCAGGCATTCACTGAATGCAAGAAAACACATGCAAACTGTTTTCAATATGTTTTTTAAATTGTGGCAATTTCAGCTGTTTGTAAAATGGAAAGAAAATTAGAATTCAAAATACTTTCCCAATAGTAGTGTTATACAGTTTTATTGAAACATTTTTTAATAAGAGCCTAAGTACAGCCCGAAAGGAATACAGAATCTCCTAGAAAATGAATACCAATGCAAATACTTATGTGATTGTCTTGGATTTGGGTGCTGGAATATTGTTCTTCGCTTCATTGTAGGAGAAATCTCATAATTGATGCAAATTATAATCCTAGTAAATGTGGCACTATCTCTGTAAGAAGTAACCATTTGGAAATTTACATTTTTTTCCTAATCATATATTTAGGACTTTTCCAATGAATTATACCTACGTCAATAATCTATCATTAAGATATGCTGTAGAAAATTTTACTTTCACTGAAAGTATTCTGTAGGTGAGAAGACAAAAATCTCAATAGCATATATTTTTCTTTTTGGCTCCATCAACAACAACAAAAACCTAATTTGGACAACTAATATGCTTAAGTATTCTCTGAAAAGAGCTATAATATATTCAAACTGTTTAGTTGCTCTCACAAATCATTTTGCTTTACAGCTTTGATCTTGAAATATGTGGACTGATGTCTGATTTATGCTCTTAGTCCTTCTTGTAGATAGTTAAGTGTTCTTGCTTAATGTTATTAAATAAGCCCAAAGCTGCAAATAGGCCTCCTTGACTCAGGGCACTTGAAAAAGACCTTTCCTTTTAAATTATATACCTTGTCCTTTTGGTCAATTTTGCTGTCGTCTGCTAATGCCCTTTTGTCCTTTAGGAAAGTATTTGTTCACTGTCATATTCACCTGTCATCTGCTGAAATATCTTTATCTTGATTTATAACTATTATCTTTAAAAATTTAGGGGGACAATATTCAAAGAAGGTTATTTGGCTGCAAAATCCACTGTGCTTTATAACCTGTGAGTTGGGAAGGTATTTCATGGAAAACAAATCTGGTACCACAAAAGAATCAGTTGGATTTGTTTTACATCATACAAACGTGGAGCTGAAAACTAAGGAAGCTGTAAACATACCCATTAGAAAACTCTAGACCGAATTTTAAGAAGGTACTTAGAGAAGGCTGTTTTTGAGTTATGATTATTCATTTTATTTTTCTTTCCCACTGAAATTTCAGCTGTTTGAGGGTAAGATCTTATCTTATGTTTGCCTCCCAGAACTTAGGACAATATTCATTTCATTTTAAAAGTAGAACAACAGTAACAATAGTAATAATAACAATGTCTAATATTTTTACATGGCTTACTATGTACCAGGCACTAGTCTAGGTTCTTCCCATGTGTTATATCATCCAATTGTCATAACTCTGTGAAGCAGGCCATATTATATCCTCACTTACATGAGAGGAAATTGAGACACAGAGTTTAAATACCTTACTTATGATCACATAGTGAGTAGAGATGTATACACTAAAGCAATATAAATAGGCAAAAAAAAAGAATCTGTGTGTTATTTCTGTATGTTATTAATGAGCTATATTTTACTACTCAGTCATTAATTTAAATGTATTCATTTTTCCCTAGTTATCCTTGGTGAATGAAATTGAGGTGGAATTGCTTGACAGAATATTGAGCAGCAGGATAAGATAATCAAACTTACAAGAGTAGAGAAGAGAGTGGAACCATAATTAACAAGGCACCATTTAATTTGTTTTTCAGTGGAATCAAATCCAACTGGAGGAGTCAAGTCATAGAGTCAATGTTTAAGATGAATAGCTGTTGTCATGAATTATTGAAAAGTCCCAGTAAGTCCTATAACTGAGACCAATACACCATTCCTCAGTAAGGGGCAGTACAGCCAATATTTCCTTCAGCATCAGAACATTCTACTGCCTCTTCAAGTGAGAACCAGGAGAAGTAAACAGCTTGTGCTGAGAGCCATGCAATATGAAAATTTTTTTTCTTTAAGCTCTAGAATCACCCTAATGGTGAGATATTCACACCATGACAGACACACGACATCTGAGACCTAGAAAATGCCATATTCACATCTCCCATTTCATGCTTACTCTGGGCCATGAGCGAGCTGAGTAGAATGGTGGTGGAATTATACTACTTACATTAACTACTTAAACTTTTACCTATTTCTGCTAGACGGAAATAGTTGAAATTCTTATAAGAAAATGCATATATATCTTATGTATATACACATATACATAAATGAATGAAATTTTATAATTTGTAACATAAGAAATGTTTGAACTTCTATGCAGTTTGAATTTATGCTCCATAAGATTTTGGATGGAGGCAAAGGATGAAGAAGAAACCCAAAGGAATGTTGATTGAGAGAATGAATTAAAATGGCATAGTAATGGCAGTTATAAAAGGGCCTCAGTGCATGCCCCGTTATTGTTAAGGGATTGCAAACTTCCAGTCTGGGCTAAATGGGATGTTGAAATGTCTGCACTTCTCTATAGGTCCTTAGACTTAAGATTTAGAAACTTATTTGCAGTAGCTCTTCTAGGAGTGATTGGATCCTGGGGACTAATTTGTCTTAACCAAGTTTAGATGAAATTGATACATACAGTTAAACTGAGACATTTAATTACCAAGATAACTAGAAATCTCTTCAGTAGAAAGGTTTCCTTGGGCCACTTGTTAATCTATTTCTGAAGATTGTTTTGTGAACGTGGAGGGAGGGCGGAGACAGTAAGATGGTTTTAACTGAAGTCACTGGGCTCTGAGCTCTAATCTGCCCTCTTCTCTCCTAGAAGAGTTAACTCATTAACTCACCAAATAGACTAGAATTCTCAGCCAACTGTCAAGGTGACCTAACAGGGCCCCTTTTCTATGGAAAGTGTTAAAAAATAAACAGTTCTTTCCCTTTGGCTCTTTGGTTTTTTGGTTTTCTAGATGCCATTCAGCTATCTAAAGAGTGCTCTATCAAGTCAAATGTTGATTTAGCTCACAGTTTAAATAACTTGTGTTATTTATATTTTAGGTTCCTTGATAACATTTGAGATATTTAATTAGATTCAAGAAGCACTCTGATGTCAATGGTTGACAAACCATTTCTCCAACTCATTTTTTTCTACAGATGGTAAAGCCTGTCCGTTTTACACTGATTTTTATTAAATTTCATTTCAGAAGATTATTTGCTCTCATATTGTCCTCAGATTCTGTTCCTATTTGGAGCCTGTCAAAGGATGGGTACAGTTGGCAAAACATGGATTTTGAAGTTAGGCAGACCCAGATGAAAACACTAGCTGGGTGATCTTGGGAATATTGCTTGATCTTTCTCATAGATTCCCCATCTGTAAAATAGGAATAATTAAACCTATCTTATAGGATTGCATCTAGTACAGTAACTAGTACATAGTAGATGCTAAATAACTTAGCTTTCTTTTCCATATAAAAAGTTCTTAGAAGGAAAACAAGATGAAAATAACAATCCCTTAGTTAGTTTTAACAAAGGTTTTTATCAAAGGGCCAAATCTGTCCCTCCACAGTTGTTGTGTTTTTTAAATCATTTTTGAAGTAAAGGCCAATTTGAAACATCAGTAACTGTCATATAAAAATCTGTGATTCTCACTTTCTTCTGGGACACAGTGTCCCCATTTCTGTACTGAATCATAGGCAGAAGCTGAGTATCAGCTGGACCTTCAGATGGGGCGTTTGCTGAATAGTTTACTGTAGACTCACCAGCCTACTCAGTCCTTCAAATTACCTCTCGAGGCCCTTGCATTTGGGACTCCTTCGTTACAGTATCCTTCTCCTAATAACTCTTCATTTCATGATATTTTGACCAAAGAAGAACAAATGAACGTGAGTAGAAATGATATTTGCAGGGCTTAAATAATTAAAAAAAAAAAAACGGGCCAGCCTGGTGGTGTAATGGTTAAATTCGTGTACTCTGCTTCAGTAGCCCAGGGTTTGCAGGTTTGGGGACCTGGTGCAGACCTCCATACTGCTCATCAAGCCGTGCTGCGATGGCATCCCACATACAAAATAGAGGAAAATTGGCACAGATGTTAGCTCAGGGAAATCTTCCTCAAGCAAAAAGAGGAAGATTGGCAATGGATGTTGGCTCAGGGCCAGTCTTCCTCACCTACACACACACACACACACACACACACACACACACACAAATCAAGCTCTTGTTTTGTTACTGTGTCTAAGGTGATCATTCTCTCCAAATTGAGAGCTGACCTGGCCTCGTGGTCTGAAGATGACACTGAATATTTGAAACTGAGACTTTCATAAAGAAACTTTGTTACTGTGGCTCTGAACCACATGGCTGCACAATTAATGCTGTTGACTGATTACTGTGGATTTTCAAGGGAGTGTTCACAGTTTTATTGCCCTTGTCTGGATTGCACTGGAGTCTGGTGGCAACTACACACCATTTGTAAAATTAAAGTGCTATGTTCATCCTTGAAACAAATGGCAAAGCTATTTAGGATTGTTTTTAATCTCATGTGCTGGCTGGGATCCCATTGGGCCACACAAATTAAAACATAGTCCTGGGTCAATTATAGCAGTGTATCTTTTGAATGGGAAAGACTCGATGACTGGTTTGACAAGAGTCTAGTGACCCTGCTGAGTGTTATTAATTGTATTGTCCTAAGAGAATAATGAAAATAGGACCTGTTTTTTAGCCCTCGGGCTAAAATTGCACACCATTATCTATATGAACGATATCTGAAGCATCGCCCACAGAATAGACTTGAGAAGGAAGTAAGCACAATCACATCTTTAATATAGAAACCATTAAATATCAAAATAGCGGCATGCCTATAAATCCAAAATGTAGACTATATGGAAGAGAAAATTCTGGAGACAGAAACGTTGAATTCTATTTGTAGATTATTCTGATACTCATTGCCCCATGATCTTCTGTTTAGACAAACACTGCAATTTATTACAGTGAGTTTGACGAAATTTCAGGTTTGCATTTTTCTAGGGTCTTTATCTTGATTTTCCAGAGTGCACTATCTAGATGAGACACCACAATGCAATGGTTAAAAGGGGTGTTTGGAGTCAGGTTGCCTGTATTTGAAGTCAGGCTCTAACATTTATTAGCCAGCTGTGAGAGCTTAAACAAGTTACTTAACCTCTAGATTACCTCACTTTCCTCAGCAAAAAAAATGAAGTAATAATATCACCTTCCTTATGATGTTAGCGAGAAGAACAAATGGTAATAAGCTCTTAGCCCACAGAAAGGCACGATAGATGCTAGTTGTTATTGCTACTCCCGTTGGTCTAAGATGCACTTCAAACCCAACCCAGGTTTGGGTAAAGAATTGTTCTGTGATGTGATTATTCCATTCAGTCACCAAGTCTAACCCATGCTGATGAAAACAAAGCTCAGCTGGGCTGCTCTGAATGTAGTGTGAAGTACTGGAAATGCTCGCCTCCAAAAGCAACAGTTTGGTCTGTTCGTTGACAAGTAATCATCAGAAATTAGCTGTTTGTCCATAGCGTGAAGCTGCAAATCTGGTTATCAGGGAAAAGCCGTCTTTCAGAGGGCTAGAAGACTTGGGGGAGTGGCAAAGATGAGAAACCTAAGACATTTAAGTCCAAGACTACCGTGGACTTCCACTTCTCTATCCCATCCCTGCCCCAATGCGGTATATATAATAACCCCAGGGGATAGGGAGAGACCTCTCCCTGCAGTGATGATCTTGGATTTAACAGTGGTTCTTCTTTATTTCAACTCAAGCCCTCTGTAGACTACGGGCTGTACACCATGTACTCATTTGCACTGGCCATCCAATCACTTGATAAGAAATTTGCTCATTTTAGTGGGCTCCTTAAACCACAGCAGGCTGTGGATGGCACTGATACCTGGCCAGTGATTTAGCTGAAGACAAACCACTATAAGTTTAAATAACATTTAACACATACTATTAGTAAGTTTCTCTCTATTCATCTTTAAAGATTTAACCACGTATGCGTGCTTTCCACAGTAAGTTTACTCCCTGTCCTATTATGGTAATCTCAATTTCTGCCTGTCTGAGGAGTCTCATTGGGATTATTTTTAATGGGACATAGCAGGCCTTGCCTTTGGAAGAGAAACCAGCCAGCTTTATGATAGAGGGTTCATACCCAGGGCAGGGAGTCCAAGACGAGAAACCAGAGATCTCTAGTAACAAAGTCTGTGACATCAGGGAAGCCCTCTCTAGTGAAAATCATTTTTTTAGTATAGTCAGCAGATAATGTGAATGCTCACACTCATTGCTAATTTACTTGATAGTTCTTACAGTTCATATTATGATCTAAGGTAATCAGCCGCTCTTATGTTGGCCCTGGGGATCTTGTGCCATCTCCAGTGCCTACGAGGGATGAATGGAGAGTAAATGTGAGGAATATATATGTAGGAATATATACAGGTGCGAAAGGCTATAAGACTAGGGGTGCAAAAGACCATGCACCTTTGCTTCCAATGAGTGTGCGCTGTGCTTGCTGCGAGAAACTGAAGGTTTATCCACTGTTGTGAAAACAGAACTTTCGAGAACAGAGCACTGCTTCCAAAGAAACGCTGTCAACCCAAATCACCATTGTACTTTTTTGGTGTGTCCTAGTTTTATTTTGGTTTGGGGTTGTTTTTCCCCTTGGTTAGACATCACCCAGTCACTCAAGTTTAACTGCAAATACTACGCGGAAAACTGCTAGTAAAGTGTTCCTACTCTATGAAAGATGCTATAAAACTGAACAAAAAGGACACTGAGAAGACAAAATGTGAGATGAAGAGGAGAGACATTTAATTGCTATGTAAAGCATTTCAAGTATAATTCTAAATATAATGAGCAAAAGTTGAGGATATTTGCATCCTGCCTTTAACTTTACAAAAACAACTGTGGACTACGCTTTTGGATTTTAGTAGGGTCTGCCAAGGAATGCTTCTTAATCAAGAAGTAGCTCTTAGTCGCTGCACAAGTGCTTCCAGAAATATA
This sequence comes from Equus quagga, assembly GCF_021613505.1. Lineage (NCBI taxonomy): Eukaryota > Metazoa > Chordata > Mammalia > Perissodactyla > Equidae > Equus > Equus quagga. Next base: position 35,589,400 of record NC_060267.1, read on the forward strand.
ACTTGTTTAAAAAGACTGGCTGCAATGCCTCCCCTCGGCACTTCTGCACTTTTCTTTCTGTGGATCTGTAATCATTCATAGGTTGCTTGGTGATTATTTTCTCCACCACGTAGTGTCTCTTCTGTTAAGGCAGGAAACACTTACTTCCTCCCTGTTTTTTGTTTTGTGTGTTTTTTTCCCCCACTCTCCTTCCTCACTAATATCTGGAATAGTGATTTGGCGTGGTCCCCATGAGTATCCCCAGGCTCCTTCCACCTCCCCAAGGGATGGTAGTATCTGCTAGAGTGGACATAGGCAGAAAACAAAGCAGCTGTTTGTAATCCTTGCAGAGTGGTTCTCAAAAGTGTGGTGCATCTAAAATTCATCTAGGATGCCTGTCAAACCTCGGATTTCCGGGTCCAACTTCCCAAGAGATTCTGATTCGATAGGCCTTGGTCATTCTTGAGAATCTGCATTTTTGTCTGCTTTCCTGGTGAAACATTGCTTATGGATCAATCATTTCCACAACTGGTAGAAATTGGGTGTATGTCGCTGATACCTTCTTATTCTTAACTATGACTGACCATCAGGATCTCAGTGGATGTTTATACAAGTGCCTGGGCCTCATACCCAGAAATTCTGATTTACTAGGTTTGGTTTAGGGCCTAAGCATCTATATTAAAATATTAAAATACCCCTCCCCCCTACAGAACAAAACTCCACAGGTGATTTTTTCTGTGCAGCCAAGATTGATAACCACTGCCTTATCCCTTAACCTCCCCGTGTTGTTATTTGCATACTCCACAATGATTACCAGGTAGAAAGCTGGAAAAGGTTGCATTCCTTGTGAATAACTAATACGGGGCAGAAAAGGCCAGATGATCAGCTGCCCCTCGTTTATACATTGATTAGGTCTCAAAATATGGCAAGCTGGACTTAATTGTTAGGGAAAGAGTAAATGAGACTGGTAGATAGCTGGAAAATAGAGACCTCTTAGTTTATTTCTTAAGTGTCACATCAATCTGCCCAGTTAAGTGATTAAAGGAGAGGCTCTAAACGGCAAAGGGAACCAGGCCCTGATTTGTTCAGGGTCATGAGCAATGGCTCAAAACCATCTTGTTCGCAGATACTCCTTTCATGTTATTAGGCTGTCAGTTGACAGACTTTGCAAGATTTATGGCTCAAAACTCAAGTGTCCACATGTGTGTGAGAGGGTGGGATGGTGCGACGGGTTAGACGAGGTGAAAGGAGAGGAAAGGCAGCCCGCGAGTGAGCCCACAGTGAGCCAGCCTTTGAGATTCAGCCTCACGATCCCTCTCTTTCTCTTGTTTTTTGCTCCCGCTCATCCCAGTAAACCTTATTTTTAGTTTTGGAATTTCTGCTATAGGAAATTAAAATAGAAAGTGAGACTTCAAAGAGAAGCACCTAATTTTTATGAAAAGATTCCTAGGGTGCTTTTAATAAAGTCCTATTGAAGATGTAATAATAAAGATTTAGGATGCCTGTCCCCAGCAATGGCTGATATTTCTTGTTCTCTTGAGAAAACTATGCTTTCATAGTGGAATGAACTAAACTTTATTAGACTCGTTTGCTTCTTTCTAACTTATTTGAATTGAAATTTCTGATATTTAAAACCTCACATTCTCTTCACAGTAGAGAGAGTAACCTGCATCTTTCTTCTTTTTTCTAGATATTTGTCTCTTTCCTGCCAAGAGGGAACCCACTGTCTTATTTCTGTGAACTACCCTCCTTACCGGCTTCTCTCCCTCAGTTCCTCCATTTCAAACCGGAACTTTCTAAAAGGAAATGTTATCGTGTTAGTCATCTGCCTGAAATCCTTCTGTGACTCTCCAGGGCGTATTAAGTCCAAACTTAGAGCAGTGTACAAGGCACGTTTGGGGCCTAGAATTTGTTCTTACTTCTGACCCCTAAGTCTGTTTACACACACACACACACACACACTCACACATCCACAGAGTTCTCCAGCCATGCCTTCATATTATCTTGTTTACCCACATTCTCTTCCTTTTGCTTGGATTTCTCTTTCTCTTGAGAAGACCTCATAAACTCCAGCCCTGACTTCAAGACTCAACTTGAATACTGCTTTCTTGTAAAAATGGAAACTTTCCCCCTCAAATTAGAGTCTGTCAGGGGTCTCTTCTTTATATGCTTCTACAGTCCCGTGGTACATACTGTACTACTAGACATACAACTTATCATTGTGTTGCATAGTTGTGTCCCCTAGAGGTGGTATTTGAAAGCAGGTTCTGTGTCTTACTTGTTTTTCTCCATTGCCTCATTAAATGCCGGGCAAATAATAATCAAAGCTTTAAAAACAAATGTCTATTGACTGACAAAATAAAAGAAAAAATAACTAAAATCACCGTGAGGATTGTCCAAAAATATGTTTTGGGGACAGAGGAAAAGGCTTACAGATAATATCTGTGAGGAACAAGCTATCAAGTTTCAATTTTGTCCTGTTTCAAGGCCACCCTAATTTAGCAACAAAGCTTACGAAGGATCACTGTGCTCTGGAACCCCACTGGACCAAGCGGAGCTGGAAATGGCACTTCAGTGGGATAGCTATTTGTCAAGCCACATTTCTTCATTTTGGTGGTTTGGGGGAAGGGGAGATTATCCCCAAATTCTGCATGAATTCATAACGATGTTGTAGATGAAGCAGTGTAGGTGCAGTGACTTGGCAAAGGCTTCTCATTAGTGGCATCCCAATATGCTGTGTCCTCTGAATCCAGAGCATCACTTTGGCTAATAGACTAACTACATGATTGAAAGCCAAATTCCATTATTTTTGATAATTGGGAAGAGTATTTTGTGCCATATGTATTCATAATGTGCTTGATAATTTATGTATAAAAAAAACCCATGGAGATATTTTAAATGCAAACCAAGTAGTATCAATCTTCATTGATTTCAAGTTTTATCACTTACGCTCGAATATGCGTTTGTAGGGAAGTGGGGTTTGCAGTGGGCTGAGAAATGACAGCAGACAAACTACACTTGACAGAGGTCCTGAGAGTAAGTTTTAGTCTACATCTCCCCTTGCTCTGTATGTCTGAAGGTAAAAGAAGATTTTCCTTATCTGGAAAAGTAGAGTGACTCCTGCCCTTTCTCCAGGGCTCTTCCTACCTGAGAATGTGTCTCACATGGGGTTGCAAACATGGCGCCTGGCCCATCATGTGGGTCTTCTGTTTCTCCTCCTTTGCTCCAACTAATACAGAAATGTCACCTGCCACCCTGTGATCTCCTTGCAGGACAGCACAAGTTCCCTCCCCTTGCATGGTGCTTTCTGCTGTTTCTTGGGCTGCAAAGGAGAGCGGGCTTGTGCTTTTAGTGTTTCCCATGAATTTTGTGAAACAGCTCTTCTATTTCATCTTTGTCTTTTTCTTTCCTCAGGACTCTGAGACAAGCCCCTAAGAGAAATTGTGGGGTCAGGAAACAATCTTAAGCCTTATAACCTGCTGTACTTAAAAGTGCCACTCTCCTCTGAAACTAACTCATTGTCTTTAGACTTAGTTTATGAGCCTTTGTTATCGTTTTCTCCCAGGATACCCTTTGTGGTTCAGGCAAATGTACACCTTATGGGTACATTCTATCAACCCCTCAGACAGCTGGATATGTATGAAATTGGGCACCCTTGGGACTGTGGGGGTGAGGGTAGTATAACATAGCTTTGGTCAGTCAGATCTATGGCTTACTCTATACCTATAGTGAGAATTACATAGAGAAAGGGCTAGAAGACTTCTGAAGTCCTTGAGGGTAATAATTCGCCCAAGGCTCCAGTTACCCAGTACCATGGTTGGCACTCTAATCTAGGTCATTCTAACTCCAGAGTCCTACACTTTTAATACCTCTCATTTCTTGTCTAACGTTCTGCTAGCCTAGCACCAGACATACAGTAGGTATAAAATAAATGTTGAAAGAACCAATGAATGCTATATATCAGTTTCAAATGTGGTATGCGGCAAGATGCTAATGCTGTGGAAACACCGTGAAGACAATACAGAAGCAAAATTATTGTGTATAAAGCTTTTTTTTTGAAATATCACAATTCAAAACTACTTCTGAGGCACTGATTTGAAGTAAGAATTTACTATAAGAGCTTGAACTTTTAGCGTCTTTGTGGTCTGCCTTAGAGTTGATAATGAATTCTGACAATAATTATTTGAAGTGAATTTTTTCCTGGAGATTTAAAAAAATATCTCATGAAGTTTTCTATAAGATATCTCTTTTAGGCGCACAGAATTTTAAATAATACATTTTATGTCAGAACTTTCTTTTTTTAAGTGAGAATATAGCAAAATTTGGTAACCTTTATGTTTATTGTAATCAAAATGACTTTTCTTTATTTGAGAAGGACTTTTTAATCCTGAGGGATCCGTAATTTTTATGTGGTTGTTATTATTCATTCTAAGAATCACTTCACTCTCCTCTAAAATTCAGTTTCATTTTATGAAGGTTGATTTGTCTACTTGGGAAATGTTACATTACATTCAAGAGCTGCACATTCTCTCTCTCTCTCTTTTTTTTTTTTTTCATGGAAATTCAGGTTGTAGTAATAATGTGTATTTGCTATTATTCACAATAGTGATAGCATACTAGGCTCTGCATAGAGTAATATATATGGACACATTTGCATCCATGTACATAAATACGTATGCAAGAATGAGTCCCTAGTTTCTATAGGCACATGCCTGCCTGCCTTTCTTTTCTAGGTATATAAGACCTTTCTCCCACCCTGGTAGTTTGATTTACACAGTGATGGGAATTCTTTTATACCTGTTAATTCTATTCTCTATTATATTGCAAAAGGCATCATATTATCTGCCTTGTCCGATTTGCTTCTGTGTCTCATTAAAGTGGCCTGCTGTGAAGCTAATTTTTCTTGTTCATTGTATTGATATTTTGGGAGAGTGAGAATTTTTCCCAGCAGTTCCTGCTTTAGTATAGGGTTGTAGTAGCTGTCAGAAGAAGGCTTTAAAAACCATCCTCTAAAATGAATCAAAAATAAAAGCTGCTTATTTTAGTATCTCTATTGAAATATAAATTACAGGTCATTGATCTTTTTCCTCACTTCTTTGCAATTATTTTTATTGAAGATTTTTTTTTAAAGTAAGACAATGCAGTGTATTTAAAAGAGCAAATAAGCAAACCTCAATGATAAGAATAGTACCAAATGGGTTTGTAAATAGCAATAACATACATTTAGTAGGAGAAAAGCACAAGGAAACCTAGTTTTGTTGTTATTTACTACAATAGAAAATAAAGTATAGCAGCAATTAGTTTAGTCCAATTCTGAATCAATCTAAAATCTCACTATGTAGGGAAAGTTTAGTTCTAAAAGTTTAGAGGCAATTATTCTAATCAGGTCAACTACTTTATCTATATCTATGTTGATATAGCCATCGATGTAAAGTATGCTTGTAATATGTAATAATATTATTATACTATATATACTATACTATATACTATATATACTATATTATAATAATGTTATGTTATATATTAAACATAGATCTAGAGATAAACTATACACATGTACAATGGAATATATATTTTAAATTATATATATATAAAAAATATAACATTTTAAATAATCATAATGATAGCAGAAAACAAAAATGAGGTGAAGCCAATGCAATTAACATCCTGTTTTTCTAAGAGGTGGCAGTCATGTGCTTTGCCTGTGGGAGGCAGATGACAGGTGAGAACCTGGAGGAGCCAGGAACTGGCTGATGTTAAACCCTGCCTCTGCTGCTTCCCTTCATCTCTCTGAACCTCAGTTTGCCCTTCTGCAAACTGGGGTTAGAGTGCTTACCCTGTAGAGCCTTTTGAGGGCTTGAATGAATTTATATTTATAAATCACTTAGAAAATAGAGCCTGACACATAGTAAGCACTATATCCTGTCTGTTAAATAAATAAAGATCTCGGGAGCTGAAGCTGATCAGAAATAAAATAAATATTGTTTAGAATAAGAAGTTGCTGTTTTTAGTAAAACAGAGAAAATATGCAACTTCTACAGATCCTCCTAGGATTTAGCATTTTGAGTCAAAGGAAACTGTTTTCCTTTGCAATGTATTCTTGATTAGAAGTCGCAGAGTGTGGTGGAGGGTTGGGGAAAGAGTAGCAGGAGAAAGTCAACATCATATTACCAGGGGCAAGTCCAGGGGGCCGGCAGAACTCACAGTGCTGCTGCTGAAGGTTTTATCAGCCCAACAGCCCAACAGTGAACACAGAGTTAAGCTTCTCTCTTCCAACCTGCTCCACAGGCCACTAGTTAAATAAACTGTTAATAGGTATGTTTGGAAGAGGTTGCTAAGTAAAATGTTTGCCAAACACTGGGTTAAACAAACTTAAATAACAATGCTTACAGTTTGTAAAAGATTTAATATGCACTTCAATACTGCAAGAAACACACTTGTTATGCATCAGATCCCAAATTTATTTCACCATTATTATTTTTTTAATCAAATGACTGTTATCTTCCAAAGGTAGAAGATAGAACATCTATAAGGAAATAATAGTTATTTTTTTGTCCTTCTTATATTCCACAGAGAAGAACTAAATAAAAGAAATAAAGTTAGCTTAGAAAGAATAAAATGTTAATAATAGCTAGCTAATACCATTTTACAACTTAAGCATATTTTCATATATGTTATTTTCTTCAGTAGCATATTTTCCTCATTTGTACTCACTCTCTAACCCTCTTCCTCATTTCCCAGCTTCTGAAATCATAAGGATGGGCGTACCTAAGAACCCAGTCATTCCATACATAAAACACTTTGCTTATCTAAGTTAAAGAGCATTTATTACGATGCTGTTTCTAGGAGCAAACAAGTAGAAATCATCTACTGTTTACCAAAGGGGGAGGTGAGTAAACAAAGTTCATGCAGATAATGCACGTTAGTGAAAATGAATGAACTAGCTCTATGTATAAGTCTTAAAAGCATAATTTCAAGTGAAAATAAACAGAACAAAATTAACAGAAGCAAAAATATGATTGAATTTTTTAAGTCATTTTCAAAGGGTAATGAGAAAGAAGAGTTGGTGTAGGTAATGGCAACATCAGTAAAGTGAGTTAATTGCTCATCAAAATTTTGGTAACGTGATCAATTGGCATAAGGCTTAAGAAATGAAAAGAACTGCAGTTGTGTTAATGTTCTCGCCTCACTGTTTCACATGTTGTTCTCTACTCCTAAGAATCTCATTCACATTCAAGATTTCATTTAGCAAACTGTGTGCTAAGGACACACACATTTATATTTCCACCTAACGCTTCTCTCTCGAACAGTAGGCCTGTCTATCCATTGGTCTCTGGACATCTTCACTTGGATATCTTACTGACAACTCAAATGTGACATGTCCCAAACAATTCATTATTACACACTACCCTTTATCTCTTCTGCAAGGAAACAAATAAAAGCGTTATTCCTCTCCTTGAATTTTCATGTGTTATTTACTAATGACACTGAAGCCCAAACCTGGTTGTCATTCCCAACTCGCCTACACTGCCCTCTCCCCGCCAATATCATCAAATCCTATCAGTTCCGCCTCCTAAATTTCTGGTCAGCCCCGCCCCTCCTCTTCCTCTTCTCCCATGGCCCCAGTTCATTTACTCTCATAAATTTTTCCTGGTTTATTGTAATGTCTCCTTAAATGTCCCCCTGCCTTTAGTCTTCCTGTTCTCTAAAAACATCCTCTACGTATTTGTCAGATCTTTCCAAACTCCAAGTATCATGTATCTGCTTTCCATGAAATCCTTTGATGGCTTCTCTTAATTTTTACATTAACTCTAAACTCCTTCACATGCTTTCAAAAGTCTTCATTGGATAAACACTGATTACTCCTTAGTATTCTTTCTAATGACCTCTTCTTTCTCTTTTTCTTTTCCTCTCTTCTTCTCCATGCTTGGCTCTTCCCAAGTCCAGTCACATCAACCTACACATCTTTTCCTGTGTTTCTGTCTGCCTAAAATGCCCTTCACAACCCTGGTCCCCCGATGTACTCCTTCATTTCCTTTATTACTTTAGGAAATACATTTATCATATATTTCTTTGTAAGTCAAAAACTATGCAAAAGTGTCACACGTACCTCTCCTTACAGCCATCTTGACCCATCAGAACAGAAGCAGTGAAAGTGAGTGCACTGAATTTCTAAAAGCACTGTTAGAATCTATTGGACTAGTAAATCTAAATAATCTAGAGTAGTCTATGGTATGGAATGTAACCTCAGAAAAAAATAGGAATTTTTATAATTTATGAGATATTTGCAGGATTTGTAGATACAAATAAGTTATCTTTTCTGTTGTAAGCTTTTTGGAGGTAGGAACTGTCTGTGCTCATTTTCTAAGCCCTGTAGCCCATAATTCCACATTTTATACATACCAGGCACTCAACAAATGTTTGCTATGTTGAGAAAGATTGTGTTAATTCATGGGAACATGTGATACCATAACATTTTATAATACAAATTATTTTACCTTACAAAAATAATGCAGATGTTAACTGAGTGTACTCAAAATGTCTTTGAAATAGCACTTTGAAAGTGAGAATGTTATTTTGTTTATGTATTAATTATAAGGAAATGATGAAAGGAAAGGATATTTAAAAAATATCTGGAAATATATTTGGTTTCATCTATACTTAAAGATGGTCTGCTTAAAAAAAAACCACTTTATTTTGTACTACTTAGTTACACTCTGGATTTTTAAAAATGTGACTTTCAAAAATATCATCTTTCTTGTAATTAGAACAAATTGCCATCAGTGCCTTTGAATATTAACACTAAAATTACATGATAGAAAAGAATTCTTTTTTGAAGGCAATTGAACAAAATGATATATTAACTATATTTACTAACAATTTCTACTAATTAAAGCAGAAAAGTAGGGGAACGGAGCAGTAATATTTTGAGTTAGGAAGCATTCGGGTAACAGTGTGAAAAGTAACCTTTAAATATTCTCGCATCTGTTTTCCCAGGTTTCCCTTTCCTGTCATAGAAACCTATAGACACACAGGAGAAATAGTGGCCTGCCAGTTACCATATTAATAATGATTTGGTATTGATTAACTACTTTTTCCATTCATGGGCACTTGGAATAATCAGGAACTGGGACAGATGATAGTAATTTACAATTTACCCTTTAACAAAGCTCCATAGGGCATGCAGTTAAATAACATTACTATTTTCCCTCTTGGTAAATAAGTTATACAATCATTTAAGTTTCAAAAGTGAATATTATATGCCTAGGAGTGAGAAATTAGATCAAACATATATGTAAATGGGAGCTTTTTTAATTAAAAAGGAAAGCATATATTATTGTAATGTTTAGATTTGACAGTAATTTAAGGAAGAAAGTTTTAAGTTGATTCACTCTGAAGTGGGTATGTTTGAACAATAAAGCATCATCTACAATTGCAAGTGATGGGGATTACTTCTATCTCATAAGAGCTAGTGTGTTCTTTGTCATAGAATACGGTATTATTGTGTGCCAGGGGACTCATCGAAGAAGTTAGAGCGAAAGACACAAACTTAGGGAAAATTTCCTTACTAGAGATCCTTCTCTGAGACCATACGTAGAGAAGGATTAGTTGACCCATGGGCAAAGATACATGTTTATTTTTGTAATAAACCACTCAAATAATCTATAACATACACTATACGATTTAATTTCTACTATATTATTTCTCTTCTATTGAAATAGTTTTATCTCGATGAATGATTTGAATCATGTCTGCCATTTTTGTCATCTTACAAATTGCAGAACGAGGGCTACTGCTACTTTTCTCTGCCTTGGGGATATAGATAGATGGATAGATTAGATAGATAGATAGATAGATAGATGTCCATACATATATTTTTTAAATGAGGGGGAATTTTAGAAGAGAGCATTTTGCTGAACAAGAAATTAAAGAAAATATTCTTACTTCCATCTTTTCATTGACTGTTGCTAACTTTTCAGGAGAGGCTTACCATTATTATCAGAAAAACATTTTGAAGACTCATGCTGCATTCACGCTCTTTAGAGCTGTTTAGACTGACAGAATCCTTATGTTCTAGGTGCTTATAACCCAATCCAGATAATGCTGGCATGAATCTACAAGGCAGAGATTGTATAATAAAACACAGAATAAATACACAAAAAGGGACTTCATTTAGGAGAAGGCCCAGATGCAGAAGTGTGATGAGTAGACAGAAAGAGCATTGCTAAAGTTTGATCTCTTCTTCTCTAATGCAGTGTCTGTAAATAGCTCTGGAACCAAGATCATTGTCATATGGCTACCTCTCAGAACCCGGGTCAGAGAGCATACTATTTTTTAAGATAAATGCAGATGTATCTGCAAAGTAGCACTTCAGAATAACAGACCTCCTTAATGCCCTGTGACTAGTTTGGGATTTTTTGTAATCATTTGCTTTATCATTTGCTGTAGGTCATTTCTGAAAGCCCTATTGTGTCACTAACTAGATTATACTATGACTTGAGCTTATTTTTTCATATTTAAAAAGCTTTCCAGGGCTACCTTTCTCTGGTTGGCACTTAAGTGAAATTAAAAGTCTGACTGTCAGGTATTGCCTTTAGACCAGCTGAACTAGCTCCTCCAGCTTACATCCTTAGGGCCTCATTAAGAAGAGGCTCACAGCATGCCTGACTCTGGTTAATATTTGCAGAGCTCATTTACCTACATTGGAAACAAACCAAAAAAAGGCCAGACAAATTCTACTGGGGTGAAGAAGGCTGAGGGCATCAGTGCCCATCATCTGGGTCACCCTTCTCTGTCGGAAGTGGATGACCCACCAGGCTGTGACTCCTTTTCTTTTCTGAGCTGAAAGAGACCTGTTGAAAATGTGTCTTCAACTACCTTGGTTGTTAAAGAGTCCACAGGAGAAATCAGGTAACCCATAACCTTGAGAGACACAGGGAGTAAAGAGAGGATTCCTTTCTAAAACAAGATATGTTCTTTACATAAACCTAGTTCGCAAGACAGTTTGTTTTCCAGGAGGATAAAGGATATTTTTCCGGCTGTCGTGTCTGTGCCCTGATGGGATTCTAAGCCAACAGTTTATCCCTTCAGAAATACGGAATATGGTGATTTCCAGTTTCTCTGAGAAAACTGGTCAACACTTTCTTCATTCCTATTTCTCTTTACTCTTTTATTTTTTTATTTTTTATTTTTTTTATTTTTTTTAAAGATTTTATTTTTTCCTTTTTCTCCCCAAAGCCCCCCGGTACATAGTTGTGTATTCTTCGTTGTGGGTTCTTCTAGTTGTGGCATGTGGGACGCCGCCTCAGCGTGGTCTGACGAGCAGTGCCATGTCCGCGCCCAGGATTCGAACCAACAAAACACTGGGCCGCCTGCAGCAGAGCGCGCGAACTTAACCACTTGGCCACGGGGCCAGCCCCAGACATTTTTTTTTTTTTTTTGGAGGAAGATTAGCCCTCAGCTAACTACTGCCAGTCCTCCTCTTTTTGCTGAGGAAGCCTGGCTCTGAGCTAACATCCGTGCCCATCTTCCTCTAGTTTATACGTGGCACGCCTACCACAGCATGGCTGCCAAGCAGTGCCATGTCCGCACCCAGGATCTGAACCAGCGAACCCCGGGCCGCCCAGAAGCGGAACGTGCGAACTTAACCGCTGCGCCACCGGGCCGGCCCTCTCTTTACTCTTTTAAAACTCCACTTTGTGGCAGTGTCTGATATAAGGCGTTTAGATTAACGTAGCCATATGGGGGAAATCTGGTGTGAATAATTATAGGCAAAAAGTTCTCAACAATTCAACACTGTCTTCTCCTTATATCAAACTTATTTAGGAGCTATTGTGTTTGTTCAATTATGAAGTTGATTTTGGCTAAATCTAAATAAATGTGCTTAAATCATAGGCACTAGCTCATTGATCTAGAAACATCCATTGACCTTTGTATATCGTTGGGCTAGATATAAAGTATCTTTAAGCATTGCACAACAGTTTTCTCACCAATTTCTATTAAATTTTCATGTAAACCATAAACCTTTCTTCAAAACCATATTTTTATATCCTCAGGTTGTTTGTAGAATTCTGATTTTTTTTAATGGGAGAAGTTCTTGAATTTGGAGTTGTTGGGGAAGAGTGTATAGACATTTGGGGGCTCTTGTTACTTAATCCTGCACTGTTCCAATCGACATTCTGAGGAGCAAGGTATAACTTTCCTTTTTCCTGGGACCCTGACTGACAGTGACATTTTATAGTACTGCTCTTAATTGTTTTTTATCCTACTATTCTTATTTGGTCTCCTTAGCTAATGTTCATTAATAGTAAACATACAGGCCTTGGCTCTGACCCTCTAATATTTATACTCTCTGCTCTAGTAAACAATCCTATGGCTGTATTCAGAGTTTACCTCTGTATACGTCAAACCTGGCCTGTGAAACATGGGCCATGTGACATTACTGCCTCATATAGTAGCTGTCTTCAAATATTTGATGGAGAGTGCTGGGCAATGCTGAAGGCACTGTAAATCTGTTAGTCTATTTTATTGTCACCACAGCTGAGGCTCAGTGATAAGTAACTTGCTTGATCAAGGTTATATGGTTAATAAGTGGAAGATTCAAGACTTCTTAGAAAAGGCCCTTTGTAGGTTGTCTAGAAGTCCACCACTTTCTTTCAGGCAGGAATAACACTTGGTGTTAGGATCACAAAATCTCAGAGGAGGAAGGTGTGGAGTTAAGCCCGCTGTGTCACAACTGGATGACCCCATACAGTAGCATCAGCTCTGTGTTTCAGTTTACTCAACTGCAAAGTGGGGCTAATGGTACCTATTTCAGCAAGGGTGTGAGATCATTAAGAAATGTGTATGAAACTCCTTTGTGAATTTTAAAGCTCTGTGAGGGGTGTGTGTGTTTATGAACGTGTGTGTTGTTATTGTTTGTGTCTGGAGGGGTACGTAAGAGGTCATCTCCTGAAAAATAATTTTTACAGCTTCCCTTTAAAACACATCATGTCTTCACTGTCTGAAATTTTTTATACTAAGCTACTCTTCTCATTAATGTTGACATTCAGTCAATTCAATATGGCCATAAAAATATAGCGAAGAACACGCTTCAGTGGGGTTGAACCTAAGTACCTTACTCAGAAGTGTCTCTTGTGTCCATCCTTCCTCCCTCTCTCTGGATGTCACCATGATTTTAGTTCAGGCCTTCTTCATTCTTTCACTTGTGGTCTTCAGCTGGTCTCCCTTCATCTAGTCTTCTCTCTTGTGTTAATTTTCCTGCCAATGGAGTGATCTTTCTGATAAAGTAACGCTGATCTATCGCTTCATTGATTATAAATATTTAATGGTTCAACATTGCTTACAGGATGCAATGCAAATGCCAAAACAGCTTATGAAGCTCGCCTAACCTCCCCTTTCCTCTGGTCACTTGCTCTTCTTTTCCTTTTACCACATGCATCATGATGAGAGTTCAAGAAATGTGGTGACTTATGGTGACATTCTTTTATAATTTATTGTTACTATACATATTCTGATCATTAAAACTTCAGGAATATTATAAAATTTAACGTCTTAACTACATTAAAATAATTTCTTGTGTACTAACTTTTCATTGCTAAAACTTAGCAATTTTTTTCTAGACAAAATTGCCTTTGACATTTTTATATTTCACCATCTTCATATTAGAGAAAATAGTGGCAAGTAAAGCTGAATGTGAGAGGTTTAATTTTTGACTCTTGATTGAGAGAGCAATGTGTATGGCAGTAAATCATGGATTTTGCTTCTACTTCTCTAGATGTAATAGTTATCTGTATTAAAACTTTGATTATTTAAAAAAATCTTTGATTATTGAATACCCAGAGATAAGAAGCTTTGCTTAAAGGCATATCCTAGTTAAAAATACTTTACTATAAAATAAAAATATAAAAATTCAGAAAAATTATTAAAATTTTATAGAAATAATTTTATTTATAATGAGCTGCTACTGAAAATATTGGAGAGAATATACTTTTCTTTCCAAGCACAGTATCCTGAATAATGTTATATCCATAAGGATTGCAGATCTTTGCAGTCTGTCAGCATAATGTTTCTGCATAATTATTCACCTTGTCAATTACTCAGATATGAGTGTTGAACGAGTAGAGTGTTAGTTCGAATATTTTGATCCCAGAATATTCCCTGGAACCTGTTCCTTAAAATAAGCCTGTAATATGAATTTGTTTTATTATCATATGCTATCTTCTAAAATTAGGGTTAGGGAATGGGAATAATGTATGGTTAGGTGTTCAGTTAATGAGATGCTGGGTGATTAAGTCATTTCTATGCCTACATGATGGATAGTGAGTTCATTGGGGGAAATTTACTGAGTTTCAAAACCAAGTGACAGGTTCCTCTAGTTGTTGGCAGTAATAGGGAAAACACAAGAATCTCAAAGTCAGTAAATTCATTGCGTATTTTCTCTTAGAATAGACTTTGTTACAAAATAAATGTTTTCCTTAAGATTCAAATTATTTTAAGCAATTTTCTATTTAGGAACCGAAAATGAATTTGTAACAATTGTAGAGAAATCTAAGGACACAAAAGAGAAGCAGGGTCTATGTCTTACTCATCTTGTGCTGTTGGATTTAGCCTGGCACATTGTAATAGTTCACTAAATGTTTGATTAATACATGAATGAATGGTTAAATGGGTGGATGGATGGGTGGATGAACAGATGCATGGATGGATGGATGGATGGTTGCATGGATGGATGGACGAGTGAATGAAATAAAGACTTGTCAGGAAGTCAGGGAATCAAATATAATAAATGTAAATAAATGGTTTACCAAATCCCTATGTATATGGTGTACCTAAGAATCATTTCATACCACAACACATTATATCCCTTCAAATGAATGTCATTCTTTCAAAATTATTACTTTAGCCTATGAAGGCTACTGTTCAAAGTAATTTTGAAAATATTATTGTGTATTTAATTTCAGAATAATTTTGAAGTTATATAATAAAGCAGCCTCAATGCTTTATTATTTTATAGGAACATCTCAAAAATTTAACCAAATGTATTACCAAGTGTTCTCACTCAATTCAGCAGACAAAAACTAGCTTAAAATGACTTTTTAGGGCACTGGCCCAGTTGTCTAGTGGTTAGGTTCGGTGCACTCCACTTTGGCAGCCATGTTTGGTTCCTAGGCATGGACATACACCACTCATCATCAGCCATGCTGTGGCGGTGATCCACATAGAAAATAGAGGAAGACTGCAACAGATGTTAGCTCAGGGTCAATCTTCCTCAAACAAAAAGAGGAAGATTGGTGACAGATGTTAGCTCAGGGTGAATCTTCCTCAGCAAAAAACTAAAAATAAAAAATAAAAATAATTTTTTTTTTAAATTGACCTTTTAGTCTTTAAAATTACATATGCCATCAGAGGAATTTTGCTTATTGAGAAGTATCCCAAAGGATATATTGCAGTTTCTGAATGACAATTCCAAAAACAGTCAGAGAAATGAAATTACTGGAATAAGTTTGTTGTTTTGAAGGAGACCACTTTGAAGGGGCAAAACTATTTTAAAATATGTTTAAGAAGCAGTCATTAAATTATTATCCATACCTCAAAGCTACATTTAATGGTATAAATATTAATGTGATTTGACCCACTAAGGAAGTTACGAATATGTATCAATGAATTCCTATAAAATCAATACTTTTTCCAAATACATACCGAGTAAATGTGAATTATTCCTGTGGCTTCTTGGGCAATAATAATTCAATTTGACTTATTCTACAAATATTTCCCTGGATAGAATGAAATCTTCAAAGTTTAAATTGTAGTATTAATGGTTTGTCGATTCCAAGAGGATCAAGGATTTTTGTTTCATTAAATAAACACTTTTATTGTGTTAGCTATTGTGGTGTAAAGCAATGAAATGATATGCTGCCTTTTCTACCATTTTGCCCCCTTTTATGGGAGTATTAGTGTGACCTTTATGCTAACTAATTTAGTAAAATCATTTGAAAGGTTTTCGTTTTCTGAGTGTATTGGATTTTTCTTTTGAGAAAACTGACCTTGGTAAGACTGCTTTTACTTTAATAACTAGTTCACCTTTAACTTGAGTCTTAAATCTCTTCTTTTAAAGGAACAAAAGTAGAATAAGGTTTTCTGAATTAGTAAGCACTAAAAAAAAAATTACATATGTCATCTTATTTGGGGACATACAGGATTATTATATAGAACACAGACAAATGAAGTATAAAAGAAGAATAAGGGACACAAACTACTTGATGAATGTTAGAGTCCATGTACGTTGCTCTATCATTACTCTCTCTGTTGCTCTTGAATTACATATGTTTTTTAGTGCAATAAATATTGGTACTTCACTTAATGTGATAGATGGGTTCAAGGAGAATGGCTTAGCTGACTAATTTATTCATCTACATGATGTGAAAGCAGTGTTTGTTGGGTTTCTATCAGGACAGGTCATCTAACAAGAATTCATTTGCAAATCAATTGTTGAAATTCAGAATACATTCCCCAAGGATTACTGTTATGAACTGGGTCTGTAATCTACCCAACCAAATCCCATGTAGATATCTGGTAATAACAGTTATGTTGCCCTAGACTTCTTAAATGAATCAGCGAGTGAACAAGTAAGCATTTAGAGATTCAATGAAAAATTATGCCTGGTAAGTTATACCTGTTGACATTGAAAGGCAAGAAGAAAGTTGTGTCTATAAGAATTGCATCTGTTTCTGTGCATTTGTTTAATTATTGTTTTAATTAAACTTATAATTTCTACATAGTGTAATATTAAATATATTTCACCTATTTTGAACTTAGGGCAGTATTTAAATGTGTTATAATTGTATGCAATTCTAAGCATTAATTTAGTTCAATGAGGAATTCTAATGTTTTAGATTTATATTTACTTAATCAAATATTTATACATTTTATGAAATTTAAAAATGCTTAACTATGTATAAGCATGCCAAAGTACCATAGAAATGCTAATGAGACAAAAATGGAGATCAAATAGATTATGAAGCTGAAATGAAGTTCCACTGCAACGAAAATGGAAAGAGGACACTGAAGATGGAAAATTGGAAATGAGAAGGAAAACAAAATTTCATTAGACCAATCAAAGAGAAGTACTGAATGTTAGAGAAAGATAAATTGTAATCATCATAGACAAGCATAAGCTGGAACATGTCTTATAACTTGGAACACTGCAGAGAACTTGGGTACTGTCTTCATGCCATGCATACCTCTCATTTCTTGTAAGCAAACACTATTATTTAGAAAAACGCATTTTCCCACCAATTTCACCTTCTTAGTGAACTGTTCTACAGATAGATTTTTAAGTCCATGCACAGAATATGATAATACATTCTGAATCCTATATTTCCTTTGTTATGGACAACTTATGCTCTGCTTTCAAGAAGTCAGTTACTGAACTCATTGTTTCTAAAAAAAATAAGTTTTAAAATTGCTTTTGCAATGAAATATGTGAATACTTAAATAATTGCATAACATTTTATTAAGTGCTAATTTCTGCTAGACTTGCGCTCAGTACAGCTGGTTTAATATGTACAACAGATAAACATTAGGAATAACGATCTGGTATAAGTTCTGGGAATGGTGACAGCGAGGAATGAATACAGGAGGGTGGAAGAGGCAGAAGATGAGAGCAGGAGGAAGGAAGAGTGGCAATGTGTCCTGCTTTCTGAGGTGTATAGTGTTATACTTCCCCAGAAACAGACCTTGAGACATGGATTCACATACCAGTTATTTATTAAGGAAGTGAAGACTAGAGGCTAAGGAGGGGATGATTTCAGGAGAAATCCTGTCTTAGTCTTGGGGAGGGCTTGAAATATAAATTATACCTTAGAGTTTTTATCATCTGAAGGCAAAAGAGTTGGACTTTCACACTGCCCTACCAGGCAGCCATTGTTTATAAGCCTATAGAACAGGGCATAAGGAGATAAGCCGCACACTCTCAGGCACTTCCAGCTCCCAGCTCCTACAGTGCGAGAGGCCCCAGTTGCCTAAGGGGAGTCCTCAGAAGAAAACTTGCAGGTGCTAAGTAGGAGAAACAAAGCCAAGCTGTGAGTTGGGTACTCAGAACCACTAAAGAGGGGGTCTGGTCTGAGAGCCAACAGAGTCTATAAATAGAATTTCAAAAAAGAAGCATCTGTCTTTGTTATGCTTTTTCCCTCTCTTTCTACATCTTCTCTCACTTCCTGCTGCTGCTCTTTAGAGCTTTCATGTACCTGATACCCAAGAGCTGCCATCCAGGTGCAGACATTCAGGCCCACCATCCTTTCTCAGCCAGCTCTGTACTTAGCAACCTGTTTCTTTCCATATCCAAATGAGACTTTCAGTTTTGTTTTTTGTTCTTTTGCTGAGGAAGATTTGCCCTGAGCTAGCATCGTGCCAGTCTTCCCCTATTTTTTAATATGTGGGCTGACAGCACAACATGGCTGCTAATGGAGTGGTGTAGGTCTGCCCCCTACTGAACCCAGGCCACTGAAGCAGAGCATGGCGGTCTCAAGCATTAAGCCACTGGGGCTGGACTGAGAGTTTTGGTTTTTTTAGCATGACTCAGCTAAGCACTGAGAAGAGACAGGTTTGAATTCTTTCACATTACTTTGTCTTTTGTTTTTAACAGCTATTTGTTGACCTAAGTGAGCATCCTATTCATAGTATTTTATGTAGTTTAAGTGAAGAGAACTTGACACAGTACAGGGAAGACATTTTTCAGCATGGAGGCCACCATGGGAGCAGAAGTTGGCCCTAGATTGTTAGTCTTGCTTCCCTTTCTGCACTTATGAAGCCAAAGTTTTTTCATAGCTGCAACTGGTTTTTTGGTTTGTTTTCAGAATAACTGCCTATCATGATAATGACATCAGGAAGGCAATGTCCAAAAAATAGAGAGTTTGATAATAAAGAGGTTTGGGAGCTCTTTCAGAATACTCAAAATAATTTCATAAACAAATGACAAGTCAGGAAAAAAATCAAATGGAAACATTTTTTATCTATCTAAGAAATTATAAATATATTTTTTCTATTCTCACCACTTCCAGTAGAGCATGGCTAAATTCTCCTATCTTACATGGGGTTGACATACATGTAATTTATTTGTAAGAGTAGTCTGGAAATAATATGTATCATGAGTGCTCATTATATTCATTCTTCAGATATTTATAGAGGACCTTCAATGTGAGGAGACCCCTCAAGACAGTCCTTAGAGCACAATAATTCCTCTTCTCAAGGAGGGTATACTCATTTATATTCAATTTCAAGTTCTTAGTGGAGATGAGAAGGTGAAATAAAAATAAGAAAATATTTCTCAAGGTGTTTATCCAGTAGTATAAATTTGTCCCTTATCATAAGGCATCATTTACTTGTACAACTAACCCCTGATAACTTTTTTAATTTTTCCTATTTTTAAAATTTTTTTTCTTTTTTGCTGACAAGATTAGCCCTGAGCTAACATTTATTGCCAATCCCCCTCTTTTTTTGCTTGAGGAAGATTAGCCCTGAGCTAACATCTGTGCCAGTCTTCCTCCACGTTATATGTGGGTCCCCACCACAGCATGGCTGATGAGTGGTGTATGTCTGTACATGGGATTTGAACCCTTGAACCCCGGCCACCAAAGTGGAGTGCACTGAACTTAACCACTATGCCATGGGGCCAGCCTCTAATTTTTCCTATTTTTAAAACAAAGTTTATACTCATTTTCAATATAAAACAGCGCATTGTTATTATTTATTATAATCGTGTAATATACTCATTATAATTTTATTATATTATGAAAAATCAGAGCAGAAGAAAGAAAAGAAACAAAAATGCATTTTATTCGTAAGATATGGTGCATTTTACCACCATAAGATAACCACATTCCATGTGTTTTTCCTGTCTAAATATTTTATTCTTCATACGTACATTTTTGTGTCCTAGTTTTCTTTCACTTAACTTTAAAGCATGAACATTTTTCTGTTGTTATCAACTCTTCATAAACCTTTTCTAATGCCTCTCAAGCATTCCATTGCATGAGTTATTAGCCAACAATTCCCTGATTGTTGGGCACCTACCTTGTTAATAAATTCTTCTCTTTTACCCTTGTAGAAGATAATCAGCCTGGCTTTTAGTGATGAGACCTCTCCATATAGCTGTGCGGAGGTGCGTTAACACTTTAAAGCCCTTTGTTGTTTAATGAGCCTCTGCAGCCCTCTCAAATGTCCTCCTCCTCCTGTCAACTGAAGCCATCTATTTGGAGTAAAATTTTCTATGTCAGAATAGCCCTAGACAGGGCTCACTAGGCCTGAAGCCACTGACCACCATCCTGTCAAGCCACCCCGATCCAAATAGCCATAAAGGGCTTGCACTTTACAGATGTTTCCACAGGCTGACATTATCTAGAAGCAAAAGGACACTTGTATGTTTTGAGATTAAAAGGAAATTGGAGTTGTGCTTGCGTGGGGTGAAAGCTACTACCGTTCTCCTAGTTTATCAGAGGAATCTCCTAGAGGAAGAGGACTCTCCTGAGCTGCTTGCAGAAAGGAAAGTATGTTAAATTGGAGGTGGGCATTCTGGGCACGGATTAGTGATAGGCTAAATGATACTTCCCATCTCCCACTTTCCTTCTAGTGACTGAGGGTCTCAGGAACTAGGGAGACAAAAGCCCTTTGGAGATAAACACATACTGAGGGGTAGGTGTGTGCATGTGTGTGCGTGCTGTTAAATGAGGTCATTTTATTTCTCAAAGGCCTGACTGATGCATTGCATTGATTTCCACACCAGAACTTTTAGGTGTGTTTAATATCTTAGAATCACCTTAGTTTCACTACTCAACTTAGTTTGCAAAGTTACTTCTTGCCATCATTTCAGCGATGTGTGCTGGAACAAAGGTAAGGTCACAAGGATCCAGGGAAGAAGATGTTTTTCACCTGTGTGTGTGTGAGAACAAGATCATAGATAGCAGAAGTTGCAGCCAGAATGAGTTTACTTATTCCAACAGTCTGAGCTTTTCTAGAAAACTATTTTAGAAAGCACGTATTACTTTGAAACAGCAGTAAGCAAAGTAAGACCAAATTGTGATGTAATCATCAAGAAAACCATATTTGTAATAAGGTTAATTAAATTTGCTGCAATCTTGAGACAAGCATCCTGTAAGTGTGCCAGTAAATCTGGTCTTGCTTTATCAAACTGAAGGGCACCGCCTCCTTCTCCCAGAACGAGTAGCTCATTGCCAGGGGACACACACAGGCTGGCAACAGTAACTAATATGTTATGAGAGGTTAGACAAGTTTAAATAGAATTCCTCTCTGAACTGAAGGGCAAATTGTAAGAAATTTCTTTGTCTGCTTGTGATGCTGTTAAATTGAAAGCACAATGGGAGGTTTGGTAGAGGCAACAAAGGTTGAAATGACGGCCTGCTGTTTGGAGCAAGCATCCTGGTTCCACCGATGGTCCAGACATCTGCTAACAACAGCCACTCCTTGTCAGGTTTTGCCCCACACAGGGTGCGAGAACACTGCACTGTTTAACTCATCAGAGTCTTGGAGTGCTACAGTGTGCTCTGCATCAAGAATGTTTATGTAATAAAACAGAGCTAATTAAACATTTCAAAGGGAAACATTATTTTAACACTAATTAGATATGATTACAGTTTTTTTCTCTCTGCTCGGGCTGAGCTGCGCTAAGCACCTTCATTTTGCTTTCTTTGCTCAATGTTGTCACCAAGTCTTACCAACTAATGCAATGCTGTCCTGTCTTATGGTATGTATTCCAGTCTGATAACATCTTTGAAAACCTTTACCAAAGTTAAGACGATTTAAACAAAGAACAACAGTGACAACAAGAAATTGAATGCGTTTGTCTTGGTAGAAAAGCATGTGAACTTATATCTACTTATGATCTTTTTTTGAGACACTTGAAAGGTGGTTTTCTGTTCCTTTTTATTTCAAACCCGTCAGGTTGGTACAAGCAAAAATATCTCCATTTCTCGGGTGGAGAATCCAGGGTGCAGACAGAATAAGCAGCTCTCCATCTCTATCTGGCTAAGATAGACATCCCAGAGCTTGCTTTCCTGAAGCATCCTTCTCTGAGAGCTCGCAAAGTCCTTTTGCTCAAGGTAGTTAAAATCTGCCAGATAAAAACTTATGAAATGTGCATGAAAGTCATGCTGGAATGATAATAAACAGACAAAAGACGTTTATAATCAATGACAGATGAAATGCTGTAATATACTTTTAACTAACGAATGACCAAAAAAATCTTTGAACTCACCAAAAAACTAATTTTAACCAAGACATATGACAACTTACGTTTTTATTTATGTACGTCTTATATTAGTGAAAGCCTAAAGAAATTCACAAAGATTCAAGATTTGTGCAGAATAGAAAATGCCTGTATGTTAGAAAACAAATCAGTTGAAAGCCTTCCAGTGAGAGAGGGAAACTAAGGGTTTTTAAATGTTTGAATATTTCTTAATGAATTCAATGAGATGAGACGTTTTCCTAGCTTCTTCAAAGCTATTTATGATTAAGAATAAAGCGTAGTAGAATATTTATCAAACAGTATTATGATAGAATGAATATATTTTATTTTATGTGGTCTTGAGAAACAGTAAGCTTGTTTTTTACCTCTTAAATTCTATGAAATCATACGTTTTTAAGAAAGAGAGAAATTGGTTCTCTGCAGTCCTAATTAAAAAGAACTTCAATGAGAAGTTTTTCTTTTTGACTTCCAACCCAAGCTTGAGGGCATGGCAGTAGCTCGTGAGTATATTGTGTTCATTTTGCTGTTTGAGTAGTTCAGGAAAAAGGAGTTGCCTTTCAAACACCAGGCAACTAATATGATGCCCTCAGGATACTGCTGTCACATCAAAGTTTCTTTAAAACACGCACACATCATCATCATCATCATCATCATCATCGTCGTCGTCATCGTCATCATCATTAGCAGCAGCAGCATCACCAAGTAGCTTATGTTTTAATAAATATATAAGAGAGAACTTTTTCTCAATTATAATTTTGCTGTTGAAATTATGGCTATGATTTTACCAATAAATAAATGATACACTATTTCATTAAGTTGGCATATCGAAGTTTTATAAAAATTCCTGTGACTGTATAGGATTTCTTTTTCATGAATTATAGATTCGTTATGTACACCTTTGCAGATATCTCTAAAATTTGGAATGGGAAACTAAAGAAGGATAAAAATACTCAGTAAATTGGATTGTTCCTCTCTCCTCCAATCGGGTCTCATATCCAACTTTTTCGTTGCTATTAATATCCCTGTTTTTCCAGGCTGCCATGACTTTAAACATGGGTTCTCCTTTTACTTCTCAATCTCCTTTGACATTTACATCTCATATTAATAAATTCTGTGATTGTTTTCTCTGTGATGCTGTGTGGTTTTTTTCTTGCTATTCCACTGATGCCATTTGTATACAGACCCCCTTCACCTCACTTCAACACATTGCTTTACAAATGGTCTTCCTTCCTAATTCTTTTTTTTTTTAAAGGAACTGCTCTAAAGAGCCCTTTATTTTTTTTAATTTAAAAATTGGCCCCTGAGCTAACATCTGTTGCCAATCTTCATGTTTTCTTTCTTTCTTTTTTCTTCTCCTCCCCAAAGCTCCCCCAGAACACAGTTGTGTATCCTAATTGTAGGTCTTTCTGGTTGTGCTATGTGGGATACTGCCTCAACATGGCCTGATGAGTGGTGCCCGGATCCAAACCAGGAAAACCGTGGGCCGCCGAAGTGGAGTGTGAGAACTAAACCACCCGGCCACGGGGCTAGCACCTTTCCTAATTCTCTTTAAATTAATCTCTCATGCAACTACGATGCTATCTTCCTAAAACAAGGCCTTTGCCTTGTTGATTCTTTGTTTGGAAACTTTCTTCCTTCCCACTGAGGTCTTGGCTTTACCACCAACCTCACCATGACTGTTCTGGCCATGACCCCAGATCCTCTCAGTTACCATACCCAGGAGCTATGATCCAGCCCTTAATTTACTTAATATTTGTGCTTCATGTGAGTTGTTAACTATTTCTCCTTTTCAAAATTTTCGTCTCTAGTGGCTTTTGAGATAATGTAAACTAGCTTTTCCTCCATCTTTCTTGCTATCCTATCTTAATCTCCTTTATAGCATCTTTTTCCCTGCCCATCCCTTAAGTGGATGCTTTTCTTGTAAGTTCTGCTTGACCTTTTCCCTCTTACTTTGTCGACTTTCTTTGATAAATTTTATAGAGATCAATGGCTTTGACTAGCACCTAAATGCTGGTGGTCATCCAATTTTTATCTTAACCCATAAACTTACTACTTACTAAGCATCTGTACTTGCAGGTACCACGAATTCCTCAATTGCATCTTTCCAGATTGACATTATTTCCCCAGAGCAACCAAATTTGTTCTTCTGTAATCTACTTCTTTGTAATGAACCCACTATTTCTGCAGTGCAGTGAGTCAGAGCCCGAGAATCTTCCTTGATGGCTCATCACACAAATATTTAGCACCTACTGTCAGCCAGGCATTTCTTCAGGCATTGAGAATACAGCTGTGGAGTAAATAGACAAAAATCCACCCTAACCATGAAGCATACATTCTAGTGGAAGGAAAAAAAAGCAAATAATGAACATGTAGTATAATAATGAGTCTCTAACTTTAATGAAGTATAATTGATATATAGTAGACTGCACATATTTGACGTGTATAATTTGATAAGTATTGACATATGTATAGACCCCAGAAAACAGTCACCACAATCAAGATAGTGAACACATCCATCACCCCCAAAAGTTTTCTCATGTTCCTGTCTTCTTTCTGTCAGTGTAGATTAGTTTGTATTTTCTAGATTTTCAAATGAGATGATATGTTATGCATATTTTTTCCCTTTGTCTCGTTTCTTTCACTCATCTTAATTATTTAGGTTTTTCCATGTTATTGTGTGTACCAACAATTCATTCCTTATTATTGCTGAGTAGTATTCCATTGTATGTATAAACACCATTTATTTATCCATTCATCTGTTTATAGATGTCGGAGTTGTGTCTAGTTTGACTATTACAAATAAAGCTGCTATTAGCATTCATGTCCACATTTTTTATGGCCATATTTTTTAATGTCTCTGGAGTAAATACCTAGGAGTAGAATGACTGGATCTTAGGGTAGGCCTGTATCTAGCTTTTTAAGAAACTGCCACTGTTTTCCCACCAGCAGTATGTGGGAGTTCCAGGACCTCCACATCCTCATCACCACTTGATGTGGTTGGTCTTTTTAATTTTAGTCATTCTAAAAGATGTATAGTTATATCTCACCATGATTTTAATTTTCATTTGCCTAATGACTAATGATGTTGAGAATATTTTTATGTACTTATTTGCTATTTCCATATCTTCTTAGTGAAGTGTCTGTTCCTATCTCTTGCCCATTTTTAAATTGGGTTATTTTCTTATCGTTGAGTTCATATATTCTGATACAAATCTTTTATCAATATATGATTTGCAAATACTTTCCTGTGGCCTGTGACTTGACTATTCATTCTTTAAAAAATGTCTTTTGAAGAATGGAATTTTTTATTTTTGATGAAGTCAGATTATTTTTTTTCTTGTATGGCTTATGCTTTTGGTGTTGTATCTAAGAAATATTTTCCCTATCCATAGTCACAAAGACTTTCTTTTATGTGTCCTTCTAAAAGTTCTATAGATTTAGGGTTTATATTTATGTCTAGAATCCATTTTGAGTTAATGTTAGTATGTGGTTCAATGTGTGGATTGAAGTTTTTATTTTTCTATATGGATGTCCAATTGTTCTAGCACCATTTTTTGAAAAAGCTGTTCATTCTCCACTCAATTTCCTCTTTGCAGTTCTGTCAAAAATCAGTTTTCTATTTATCTGTGAGTCAATTTCTAAACTCTTTATGATGTTTCATTGATCTATTTGTCCCTTTTTTTGCCAATATCACATTTTATTATTGTAGCTTCATAATCAGATTTGAAATCAAGTCAGGTTAGTACATCAATTTTGTATTTGTTTCCTCAAAGTTGTTATAGCTATTCCAAGGCCTTTACTTTACATTTCATATGAATTTTAGAATGAATTTATCAATTTCTATTAAAAAGGCTTCTGGGATTTTGATTTGGATTCTGTTGGAATTGTTGTGTGTAATCTATAGAATGATTTGGGGAGAATTGACACCTTAACAATGTTGAGTCTTCTGACCAATGAACAAAATATGTCTCTCCATTTATGTAGGTCTTCTTTAATTTATCTCAGCAATGATTTATAATATTCAGTGTATAGGTCATGCACGTTTTTGTCTGTTTAATCCCTAAGTCATTCATAATTTTGATGCTACTATAAATGACATTGTACTTTAAATTTTAATTTCTGAATATTCCTTCTTTCTGTATGGAATACAGTTGATTTTTGTGTATTGATTTTATATCCTGCAACTTCTTAACTCACTGGTTCTAGTAGCTTTATTGTAAATTCAATCAGATTTTCTACTTAGACAATTACATTGTCTGTGAATAAAGTCTGTGAATAAAGGCTGTTTTACTAGATATGAAAGGCAGCTTTCATATCTAGCTGCCTTTTATTGCTTTTTCTTGCCTTATTGTTCTCCAGTACAACCTCCAATACAAGGCTGAATAGAAATCATGATGATGGACACTTTGTCTTGTTCCTGATCTTGGGAGGTAGCATCCATTCTTTCACATTTAAGTATCATGTACCTATAAGTTTGGTGGTAGATGTTCTTTATCATGTTGAGAATATTCCCTGCTGTTCCTAGTACAGTGGGCATTTTTGGGAAGAATAGATGTTGGGCTTTGTAAATGTGTTTTCTACATTTATAGATATGATCACATAATCTTTCTTTTTAGTTTATTAACGTGATAAATTACATTGACAATTTTCAGATTTTAAAACAACCTTACATTTCTGGTATAAACTTTATTTAGATTCAACTGATTAACATTTTGTTAAGAATATATTTGCCTCTATGTTTATGAGAAAGATATTGGTCTTTATTCTTTTTATAATATCTGTGATTTGGGATCAGGGTGTGTTGGCCTCATAAAATGACTTGAGAAGTATTCCTTCCTTTTCGACTTTGTGGAAGAGTTAATGTAGAAATTTTTATTATTTGTTTCTTAAATGTTTGGCAGAATAGACCAGTGAAGCAATCTGAGCCTTGATTTTTCTTTATGGGAAGATTTTTTTTTAACTACGACCTCATTTTTTATATAGACATAAAGCTGTTTATGTTCTCTATTTATTCCTTGGTGAGCATTGGGAATTTGTACCTTTTAATGAATATATCCATTTTGTATAAGTTGTCAAGTTTCTTGGGATAAAGTTGATCATCATATTATCTTATTATCATTTTAACATCCGAAGAATATCTAGTGATGCCACTTCCCTCATTCCTCATATTGGTAATTTGTGTCTCCAGTCTCTCGCTCTCTCTTTCTCTCTCTGTTTCTTTTCTTTTCTTTTTCTGATCAGTCTGGCTAGAGATTTTTAAATTTTATTGATCTTCTCAAAGAACCAGATTTTTCTCTCAATTTTTTCTATTGATTTTTTGTTTTCTATTACACTGAGTTCACTCTGATCTTCATTACTTCCCATCTTCTGCTTACTTTGGGTTTTATTTGCTCTTTTTGTTTAGGTTTTTATAGTAGAAACTGAGGCCACTGGTTAGAGAGTTTTCCTTTTCCCTAATATAGGCATTTAAATCTATAAATTTCTCCTAAGTATTGTTTTAGCAGGAGCTCCCAAATTTTGATATGCCGTGTTTTCATTTTCACTCATTTCAAAATACTTTCTAATTTGCTTTTGAGTTTATCTTTGATCTGTGGGTTATTCAAAAGTGTGATATTTAGTTTCCAAATATTTGGGAATATTCCAGATATCATAAAGTCATTGATTTCTAATTTAATTCCATTGTGGTCAGAGAACATTCTGTGTTGGGCCTGAATCATTTAAAATTCATGTAGACTTGTTTTATTGACTGAATATGTGCTTGCTTTGTAAATGTTCCAGGTGGATTTGGAGGGAATGTACACTCTGCTATTGTTGGGTACAGTGTTCTATAGATGTCAATTAGGTCAAATTGGTTGCTAATGTTCTTCAAATCTTTTATCCTTAGTTATTTTCTGTCTACATTTCTATCAATTCTTAAAAGGATTGCTATGTCCTCTTGATAAATTGACCTCTTTATTATTATGAAACAATCTTCACTCCTGGGTATATTCTTTCTTCTGAAATCTGCTTCACTGATGTTAATACAGCTTCTCTAGCTTTTTAAAAATTAGAGTTATTGTGGTATATCTTTTTATATCCATTTCCATTTCATCTTTTTATGTCTTTATAGTTAAAGTGGGTTTCTTGTAGGCAGCATTTAGTTAAGTACTATTTTTTAATTCATTCTAACGATCTCTGTATTTTAATTGGGTAATTCCAGATCATTTACATTTAATGTTATTATTGACAGTTTTAGGTGTAAATCTACCTTTTTTGTTCTTGTTTTCTATTTATCCAATTTGCTTTTTGCCCCTTTTCATATTTTGACTTTAAAGAATCAATTTAATATTTTATTTTTTTAATTGAGGTATAATAAATTTAATCTTTCTTATAATTTCATTGTATTTCTTCTTTCACACATAAGCTACAATTATTTGTTTTGTTGTTATAAGATTGCTTTAGGATTTATTGTCTATATATCTTCAACTCATCATAGTCTGCCTTTAAGTGCTGTTATACCATTTCTCACATATTATGAGAACCTTAAAATATTACATTACCATTCTTTCCCCTCCTGGCATTTGTGCTATTTTTGTCATATACTTTGTGTCTACATATGTTGTAAACCCAACACTATATAATTATTATTTTTGTTTAGTTAATTATCTTTTAAAGTTATTTACATAAATTAGAAAAAATTATAATTTATCCATGTAGGTACTATTTCCATTGTTATTCATTCCATTTTGGATCCATATTTTCATCTGGTATCATTCATTACCTTCTACTTGAAAGACTTCCTGTAAAATGTCTGTGTGGTAGATCTACTGGTGATGAATACTTTCTACTTTTGTATTTGTATATTTTATTTTATATTTCACTTTTACTTTTGAAAGATATTTTTGCTGGGTATAGAATTCAAAGTTGTCAATTGTTTCCATTCTTTTATCTGTTGGTTTATACTTTTCATCAAATTTGGAAATTTTTCTACTATTATTTCTTCAAATATTGTTTTTCCATTCTCAGCTTCTGTTACTCCATCTGCAGATACATCAGAATATATAGTTCCTGGAGTTGTCCCAGAAGTAACTGCTTCTCTGTTTTTTTTTTTTTTTTTCTTTTTGAGTCTTTCTTCTCTATATATTTCATTTAGGATAGTGTCTATTTCTGTTTTTCAAGTTCACTATTCTTTTTTCTTCAGTCCCTATCTGTCATTAATCCCATCCAGTGTATTTTTAATATTAAGCATTATTCTTCTCTCATCCCTGGAAACATTTTAATTTTCATATCTAAAAGTTAGATTTGCATCTTTTTAATATTTTCCATCTTTCCCTTGTTTCTAAACATGTGGAATATGGTTAAAAAACTGTTGGAACTTTTATTTAACATCTCTGCTAATTCTTACATCTGTGTCAGTTTGGGGTCAGTTTTGAGTGATGAATTTTTCTTCTAATTGTTAGCTGTATTTTCCCGCTCCTTTGTGTACCTGGTATTTTTTATTAGATGCTACATTTTGTGAAGTTTACTTCTTTGAATGCTGGATACTTTTATATTCCTATAAATACTCTTGAGCTTTCTTCTGGGACTCAATGGAAATAGATTACTCTTTTTGGGTCTTGCTTTTATGATTTGTTAGGTGGGACCAAACAAGTATTTTCTCTAGAGCCAATTTTTCCCTGGAACTAAGGCAAGACACTTTTGAGTACTCTAGAGTAGCTCCATGAATTGTGAGTCTTTCCAGTGTGGCTGATGGAAATAGGCCCTATCCTTAGCTTATGTAAACCCTGCTTCTGTTTCCTCTAATTTAGTGGGAGGGGTTCTTTCCCCAGCCTTGGGCAGTTTCCTCACATATGTCCTGGTCAGTATTCTGCTAAATGTTTGAGGGCCACCCTCCACACATCTCCTGAACATTCTCTGCAGCTCTCTTCTCTCTAATAGTGGGTCCTATGAAAACTAGCTGCATTTGTTTTCCTGGATTTGGCTCTGTTTCCTCTACTCAGGGAGTCTACCAGCTCCACTTGAGGTCCCTTTTCCTGAACCACAGCCTACTCACTCTCAAGAGAGTAACCTGGGGCAACCATAGAGCTCATCTCTTTTCTGGTTCTCAGGGATCAATATCCTGTTGACTGGTGTCGAGTATTTTAAAAAGCCTTGCTTCACATATTTTCTCCATTTTTATTGTTGTTTTTGGTGGAATAGTAAATCCAGTCCCTGCTACTCCATCTTGTCTCAATAGTATGTTTTAAAGAAAAAATAAAATAGGTAAGTGGAAAAAACAAGTAAATGTAGATGAGAAACAGAAGTTGTTCGTTTTGTCAAAGCTTACAGAGATTATCCTTATCAAACACTCACTCCACCAATTTCCCATTATAGAGAGGAAAAGGGAAATAGAAAAGATGATATTTCTATACACCAGTATTAATACCACTAGCGACAAACCTTCTTTGGACATAGTCTAGAAAAGATCTACCACAATCCAAATTTTATACCTCATTAGAGGCATGACACTTTAATTCATGTGTATAGAAACCAATAGCTTAAGTCTCCCTTCTACATTTTGGGGGCTCAGTGTTAACAGGTATATCTTCATATAAACTGAATCCTAAGAGATAGAATAGAGAAAGAAGTTAGAGAGAAGAGAGTCAGTGCTGTGTACACCCCTCCCATGGGTTTGGGGGAGAAGAGTATGCAGCACTGTGTATCCCCCTCCAATACTAGTTGGCACCTAGTTATATATTTAATGTCTTTCTGTTCCTGGGAAAAACCTCCTGTGTTGATGGTGGTAGTTCTTTTTCAAAGTGGGAAAAAGTAGCACAAGGAGATATTTTCTGTATTTCTCAAAATTTGATTCACATGAAAGGAAAAATATAAAGTAGACTGGTTAATTTGATGCCAGACATTTTATTGTAAAGAAACCTCTGGCAGACTTTAAATGCTTACCTTATTCTATAATTAAGAATTCTTTTCCATTCACAAAGTCTACCACACCTACATGTAAACATGAGTCAACCAGTGATTAATTCAACAGTTTGGATAATTAGATTCCCCAGCCTCCCAAAAACTATACCAACTTGCCTTTTATCAGATTTCAGACCAATAATAACCCACATTTTTATTACCATCTATTTACATTGTTACCAGAATTTTGGGCATATGGCATGTTGATGTAGTCATATAAATAATAAATAATCAAACAGACCAGTTTATAGTATTTGAGAAGGAAATACTCTGTTATTCAAATGGGTTTATGAAATCTGTTTCATTTGTTTGTTTGAGAATTAACTAGTGTAGGAGAAGGTCCTTTCCTTTAGGACAATGTGTCCTTTCTGAAATGGGCAGAGGGGCATTTGGCTCCTAAAAGATTATTCCAACCAATTTCAATGCAAGAGACACTTTTGGGCGAAAGAGACGGTTTAATCTAGTATCCTTTCTTGGTCAAAATCTTTCTCCATACTACAGGTAACATTATTAATAAACTTGTGTTCTTTTTATCAGCCTCTACACGGTTAGCTATGACAACCATCTAACTTCCTTTCCATCTATCCACCTTCTTCCATTACCCAAGTACAGTCCACAATCGTTTTTTTCTTAAAACTTCTTGCTGACAGATTTTCCTTCATTTAATAATACTTTGCAACACTTTGGATATAAATATGTTTCACCTGGTAAACCATTTTAATAGCAACCTGAATTAAATCATGTAGCAGAAGAAAGATTTAAAAGGAGGTTTGAAATACTCAGTATATACCTTGTTTTTTAGCAGTGAAGAGAGAGGTTTACAGAAAGGTTTCAGAGTCATTTAATAAACTTTTGGGAAGGTGTGTCTTTTTTCCCCAGAATGTTCTAATGGTTTTATATTTGTTCTTCTATTTCTGATCCAGAAATACCTAATGCATATGCTCTATCCTTTCCTCTGAAGCTTTTGAGGATTAGTGATTTTTTTAAAAAGCTATTCTTTTTAATGTGTGATTTGATAGAAATATAATTGTGTGCTACTTGGAGTTTTAGAATATTTAGTTCAGTTTTTCTAAATTTAATTGAAAATCTGAAGCTGATTTCAGCTGGTATTAAGCAACCTCAGTGCTTTAAAAGATTTTAGTTGCATCTATGCATGCTTTGGAAAAGTGGAACAGTTATTCTCACTTTCTATTGAATGACAACAATGAATTATGGACTATTTAGGAGTAAGTACCTACATTGTTGAAAAGATTCTAAGATCTCTTTTTGTTAAGGGGGAGAGTTTGTTATGTATCTTTGTGGTGCAAGTTACTGGGTTTAATCTTTTGTCTCAAACAGAGAACTCTCAAACCATTGATTTTTTAATAATCTGAGTATGTATAAAACATCTCATGATTCAAAACTGAGCTATAAAATATGTATATACATATATATTTAAATGGCATTAACTTCTCAATTAAGACAGATCGTAGGGATAAGCATTACCTATGTGACTATAGTCTTTACCTATAAGGATCAAATATGGTCAAATCCACTTGCCATTTTTCCAAAAATGATTACTTTTGCCATTTACATTTTTAATTCATATCACTCCTCTAGGCATGGACTCATCATGCTTTTGTGGAAAAAACCTTGGCCCATTCACATATCCTTCCTAACAAAACTCTCTTTTTCTGAACATCACACCCTCCTTAGTTCTGTAACATGCCCACCCCCTGCCCCCACCTTCCCATCAGTGACAGCATCTGTATGATTGGGATCAGAAATGCCAACCGGCCAGCATTGACCTACACTATAAGACCATCCATTACTTTGGACTCTTTATCCTTGAAAAACACTTAAGTCATGTGAAATATGGCATAGGTTTTTCTATATTTTGTTTCACAACCAGAGTGAATTTGCTCATAGAAGTGAAGAAGTAAGCTGTTTATTCAGAAAGCCAACCCTAATAAATGGAACGTACATCACTTCAATAATGGTCTAAAGGCTGTAGTGTTTTCTTTTCAGTTTGAATTCTAATTATCGAACATGTATTCCTTTGTATCTCCAAAGGAAAGCATTCTCTGATCCAGGCGGAGGGCAGGCAGGTGATGCTCTCACATGTCCCACAAGCCTTGCCTTAGACCTTACTTCTCAGCACCCCCAGCAGTTTCCCTAAGGCGAGATTCCATTGGCTAAAAAGCATCCCCCTTTGAGTGGAATTTGAAATGCTCTCACTTCAAATATGGACGCACAGAGAGCAAATGTCCTCTAAGAGATTAAAAATTACAGTGTGTGTCTTTAAAACTAAAATTGTTCCAAACAGCAAGATGGAAATGGTTGGGTTTTTGAAAAACCAACAAACAAAAACTATTTTGTGGGCTAACCACAGAAACAGGTTCTAAATACATTAAAATATTTTATCCCATTATTTGTTTTGACCAATTGACCACAATATTAAAAATTCAATCATGGAGCAGCTGACAAGTGCAGTTGCCTAATTTTATTTAAGAGTTTTTTTCCTTTTTCCATTTTTCCATCCTGTTAACGCTGCTGCCTGTGCCCAGACAGTAATGGGCTTCTTGTATGCCCACGACTGTTATGATCATGTAAATTTATTGGTGCTTAGAAGAAGCGAGCTATTAAAACATTACAACAACCATTACAGCCGGGCTCGTGTTGGCTTTCGCTCCCAATGAACATATGCTTCCGAGTGAATGCCTAAACTCTTATTTATGGATTTAATTTAATATGCGGAAAGAATTCAAAATTAAATTTTGTGTCTGCCTCCAGAGAGTGTCAGTGTATAATAACATGGTAATTTTTACACATCTTTATGAGAAATGGGAAAATTAATTCTTTCTGACAAGTTGTAATTATTCGTCTTGGAACAGTTGCAGCTGAGCAGTTTGCATGCCTGTTGTCTGGTGTTTCGCAGTGTAAGGGGAAAACTCAGGGATGGAGATATATTGTGCATCTGAGAGTTTCTAATAGCTTCTGACATTTTAGCCTTGCATATTATCAGGGTGCTCTTTAAGGAGTCGAGGTATAATCTATTATGTTGCCCGGGACACACACAGTTGCAATAGCTGGAACCTCCTACAGCGATTTTTTAAATGGGGGGAGCAAGTCCAGGATCATCCTGTACATGTACATAGTTGAAACTGATGTGACAAATTTTTATGTCTCTGAAGTGTGCCTGTTATTATCTGCCCTTTCACCTGAATATACTCAGAACAGCTGGTCATTTTGTACGAGTAGGATCTTAGACCTGTATTTTTAATACTAAATATGTTTAAAATGAAAATATGTGTTTTTTACCTGTCTTTCAAACACATTTCCCCACCCCCACCCCACACGCATACAAATGCTTTTAAAATAAATGCCCACTATCCCCCTAATCTTTAGATTTGGTGTTTAAGTGTTCATGAAAATGTAGGATTAACTTAACACACAACTAAACCAAAACACCACTGGCTATGTTAGCAAAGAAAATATGGAACATGTTGTATGTGAAGAGATGGAACGCTGATTGACAGGCCAGCCTGGAGGGGAGTGGTGTCATTTCTGTGTGTAGGATCAATATAGTCCTTGCAAAATAAATGCAAAACAATGTAAGAAAGTGTTAGCAGATGAACATGAGAAAAATTCAATTGTCAAAAACAAGCTCATTTCCTTTTTTGCTTTGGTGCTTCTGCTACAGAACACAGGGATAAACAAGTGGGTACGCCTCTGTTCTCTCAGTCGCTGTACTCAAACTTACTCCGACATTGTTTTAAGTGGCAAAGTTTTGCTAAAAGTTTATATTTGAGAATGAGATGTCAAGCAGAGTTCTGTCCACTAGTGGCCTCCAAAATAGCATGATGCCTTTTGCGTGGTAAGGCTAGAGTCCTGCCAATTGCGTTGCACCATGCACACGTTTCCTGCAG
This sequence comes from Equus quagga, assembly GCF_021613505.1. Taxonomy (NCBI): domain Eukaryota; kingdom Metazoa; phylum Chordata; class Mammalia; order Perissodactyla; family Equidae; genus Equus; species Equus quagga. The sequence goes on from NC_060267.1 coordinate 35,624,485, forward strand.
GTGCTGTTAACTACCAGGTTCTTTACTTTCCATCTCAGACTGCCCAACAGTGGCCCACTCGAATCCAAGAGATGCTGTATCTCATCCTTTGGTGGTGGATTTGATCTTATCTAGTTAAAAAGGCACAAACAGCATCATGGTCCTGGATGAAGACAACTTTGGACTTTACACAGTTTCTTGTCACTGATCTTGCAGGAAAGCTCTCAAGCATTCTCACTCACTGTGATGTAAGATCAAGAAGTATGATGTTTGTAAGTTGGAAACTGATGCATGATAGTTTGTCAGTGCTAATGTTGGAAAGCTCTAGAACAGAGTTTCACAATTCAATGGAAGGGAGACTGGTATCAGACTCCGCCCTTCCCCCTCCACTCTTACTGCCCCTCCTTGCCACAAGGTAGAGCAGAATCTCAGGAGAAAAGGCGCCGGCATAGATAAGTTATTTTACTTTATGAGACCACACATGCCTCCTATAATTGCCAATAATGACTGCACTTATTTTAGTGTTTAGTTAATAAATTCAGCTTTTTTCTATGCACTACAAACTCATAAAAACAGAAAAAGCTGGGTTTTGGAGACTGGAAGATCGCTTTGAAATGTAAATAATACATTTCATTCTTATCTGTCCTTATAAGACCCAGATCGTTTAAATTTTCAGAACTTTATTAGCCCTGTCCAGGAGTGAACAATATTTTTGTAGTACAACATGCGATTTTGAGTGAGAACAGATCTAAAAGGATTTTTATAGCATGAGAGACTTATTAAAACTCTAACGTATTTGAGGTAGAGTAACACATTAAAGGCCCTAATCCAGTCTGAACCATCAGATGACATCCATGTTTAAAAACAACCCCAAACCAACAGAAACCAAAATTAGAAGTAGAAGTAAAGGTCCTTCCAAAATGGGAATGTGATGTTAAAGCAGCTTTGTTTTTAATAGGTATGAAAAGTCATCCCTTTTAGGTATGTTTGAGAGGGCCAGGAAGAGCCCCTGATCACTCAAAACCACGCTTCTGACCCCACCCCCACTGCCCCAGGGCCTGAATCCCACTTAAACACTAGCAGCACTGGGCCACGCACTCCACATCCCTCACTGGTTCACTTGAGTCCTCACGCATCTCTAATACAGATGCTACAGTATTGTAGTCCCCTTTGCACAGAGGAGGATGTTTAGGGTTAGAGAGGTTAAACCATGCCAAGTTCACGTAGCTAGGAATGACTGAAAAGTAGTTCTTAAACCCACATTTCATCATAAGATATTCACTTCCTTTGGTTGAAAATGTTGCTCACTTTCTCTCCAGTATAGCCATTAAAATAGAACAGACAAAGAATAGGAATTGGGACGGCTGTGGACTGGATTGTGATGGAATGTAAACCCAGGACTCTACTCCGCTGCTTTATTGCCCCCCAGACTTCCCCACTTCCTTTAAGGGTTCCATAGGTCTCATGGTGAGCCGGGCTCCACACCTCAGTCCTCCCAACTCCTCTCTCCTGCTTCGTGCGTCCTGTCACCCTTGTCTGATGCTTTGCCTTTAGTGGCTCTCTCAGATGCTTCTTTCCATTCCTGTTTTCACCATCCTACTTGGAACCCTGGTTAACTCCCATTAGGACCGTTTAAAATAGCATTCTGTCTTCTGATGGAGTCTCTCCTTGACCAAACTTTAGTGAGGCTCCTCGGAACTCTCTTCTCAGCTAGGCTCTGACTTTTGGGCTTCCGTCTTTGCCTCTGCATTGTCCAGTTTTAGCAAGAATCTTGCTGAGTCAGTTTGGCCAGAATCTCCCTTCCTCAGAATCTGATTGCCCTTGATATCTGATCAGGTTCTTTGTCTTCCCTCATCCGTCAGTTTAAGTCTGATCACCCTGCCTGCCCTCAGCAAGAATCCTGTTAGGTTGGTTTAGCCAGAAATTCCTCTTTACCCTGATGTTTCTTCTTAGTACTTTTCCATCCGCTGACCTCCACCCTGTTCCTTAGCTATAAATTCCCACTTCTCCTTTTTGTATTCAGTGTTGAGCCCAATCTCCTCTACTGCAAAACCTCATTGTAGCATTGTAGTCCCTATTCCTATTACCACAGCCCCCCTGAAGAGTCTGCCTTACTGTTTTTACGTGTCAAGAATGAATTTTTTCTTTTCTTTAGTACTTTCTAGTCTCTCATAACATTATAGGGTAAATTGTCCTAATGTACATTTCTGATGGAGCCATTGCCTTGTTCAGAAACCTTTAGTGTTTCCATATCATCTACCAGATAAAATACATTCATTTTAATCTCAGATTTCAGGCTGATTTCCCAGTAATTTCAGGTGTGTACTTTGTATTCCAACTAAAGTAGGTTGCCATTCCCTGAACACATGCTGGTCTTCCCAGTCTCTCTATCTTGGTTCCTACTTTCCGCTCCCCTTGGACTCCCTGCACCCAGGCCTCAGGAAATCTCTTTTAAGGTCCAGGCTATGTGCTACATTCCCTCCAAGCACCCCCAGATCCCATCCTAATAGCCATCCTTCTGTCCTCTGAACATCCAGCACTGTTTGTTTATGCCTAAACTATTGTAATTATTATATGTGGCATTTACATACATTATTTATACATCCATCTTATCTCTCCAAGATAGTAGGACCTCAGGAAAGCAAGGAATGCTACTTATTTTCACTTATCATTCCCAGAACACCAGTGCCTTCCATATGGTAGATAACTCAATAATTACTTACTGAATGTATAAAAGCCTAATTAGCCAGAGACCACCAAGAACAAGCCTGTAGTCTGACAAAATCAGATTTATTGACTTGTCGTGAGGGAGGGAATTCCAAAGAACCATGGAATTCCCTTGAAAAGAGTTGGGAAGGAGCAACTGTTGAGGTCGGGTTCCTACTGAAGGATTGAGGGATCAGTTTGGGACTGGCTGCTGTTTCTGAGGTGGAGTTAAAGTGGGAATTAACTAGGGATTGGATGCTGTCATCATTTAGACCAAGGTAGTTTAGGAAAGTGGGTATTCCTGATGAGAAATGAGAATAGCAAAGTGCGTCTGGGGCATCCTCGGTCAAAATGGGGCATTTGGCAGCTGCTGCACAGCCTTGGAAGAAACTGCTTTCTGTTTTTATTATTTGGCTTTTTCTGTGTCTACCCTCCTATTGGGACCCATGGCAAGGCTGTTTTTTTCTTCTTTTTAGTCTGATCAGATTCTCATTCTTCCTGTCCAAGACAGATTTTGACTCTTACAAATAAATGAGTAAATTAAAAAAAAAAAAAATACAGAGAAAATATACTTTTGTTTTTTCTGGATTATTACTTAAATAGTTGGAACCTGAAATTAGTCATTTTGAATAGTTGGGAGAATATTATTATCTGTATGCTCAGTAGTTTAAAAGTGAATTTTTAAGCACATATAAGGCTTAAGTCAACTGTCTACACTTATTTTTACTTTTCCTTTTAGCAACTTTCTTTTCCTTGTGCCACCAGAGAATTCTGTTTTGATTCAGCTCTCCTGTCTCTGGCTCATTGTTCATTCTTAATATAGATACAGAGCTGTAGAGATGTGCTAAGAACATTTTCACAATTTCTTTACTTTCTTGTCCACTTCCCTTGTCTCTCAAATGCCTTTGGTTTAATGGATCAGAAGCCTGATTTTGTTATGTTTAAGTGTTTGTGTGTGTGTGCTGTAAATAAACACACATTTATCCCCCTTCACACACTTAGGTGAGAGACTGTTTTTGTTAAAGTTTCCCCTAGAGCAGAAACAAGTATAATCAATGCTAGAAATTGTTAAGCCATTTTCTTCTGAACCTGCTCTCTTTAAAATTAGGTTAAAACTTTTTATGGCAGGCATTTCCACGCTATCTTCAGACACTGTGTTCTCTGTTGTAGAATTTCTCATGGTGGCGGTTTTTCAAAAGGTACCAGATTCCATCCATTCCAGGATACTTTCCCTCATTCCTTCTGAATGAACCCACTAATAAAACCCCTAAAATTTATTATTTTTTCCTTAAATGGATACCACAGCTGAAATCATACATTATTTGACTCAATTTAAACATTAGTGTTTCTTCACCTGCATTTATCAACCTGTCTACAACCAGAATGTTTAGAAGCAACAACTTAAAAAAAAAAATGACCTCACCATTTTAGAATTCACAAGGAGAGGTGTTCCATTAGCAAACTGCTCAATTTCTGATTCAATAGAACAAGGTAATTTGTCCTAAAGTAGAAGCCTCTTTTCCTAATTTGGTGGAATGTTACCTGGGCAGCCCTGATCACACAACAGACAGAGAGCGTGTCAATATTTTTGGTGTGTGCTATATATCACAATGTGATTATAATCATTATATCCCCATTTGCATTTCTCTGGCTCTTTGTTTTCTTTTTAATTGGGTTATAAAACAATTAGTTAACACCATGTCTTTTTAGAACTCCCTGAGTGGGCCAGGAGCTGTTTGTTCTCCCTGGACCAATGGGGCCAGGGACCCTCAGGAATCTCATTTTATTTACCGCAGGGTGAAGGTCAGAGAGAAACAGTTTTTGTTCTGGTGCTGTTGCTTTCTGTTGTGACCTCTCTCGCATTGTTTGGCTCCCCTGCCCGGCCTCGTGCTTTGAAGAGGCGCACACCAGGTGTTCCTGTTCTGAATTACACATGAAAGAACCTCATCCCTGGACTAATTAACTAGTAAACTGTACCCACCTCCCCTGGGTTTAATTGATGCTGCTCTTAAAAGGGGAAGGCAGTTGCTCAGCCTACTCCATCCCCTGATTTCACACCACGGTCATCTCTTCTCTTTCTTTCTTAAATGTAGAGGATGTTCCAGATGATTTTGACACCTAGGTAAGGCACCCGGACTGGTAGCGTAGTTCAGAAAGTAATTATCCTGGATGAAGGGAAACTGCTCTGGACTTTCCTTCATGCCTTTTTAAAGCTTTGCACGTGACTTTCTCCAGGGAGTGACACGTCCTGAGTGATCTACTTACTCACAGTAGCAAGACCCAGAATCTCATCAGTAACTTTCTGCATTTCTGCATTTCACTTTCCTTCTTATTAAAGTGGAGGAGGAAGCCAGTATCCCAACTAGTGTTTTCTGCTTTTATTTTTCATTGTGGTATTTGAAATATTAGAGAAATATTACAATTTGTAGAATTGGATAGTATATCATCTTGTCTCCCAGGACCACAGTGCAAGGTTGATTTTGTTTTTCACCTTCAGGGATCTTGGTCTCCTGATGGAGTGGACTTACCATACTGTGGGCAGTCTCTTCTAGGCTCTGACCCGTGTTCCAGGGAAATGCAGGTCGAGGCGCATGTGTAACGCAACAGCCTATCCTTTCCTTTCTTCCTGTCCTCTCCCTTCAAGTGTCTTATCCTATTTTTTAAAATGTCAGGATTCAAAATTTAGCTTATGAATTCTGCCATTTCTTCCATGATCATTCAGCTGTGTTATATTGCAGTGGTTGTTTTAAGTTGTTTGATTTTAAAACTAGAATTAAAATATTTAAAGTTGTAAGTCTAAGGGCATTTAAAATGCTCTAAGAATAATTTCTTATATAACTTCTTATATAATTTCTTATGAGTATAGTTGACCATACTGTCTTGTATATTTGAAAGTGGCCAAGAGAGTAAATCTTAAAAGTTCTCATAACTAGAAAAAAAAAATTGTAACTATGTGTGGTGATGGATGTTAACTAGACTTATTGTGGTGATCATTTTGCAATATATAACAAAAAAAGAGAGAATAGTTTATGTATAAATTTGGCTTCCTAGGGCTGCTTCCTAAAATTCCAGTGCAAGTATATACATATTCCTGATGCAATTTCCTCTTGAGTAACAACTTTAAGGGCCTTCCTTGTCTTTTCCATGTTTTCCATTTCACATAAACACTGATGGACGTTTATGCTGATACTAACGTCCAGAACAGGTTATGAAAGACAAGATTTTATTTTTAATTCATATGTATAATTAATTCTCTGAAATGTTAGTAAGAAAATCTTAGTTTTAATTTTTATAAAAGGCACTAAACCTTAAAAAAAAATCAGTCACCCTGTTGGAAAATTTGTTCTGTGGCTGAAAGATTTACTTATTGGATTGCACCCTAGGTACACATGATAAGATTAGGAAGTTTTAAAATTTTTATTTTGAGCTTTTTAATTTGCTTAATTGAAAGCCCCTTGAGAATGGGAGATGTCTGGATCTATCATTTCTGTATCTCAGCCGAAAGCAGACTGCTGTGGTATAAGTGTGATCAATAGTTGTTTGTTGAATGTAGCTGAATTGAACTTTTTTTTTTACTTCATACTTAGCGCTGTATGTTTAAGAGAGCCAGGAATGCGAACTTGACAGAATGGCAGAGCAAACAATCTCTCTTAAATTATTAACAAAATGATAACAAAGATGTGGTCATGCTCCCTGAGTCCTTTAGGACTTGAGTGAGTTTGACTTAGCCTCTGACGTGAAAGGGGAAAAAAATTAAGAAAAAATGCTGAGAATCTAGTTCAGTGTAGACAAAATGTGGAGGTAGCGGATTTGTACCCAATGATCCTGTGAAGTCTGAAAATACTTGGTTTAAACATAGACACAGTTTTAATAACACAGATGTGTACCACTCTCTCTCCTTCTCTTTTTCTCACATATCCTACACATGGCAATCACATGAATTTATACTATATGGCATTACTCACATAGTTCATAATTCTTAAAGTATAAATAATAGCAGCTGCAGATCTAAAATCATCCACCTGATATTCACTTCTGTTTTACATTTTCATCTTCTGCATATTCTTAACAGTAAGATTATAAATATATGTAAAGTTAATACTGCACATTTAAAATGTTAGTTTAGTAATGCATTTCAATATAAAGTGGATTCTTCTCTGTGAAATGAAATCAAGTGGTATAAATAAATAAATGCAATGAGTAAAAATCGAGCTTTTAATTATAATAGATACAGTACTAGACTCTGGGTTTTGAAAAATGCATTAGATATGTCTCTTTCCCTCTGGACATGCCGACAAAGAAAGTCACACGAATAAAACCACACAATACAGTGTTATAAATATGATAATAAAGACATTTAAAAAGTACTAGAGATGTATACAGGAAGCTAAAAAACGGAGGAGACTGATAAAAGTTTTTAGAGGTATCCTTGGAGTTGAATTTGGAAGATGAATTTTTGAAGGCAATTTGAATATTTTTGTTTGGATAATTAGATGAATGATGATACTTTGGGAATCAGAAGAAGCTATAGGTTTTAGGAATGGAGAATAATGAGTAACTTGTGGATATGTTAGATGTTAGTGGTTTGGGTCAATGAGAGAGAGTGCTCTAGATAAAAATATGGAGCTGGCATTTGAGACACAAATTATGAATACACACACGCGGACTCACTTGGTCGTCTTTGAGGTATGGGTGCTAGTTGAAGAAGCCAGGGGTTGAGCAGGTTTGCCCGTGCAGAGTATGTAGAGGAAGAAGAGGACTGTCCACGTGGAAGGGGCCAGCAAAAGGTGAGGAGGAAAGGGCACTGGTCAGTGTTGTGAATTCCTAAGATAACTCAGAGTCCTTCCTCCTTTCTGTTCTCCTTAAGGATTTGGGAAGTGTGCCCAGCTCACTGTCTCTTTTTCTCTGCTCTGTTTCCCCCATTGCTATAGTCATCAGTCTAGAAAAATATACCCTTCTCTTTCCTTTGCTTCCCTTTCCAACAGACTATCTTTAACTAAACTTCATTAATTGAAATGAAATATCTACATGTGAATAACTTAAAAATTTTGAATTACAGAGTCCAGCATATTGGAGCAGGTTCAGACTGATACGAGGTCCTTATAGAACATGATTTTTTACCATCTGCCCTCGCTCATATTTGGATAAGCAGATTGTTCTTAGCCTTTCCTGTTTTCTCCCATTATGTATCTTGCTCATTGGCGCTAAATAGACTTTCAGAAGATGTAGTGGCTCCACACATCATTCACCCTAGACTTGTAGTTTTCTTCAATAATAACCTAGTGAAATCATTTTGTTGAAGCATCTGAGAGTATCAGCTATATATCTTTTTATACTACTGCTTTCAAATACACTACTTCAGGTCTGTCTTCCCTGCCTCTTGTTATATTTCTAACATATCCCATAGTTCTCTCTCCCACTTCTATCCCTATGTTTTCTTGCCTCTCCCAGAGGCAATCACTATTAACAATTTCCTCAGTATCCTTCCAGATATACGCTATACATATGCAATCTTAAATACACACACACACATGCATGAACACATAGAAGCACATATACATTGTGTTTGAATTTGTAGCATGAGAATATTAGAATTATGTAAAAATTTAGAGAATTCTACTCTAAAACAAAATAAAGCAAATGAATAAAACCCTAGAACTCTAATGTTGGCTTTTCAGTCTTTTTAACTTCAACTTTAAGCTTTAAAACTTTTTACCCAATATCTTTTGGGTTCTCTTTCTTAAATTTATCTCCCTTTACATAAGTGAGGACTTTCAGTTGTAGGGAAATAAACTCAACTCAGACTAACTTAAACTAGTTTTACTTTAGAAACTCTCTTTTACATTATCTTCTAGTTGATTCTGCTCTGATTTATTACTAGGGTTCAGGCTGAACTCAGGCTTCTTCCACACTGACAGTTCCAGTTCCCCATCAGGAAGGGAGAGCCACCCTTTATGTGCAATTCAGAAAAATCCAGAGGAGGTCTGATAGGGATACATGGCCATCCTGGTACAATTCTTTTTTGGCCACAAAGATTGGGTGGAGAGCCAGGCATGGGCCAAATGCACACCCAAAGCACAACTATGGGAGAGGAATAGGCCCAAAGAAAAAGGGGTGTTTTTATCAGATGAGGAATGGGATAGAATGCTGGGCTGATGAAATGTGTAGCTAACATAGCCCATAGCATCCCTTTAAAAATAATTAGTAATAGGCACATTAGTCATGACAAAATGATATTCCTTTTGTACTGAACTTGTTTTTAACGTGGACTAAAGCTCTTAATATGTTGCTGATGACTATAAAGGGCTTGTTCAACTGAAAAGGTGTTTAACATTCCTTCAAAAGAACCTTCATTGTTGATGTATTTTCAATATTTTCTCTAAATTATTCTTTATTTTAAATTAGTTTCATCCATCCAATGATTATACCCATTATAATCCCAGTGTGAAGTTAAGTCATGACTGAATGTTTGTATAGGTTGATAGTAGTCAGATGTTCTTGTAAATATGCATAATTGTGTTTAAATCTATCAACAGATCCCGATGTTTCTATTTGCAACTTATATCTTGAAGAAGGTATAGGAACTCTCCCACATCTATTCTTTCTCCATTGCCACCTTCCTATTCCACCATTTTTCTTCTGGACTCCAGCAATGTTTTCCCAACCGGTCACTCAGCTTACCCTCTCACCCTTCTCCCAACAAATCTGTTCTCCACACAGCAGCCTGAGTGACCCCTTTAAATACAAATCTGATCATATTATAATTATATCATGTAATTTCCCTGTTTAAAGACCTCCAATGGCTTCTCATTATAACTAGAATGAAATCCAAATTCTTTGCCTTGGCCAAGAAGGCTCTGCAGGATATGGCGTCTGCTTACCTCTGTAACTTCAGTGAGCCCTTCATTTATGAAGTTGAAATCATACTACCATTCAGTCTGACGAACATGTCAAAAGCTGTCCTCAAATCAGGGCCTTCAGACTCTGTTCCAGATGTATGGCACGGCCTCTCCCTGACACCCACCTACCGTGTCTGTCTTCTCTCATCCTTCAAGCTTCTGCTAAAATGTGAAGTTTGGAGAGTGCTTTCTTGCTACCCTATCTAAAGAGGATCCTGTCCTTTCTTCTCTAGGTTTTCACCAGGATTGTTTCTTTCCCATGCTTATAACAATTAGAGAATTTTATGTCATTGTATTTCCTTGTCTACTGCCTGTCTCCCTCACTAGAGTGCCAGCTTCATGAGAGGAGAGTAAAGATCGATGCCTGCTTCTTCGTGGTCTATTGTTAATAGCACAGTGGTTGGCGCAGAATTTTTGCTCAGAAAATGCTTATCAAATGACTAACAGAATGAATTTAGTAATCTCGTTAAAAAATCATCCAGCTGATAATTAATTAAAAATATTCTTCTATATAATAATGATAATAATAGCAAAAAAATCCTAACAACAGCAGCAGCAAACACTGCTAAGAAGAGAAAGGAATTCATTAAGAGGAGGGACAAAAAAAAAAAAAAAACCCAAAAAAAGCTCCTCAAAAAACCTCCAGAGAGGTTAACGAGGCTGGTTGGATGTTCACAGAAGAAAAAAAAATCATGATTCAAAGGAAAGAATTATCCATTATAAAAGCATTTTTCACCAAATCCCAGGAGATTGTGCTAGGTGTCTGCCAGGATGGATCTTATTTGCCTAAGGAAAATGGTGGGCTGCGGTGCGGACCGTGCACTAATCTGAAGACTCCAGAGAACAACTAAAGTAAAAATTAGACCAAACTGGGCAGTGTTACCCGTCTTGTGCTCACTTCTCTGTGTGTTTGGTTTGGGCTCAAGCTCCCCAATCTGGTGGTGTGAGAGGCGGGGTGAGGGGTGTTATCATAATCATCCAAAAGAAAATAGGGGTTTGTTGTCTCATTGGAGAAGAACACTGAGGAGACTCAAGAATTTATATGTGTCGCCAAAGCTGCCACATAAAGATAGGGTCTTCCATTTCATTTCTACACTGTAACAGCGAGAATGATAGCAAAAGGATGGAGGAGAAGCTTAGGAACTTTCTAAACCTCTGCCTCCAAGTTGCTTATAAATGAATCTAAGAATACAGAAATTTAGAAGTGCCCTGGCAGATGACATTAATAAGGTAATGAACTAAACTAGGTAACCAAATTATTTTATTATATTTGGTATTCATTTGAAAATATTATGATATTTATTTATAATGTACAATCTCATGTTAAATCCCTTTGTAATGTATACAAATCATCTAATATTTAATATAAGCATGTAGGTGAAAAACTGGTTTGTAGACCTTCAAGGAAGATACCTCTGAGAAGCCTTTTAAGATTAGACCGGAAGCAGGATGTAGTTAAGTGAAGAGTGTGAGGAAAGGAAGGAATTCCATATAGGGAGCAGTTGGTATGAAGGTGAGTAAGGAGATGAGTCAACCCATCGTGGGCCAAGACCCCAGACAAAGCCATAAGCTGAGTCCAGGGAGTCAGAGGGACAGTGGGGTGCTGAATGACAAGGTGGAGGGCTCCGTATAGCTAGACTGTGAAGGATTCTGTATACAGTATAGGGTTTGGGCAGAGGGAAGTCAAGGAACATATTTTAGCTAGAGAATGACTGGATCAGGTTTGCATTATAAAACGATGCTTCTGTGGCCTATTTCACCAGTCCAAACAAAAGATGCAAATGGGCTGAATGGGATGGTGGTTGGGGAAATGCAGAGAAGTGTCAGATTCAAAATGTATGAAGTCATGCAGACTTTGCAGCACACACTTATTTATGTTAGGTGGAGGATAAGGTGGGGTGAGAGGAAGAGGAAGGATGATTTCCTGGCTTTTCCCTTGAGCAGCAGGGTGTTTTGTGGTACCCTTACTGAAGTGAGGAATGCCAGAAGAGATGCCCAAATGAATGAGTCCCATTTTCAGCACAGTGACTTTGTTTTTTCTGAAAGGTCTCCGATGGTGATGTTGAGTAGACATTTAAGTAGGTAGGTTTTGGAGCATGTTATAAGGGTCCAGGAAGGAGATACAGATTTTGAAGACATTGGCTTGTAAGTGGGGATTTAAAATATGGGCATGGATGTGATTACATAGTGAATCAAAAGAGGGCTTGGAACAGAGCTCTGAGGAACTCCCACGTTGAAGGTTTGGGCTAAGGAGAAGAAAGGATTTAGAGAGAAGGCTGAGAGACAAGAAGAGCACCTGGAATCCCAGGGAAGAGATGGCATAAGGGAGGAAGCGGCCATGGTGGTTGAAATGCTGCTCAGACATCAAGGAAAGTGTGGATCTGAAAATGCCCCTCGGATTCAGTGGGGTGTTGATCATAAGAGGCCTAGGCCCAGTAGCCTTGGAAGAATGACGTTGCAGAAACCGAAATGGTGTGAGTGGAGAAGAGAGTAAAAAGTGAGGGAAAGTCAAGAAAAGAAACTTCCAGACTTATCTCTCTTGGAAGGTAAAGTGATATCTAGGGAAAGTTTGTTTATTTATTTGATTTTTATGTTTTTAAGTGAAAGAGACTAGCGTTTGTTTAAATGCTGAAGGAAGGAAAGAGAGAGATTAAAGTATATGCACTGGAAATATGTATTATTTTAACCTTGACACGTTTATTAGACCAACACAGAGACAATTTTTAAATATCCCCTGAGTTTTCTTCTTATTGCTACTCAGAGATCATGGCTGAAGAGAGTTAGGAAAACAGAAGGGGTAGAAATGTGCTCGCAATGATTGGGAAATCTGATGTTAGATCATGCTTGACCTGGTGATGTTGCCAGATTTTGTAGGTGCTTTTGTATTTGCTGAATGACTGAATAAATGTTTTGTACCTCACGCTATTCCTAAGGAGAAGGAAAAAAGGGGAAAGGAAAAGGTGTTTGAAAATGGGAGTGATTGGGATTCAGGGAAAGAGAAATGGAGACGAGGAGAAGAAGGGTAGTGAGGAGTAAGCCTGTAATTGGTGTCTCCTAATGGGGTCCATGCTTATGCCTTCAGTCTTTATATCTCGTGTGCAATTGCTCTGAGATTTCTCCTTTAGGAAGCTTTGACCTATATAATAAATCTATAAAAAGAAATTTTACAATGGGGAATTGTGTTTGCATTACAAATAAGGGTTCTTATATATTTTTGACCCAGGGTTAAAAGTCAGTCTAATTTTAATGTAATTCATTATTCTCTCTTTTAAAAAAATTAGCTATATTTATAATCATCAGAAAATGTCTCTCATGTTACTTTCACAGATTCTCTTTGTGTTTAGAGTTTGAGGAAATCTATGATATCACTACATTATTCAGAATGGAATCTGGAGGAAAACAAAACCCTTTTACACGTACAAGTGTATCTGAATATGTCACAAATACTACCATCATGTATTTATGGTTTTTCTTCATTTCTTCTACGCTGAATGACTAAATTATAATAAAGACTGAATAACGCCTTTTAGAATTAGAAAGGATAGTGGCTATCTTTGAGAAATATTTTATTCCAATTAGTCCATTAGTCTCCAGTGGAGACCAGTGGTGAATGTAGCTCACTGGACCCTATTTCTTCTTTTCTAAGTTAAAGACTTTCAGCTAAATTTGCATCATGCTGCAGTCCTGGGGATCCATTCAATATCCATTTCTTTTCTTACTTTTTTTTTTTTTTGGTCCTATTCCACAATATTCCACAAGTGATTTATTCAAGAACATTTGCATAACGGAAGGCGATTTTAATGTATGCTGTTTTCAATGAGGCCTGCACTTTGCGATTGTTCTTTTTGCTGAAGGAATTGCTGAAGTGTCCCAGGCATTTGACTTTCACCCTCTTCTGTGAACTAATCAGTAAATGGTTTTGTCAGGAAGAGCCATACCCCCATTGTTAGAACAGACCTGTTGCATGCATTGTATGATTCTGGTTTCCAAGTAATTGATGTGCATAGAGGTAAAAAAGCAAAATTTTTCTAGTTGCCTTTAAAATCTGCATTAGCCAATAAGAAAGGTTTGCTGCTGAGCAGACACATTCTGAGAGATTATTATGTGGCAGGATAAGTACAAGGGCAAAATGGGTCAGGACAGCACGGGGGATCAATTTTAAAAAAAAGAAAAATAGCATAGAGTATTTAACCTGAGTCATTACTATTCTAGATTTCTTTACAAAATGATGCTCTACACGGGTCTTTTACCAGCCATTTGATTGCATTTTTAAAATCAGCATAACTGCTAATCACCTTTTTATCTCAAGAAGGATGGTACTGTTCTTTCAGGGCAAGGTGAGACTCTTGAACTTGGCATGCAACTTCTGGAAGGGCATAGTGAGGGTGGGAGTGGATGGGGACACTTCCCCAGTTGGGAGTACCAGCTTCTCAACTCTGGGCCTCAGTGGGGTGAGGATGTTTTGGAAAGAACATCTTCATATTCTACATGTCAGTCATGATATGCCGTTTGTTTTGGTAAATACAATTGTAACTCTTTCTCTGTTTGGGAATATGCCTGATGTTTATGCCAAAATGATTGACAGTGAACTCCTGATTGAATCTGAAGGTTGGCACAAGGAATAAGAAGAAAGGTGTATATCTTATTGTAATTTATATTGCTTTTGAGATATGCACTATGACTTACTGCAGCATACACAACTTCCTTATAATGTTCTTATATAAATTATCCAATTATTTACATTTCAACCACATGATGGTTGGGGGATGAAAAATGGCCTGCAAGTAAGCTTTGACGAAGGAAAAGGGTTTGGGGAAGACACAAGTTGAAGTTGCTTTTCTATGAAAACTTGCCTGTGAATGACTTAGAGAAAGACTTTTTATGTTTCTAGTTGATACATATATTCAGTGTAATTCAGGGAATTTTAAGAGAAAAGAAAATGTTTTTCTAACTACAACTATTTCTGAGATATGAGGACACATTTGTGTGATTATCCACTATTTTGAATTAGTTATCTATTTTTTCAATTAGCGTTGGTGAACAGAGTCTTTTCTATGCGAGTACTTATTTTCAACAAAGAAACATGCATCAGGATTCTAGTAGATTGGAAGAAATGGGCACTAAAGAAGTTGTTCTGGAGATGATGCATACAGCGAAGAAGTCTTCCATATACCTGGGTGAGGCAAGATAAGATGCATAGTCAGTGGAGGACCTGGCCGTGACTGCTGTGCTCTCTTTCAGTAATGACTTTAACTAAAATTTGATGGCCAAATCTTGGCTTTAGTTGGTGAGCTTTGTGCTTAACCTCTCACCTTGGTTGACATTGAACTCGCCTCTAATGGCTTCACAGCAGCCCAAGAGCAGCTTCTCAGCTCCTTAAGTAAACATCACATTACTTCAAGTTAACATCACATTGTGTCCTTCAAACGCTTTTTCTGTAGAGTTATGTTCTGCTGACCTCTAATTCACTTTTAGAAATTGCCTTTAACAAACTTCCTTTTTCATATTTTTCAGAAAAGAAATGGAAAAAGAAAAACCCAGCAACAAAACAAAGATATAATAGTTTACCTCACTGAGCTATTCTAGGGGTTACTGCGCCTTATAATGTAAACTAAATATCCAGTAGCTACAGTCATTTTATTAAAGAGCCTAATATCTTATTTGCCTACACTGATATATTTTTAGGATATAGATTACCTTTAAATATTCTGATCTTGTTCACTTTTGTCTCATTGACAAACTATCAAAAGGACATGTAACGTTCTCTGAAGGGACTGCTATGCTTGGGGTGATTATATGCTCTAATTGGTGATGGCAGTTTGTCTCAAATCATAACCTTCCCCTTCTTAATGAACCAGACTTTGATCTTGTAAGGATATTTCTGATGCCACTGCAGAGCAATTTAGAATTTTATAACTCTTAAAAGTGAGGGAGGAACTTCCATCTGAGGAGAGATGCCCGGCATGCCAGCTCTAGTGTCCCACCTGGCCAGTAGGTCGGGTCCTTAGCTGTGTTATGATATATTCATGGATCTGTAGTCATTGCCAGTAGTAGTAAAGATTTATGTAACCAGGAGCCATTCTCTAAAATTCCCTAAGTCCTTGACAGCTTGTTATAAAATGTTGATACCACAAAATTGTCTGTTTTGTAAGCATTTAAACCCCAGAGTGAGGAAAGTAATGCATTGAGTGAATTGAGCCCAGGGTAAGAATTCAGCTGTCCCCAAATTTGCCTAGTTGGTGCTCAGTTCTGCTCTGGGCCCAAACCTCATATTCAGTATAATTGGGGGGGTGGGGACCCTGGGAAACTGGAGAGAACCTGCCTTGACCGAAAGGGCTGTTACTTTTTTTCGTGTGTTGGGTTTATTGTTACCCAGTCTTATTTTTTTCAAGAAAACGTCAGGAGTCTAGATGTTTATGTAAAAAGTCCTGATGTTTAAATGTTTCTCAGAAAAGGAGGACAAAACCACACTGAAGACTAAACAAAACAACTCTTGAGTCAGATCAGGTCCTTGGATGACCCATTTGAGTCCTCTGCCGTAAGGAAAAGTTACAAGTATATTGTATTTCCATTGCTCTCAATTAAATATATTATCAGTTTACTTAGTCTTCAGATAACTAATAGGTTGGTAGTCATTATAATATCACCTGGGATAAGGGATGTTGACCCCTCTATTTTTGAAGACCATATCAAGTTCGGTTTGTCATGTTAGGTCTGAAGGCCACGTCATATTTCTAATGATATCTTCTTTTTCTTGTTCTGAATATATTCATTTTACTTTTTGCTGGTTAGGTGATGGAGAGTTGGATAGTTCTGAAATAGTAGTTTGAAAATGTATTTTGGATAATAAGAGCATTTTTACTCTCTGGATCTTTATCACTTATGGTGTTTAGAAAAGTAACCAATTTAGAGTGGTTAGCAGTTAGTAAGCACTCAATGAATATTTCCTGAATTAAAAGTAATGGGTCTTTTAAACAGAAAATATTTAGCATTGGTGAGGGTGTGGAGAAACCGGAGCTCTGCTACGTTCTTGGTGAAAATGTAAATTGGAATAACTGCTTACACCTTTCAGCAGTTGAAGTTTCGGATGGCCTTCTTTTCTTCTTCTTTATTTGTTTATTTGCAGTATGAGCCTTTATCACATCCTCAATTTTTTCAAACTGTCTGGCATATCACTTGTTCTAGTAAGTACCTTCCTCCTGCCTAGGGTTTAGTTTTTTCCTTCCTGGAGACTCATTTCTGAACTCTCCTTCGGACGCTTCGGTTTACACTGTTTTTTAGACTTGCTGCAGAGCTTATCAGGTGACAGCCTCAAGGAACTTACAAAGAAGCTTTGCACAAGGACAAAAATCTCTGAGACTTTACATGTCTAAAAATGATTTTATTCTGCTCGAACACTTGACTTCTTTAATTGGGTGGGATATAGAATTCCAAGTTGATAGCTATTTCAGTTTGTCAAAATTTCATAAAGATATATCAAGACTAGTAGTTTATTTAATGGATATTTTGCTTTTTTAAAAAGAATAATTTATTTTTTGAGTAATAAGACTAGGTCATCTGTGTGTTCTTTTATTAAGAATAGTGATGTCTTCTGCATTGGATTAATCTCTTCATTTCTGTCACCTTCTTTTCCATTTTCTCTCTTTTTGTATATTAGACTTTTTGTATTGAGCCTTCATAGTTTTTCTCTTCTGCATTCTGTTTGTATTTTTGTTCAATTCTATCTCTAACCCTATCTTGGAACTTTTAAAAAATTTCAGCCATCCATTTTTAATTTTTAAGTACACTTTTTTCTTTTCTGATAGTTCAATATTCATAGAATCTTATTTTATACATTCAATATCTTTTCAAGTCTCTCTGAAGAGCTCAATTTGAGATTTATTTTCAAAAATGTCTCTTTGTTGAATTATCTATTTCTCAGATAATTTTTTCTTTTAATTTGCTTATTCCTCTTTATGCTGCAAACTTTCCGCAAATGTTTGCTGATTCTTGATTGCCTATATAAAGTTGTAAAAAGGAAAAGTTTACTCAAGTCTACAACGGGACAGAGCTTGTCAACAGGCAAGCTTCACTTCTGCGGAGGGTCAGATAACCAGCACAGTTCCACTTCCCTCAGTCCTTCAAACCAGAGAGGTCTTTTCTTGGAGGATTGTCAATCTCAGCAAAATCCTTTCCATCTTTTATGTGGGAGTTAGTACATTGCTGAATTCCAGGCAATAAGCACACAAGGATGAGGCTGGTGAGTGGGCATTTGATTGCCTTCCTCGTCAAGTTTTCCATTCCACATTTCCTTCCTGCCCTCCGTGTTGGCTAGAATCTCCAAGTCCTGAACTTTTCCGAAGTATAACAGGGCACACAGTTACATTCTTGTTTGTAGCCCTTCCATAGCTCTTCCAGCTTGCTGTTTTCTCTGTTCCATTTTATCAGTCATTCTTTCTCCCTCGCCTTTTCAGTGTCCAGAAATCTGTTGAAAAATCTTATCCACTGGTTATTCCATCTCATATTCTTCCTTCTTTAAAATCTTTTCCTAATTCATTATTATACCTTGATGGTATCTCTGAGAGATTGGAGAAGAATGTCCACAATCTTAAACCAGAAGCCCTGAGTTATCACACTGTAATAATAAAAATTTTATATTGTTTATAATTATTTGAGCCAAAGTCTTAACTTTATATTATATATCAAAACAAAGTATTTTTGTACAGTTTAATATGCATTAATATTTTCAGAAATGCAACCAAAAAATGGTAAAACAATGACGATATTTCATTTTGCTCTGAATTCTACTAAAAATGTTCATCATTTCAAAATATCATTGCACCTTATGATATGTGAGCTACCAAATAACCCATTTGTATCAATCTGTACTTTTACCTCTAGATTTTTAGGGATTCTACATATAGTTTCAAATATCTAACTTGATCATTTTTTCCTGCAGTTCAGACATATTGAGCATTTACATATTTGAATACATATAATTTTATCATAAATTACTCCCCTTTTGTTTTCTCCTTTATATTACAAGTAGTACATTATATTGACTTTGTTGAAATCAGTGTCTGAGTAATTTACACTGTTTATGATTTTCATTTCAGAATAGTAAGGGGACAATAGAAATCTTGATTTGAAAATATGTCTTAGGTCTGATAAGGTTGAGAAACAGTAATCGAAATCATAAGACTAGATTTCTTTGCCTTTCAGTCTTTATAAGGGAAGTGTGAATAAACTTCCAAATAGTGAAAATAAAGAATTGTAAACAAAGTTCCTTCCATTGATGCTTTTTAAAAGCATTGATGCAGAAACAAGTTCCAGAAGTGTTCTTTCTCCCCACACTGAAGTGTAAATCAACCTCCTTCCATCTGCCTCTTCTCTACTTGGTGAAGTCTTACTTGGGTGTTCTCCAGCAGAGGCCAACACACCTTTTCTGGAAAGGGCCTCAGAGTAGACATTTTAGGCTTCAAGGGTTGGATGGTCTCTGTTGCAACTGCTTACCTCTGCCATTCTAGCATGAAAGCGGCCATAGACAATTCACAAACAAATGAATGTGGCTGTGTTGTAATAAAACTTTATTTACAAAATAAACAACAGGCTGAATTTGGCTTACAGGCCATAGTTTGCCAACTCTTGATTTTCATGATTATCAATTTTGCAGTTTCAGTGGATGGCCATTTGTAATGATGCTATTGTCCCTTGCCGTGGCACAACCATTTAAACATCTTGAACTATTTGCCCACATTGTGGTAGTTGAGCCATGGTAAACAAAGCTTTAGAGGGTTTTTATTTTGCTAAAGGTTCCTTGTTCCATATTTGGCTGTTTGCTGTGATGATTGATAAGCTTAGCTACTTTATACACAGAAAGAAAAACACTACTGTTAATCTCTCACCATTCTTGGTGATGGCAAGACTCTTTACAAAAGCTGAACCACATAGAGATTGTTCCATTAAGAGGGAATGTAGAGAGAGTGGAAAATATCTACAGTGGATTAACCTAAAATAATTAAAGGTCAAGAAAAAATAATTTATGAGTAATGATTGAAGTTGTGATTAGTAAAGAAAAGGGAGAGCTTTTGAGGGCCTCCTATGAGTCATCACATATTTGAAGAATTACCATGAATAAGAATTCTAAGTTTTAATGGTTGGGTTTTTTTCAGCTTTGAGATTTTAACAAAATCTTAAAAAAAAAACAAAAAACACTTGATTAGAGCTTTACGTATAAGGAATATCATGGCTATAAGAATCAGTAGCTATCACGTCAGCCTATAATCTGAATTATTGGAATTTTCAGCCCTAAGATATGTGGATTCAATAAATATTGATTTTGACCTCAACCAGGCAGATAACAGATTTGTTTCTCAGTGATATGCACAGATTCGTTAGGTATTAAAACTGATGCTGGTATTAATGATACTAAAGTATGACTTTTATTTCTGGTAATTGTTTTAGTTAGACTTGGTGAGACCCAAGATCGAAAAGGATTGACTAGTCTGATTCATCGTTCACAGGCCCATTGTACACACTCTTCATTCCCTGCCGCACAAATGTAGACGGTTACTGTCAACTTTGCCCTTTGATAGATGTTATCTAATGTTTAAAATATTCCATGAAGCCTTTTCCAGATTTCCATTGGTGATTTCAAGTTTAGAAATGTGATTTGCTTAGTGCAATGTTCTCAAGTGGGGCTCATTTTAACCCCCAGGGGACATCTGGAAATGCCTGGAGACATTTTTTTTTTTTTAAAGATTTTATTTTTTCTTTTTTCTCCCCAAAGCCCTCTGGTACCTAGTTGTATATTCTTCATTGTGGTCCTTCTAGTTGTGGCACGTGGGATGTTGCCTCAGCGTGGCTTGATGAGCAGTGCCATGTCCGCGCCCAGGATTTGAACCAATGAAACACTGGGCCGCCTGCAGCGCAGCACGCGCACTTAACCACTAGGCCATGGGGCCAACCCCTCCTGGAGACATTTTCGCTTGTCACAACTGGAGGATGCTATTGGCATAGTGAGTAGAAGCCTAGGATGCTGCTAAACGTCCCACAATGCAGAGCACCGTCTCCCACAAGAAAGGCTTATCTGACCCAAAGTGTCAATAATACTGAGGCTGAGAAACTCTGACTTAGTGTAAAATTTGGGATATAGGCCTTCAGGATTCTTTAAGTTCGTACCGTCTTACTGCTCATCAATGAGGCACTTTATGTCTTTTTTATGGAGAGATTTGAAAATGCATTTCCCTATATATCTGAATCATGGGGAAATCAGTGGTTGTCAATGTTTCTTCCCAGATCAGTCATCCATTTATTCATCAAATATTTAATGAGGGCTTGATGTGGGACCAAGGCTGAGTATACACAATTGAATAAGAGAAGGTCTTAATCTAGATCACTGCTAGGCCGTAAAGGTACATGTGTTGTTGTTATTCTTTATTAATTTTGTAATGTTTTGTTACATGATAACAACTCCTTGCGCTTGATGAAAAGCAAGGATAGGCTTGTCAGGAATTTTTGGAAGCTTTATTTCCATTGGCAAGAAGATGGGGCAAGATAGTACATTTACAGAATCTTGAGTTCTTTGTTTTTGCTTAAGTAATCCATAGACCAAAACTGTTGAAGGATCACTGATGAATGATGCCTTTTATGAGCAGAGGGATGCGGTTGATGACTTTCATAAGTTTCTTTCAAAAATATGAACATCATTATTCCAGTAGTATATCATCAGACAAAATTTCAATGAGATTAGCATTAAAGCAAGTTTATGCTATAGCATATGTGAACTTGTGAATATGTTTTCCAAGGACTCTGCTTCTGCCTTTATTGTTTTGGAAACTATAACACGGACTGTGGGCTTAATTTCCAAATGTGGATTTTAAAATAATAGCTTTTTAAAATAAGCAGGAATATTTTTCAACATCTGATATGATTAAAATATTTTACCATTTATTCTGTTGAAGTGATTTTTTGCTGCTGTTGTTTAAAACGAATTTTCTTCTTTGTGCTATTAAGGGAGAAAGTAAGAAAACACCCGTAAAGAGAGACCAATCTATTTTTACTGTGTAATGATCCCCCTAGTGGATAAGAGAAGCAGCTAGCTTCAGGATTTGCATAAAGAAGCAGGTGATTGTGGGTGAGACTTCGCTACTTGTTTCTCACTTTCAGAAGTGTGTTACAACATCCGGACTGACTTTACTATTTTTAATAAAGGAACTCCCAGTGATTAAGTTGCCTTTTTAGAAACTCTTAATGAGGCAGAGTGGCAGAAGTGCATAATTCTTTAAAATGAGAAAAAGATAAATATCTTAAACAAAAGTTGGAGTGATGCTTTGGTAGTTTTTCAAAACACTATTTAAAGAAAAGACTTTTCCCAATTATTTTGTGTTCTTTCATTGAAATTGGCTAACAATTTTAAAGTCGTCATAATGCGACATGGTGCTGCTCTGTATCTGACCTGGAGTTAGAAGATTTTTTAAAGCAAGGACAAATGTGAAGGAAAATTGATGATATGAAAATTGATGACTCATAATGAAAGTGCTGTTTAAAGCCATATTGTAAAAATAAGATATTTAAAGCAACCGTTTGTAATAGCTAATAATAAAGCTTTCAAAATAAAGATTCATTTTGATTGAGTAAAAATGTTCTTATAATATGAAGCCCACGGGTTTTAAATATGCTGCTCTTCATGACCTTAGAAAGAGGACCAGGAGAATAGAGATAAATGCCCTGTGAGGTGGAGAAAAAAAATAATGCTAACTCAAAGAGCTTTACCATGTTCTAGTAAAGATAATGTTAATGATGACCATGTAATGAATTATCAATAGAACATTACATTGCCTGAACAAACAGTATTACTACTTTCATCCTTTGTACAATGCCTTGCTGGCTCATGGAACTGCTTCTGTTCTGAGAAAGGTACCATTTAAGTAGGAAAATAACGTGTTTCTTTGTAAAGGACTTAAATACTGACAAAGGAGAGTACTTTGTTAAAGAAGATGCTTTTTGCTTATGCAGTATTTCAAAAAGTCGTGCTTGATAAGCATTTTCTGGTATTATTAAAAGCTGTGTAAAATATAAAACAAATGCATGAGCTATTTGTGTAAATATGATTCCCTTATTTTTTAGTAGCCATAATTAATGTGATTTTAAACTTTTTCCTATTTTGTTTTACTTTGGAAAGATACCCATAGAACAAATAACTAAATAGCTAATTTGTTGACAGAAGTCAACAATATAATGTGTGTGATACAGTACAATAAATGACATATAACATCATTCAGGTACTGAGAAGTTCTGCAAATTTTACTTGATTTATTGAAAAGAAAACCACATTTTTCAGCAATTAGCATTCTTTGATGACAGTAATGATGATGCATGAATTGGATGAGGAGATGGGAAACGAGAAGATAAAAGGATGGAAAATCTATAATTAACAAAAAACATACACAAACAATAATTAGTGTAAGTGAAATATATTTCTTCAGAATAAAAATGGAACAAAGTGAACAATGAAAATCATAGACAATTAGGGTGGATGTAGCTTGGATCATAGAAATGGTGAAAGGCAAAGATAATGTAATACAACTTGTACAGAGAAACAATGGAAATCTGTTCAGAAGCTCTTTTATAAGGCCTCCCCCTCATGTGTGTTGTCTCCTATTCTGCCTTTTCATTAGCATGTTTTCTTCAATATTTCTGACTTACAAGATGCCTGAGGAAAATAAACCCTTGATTTTAAAACTTTGTTTGTAGCTCTGCCACGTCATATTTTGAATGAGCCTCTATAGTATATGGATTTACTGAAGCATTCCCCTGCCTTTGCTTTTGAGTGGACTGCTGGTCCAAATTGCCTGATATTTAAATGTTACCATAGTGATGAGTAGTGGACACTGTCATCTTTCTCTTTTTAATTAAGGAACAGATTCAGGTAAAGCTGCTCTCTCAGTGACCCTCTTTAAGCTGGCATCCACACATTGATTGTTTTCAATTCTTTTCTCTCCCCTGCAATCCTAGCTTTGTCCTTTCTTCATATCAAGGTCTTCAGCCTCTTAGGTTAAAGATGCAGGAACTCCTTTTAAACCCTTCCTCTGGGAGCTTTATCTTAGAAGGAATAAAACACACTTCCACTAAACACCAATGCACTAATGCATTTTTTTTTTTTTCAGCAAGAAGACCTGGCTTTCTCCACTTTAAAACTCAGTAATGTGTGAGTGGTAGTTTGTTAAAATTCTGTATGGTCTATAAAGACCCTAAATATTTCTACTCCCACAACTTTTTTGAAGACAACAAAATGCCTTTTCACATTAGGATATTTACCAACAAGATATATTTGGAAGGTTTCAATGGTGTTATCGATATAATCATTCTTCCTTGGGCCGTAATCTCCTAAACTACTCTAATACCATGAGAAGTATTTATAGAGTAACGTACATGCATGGCACCGTTTTAGATGTCTTTTCAAATAAGAAGAGTTGGTGCCCCCCAAATGCTCACAGTTTGATTGTATATGAGGCTGAGAATAATCAGTATTTTAACCCAGAGATAACATGGTCTGAGTGGAAGAAACAAAATTTGCTTGGAAGAATTAAGGTAGCTAGTAGTCAGAGACACAGGCATGGTGCCAGAGGAATAGCATATACAATAAAATGCTTGTCTTAACTATTTTCATTCATTCCATTTAGGATTGTTAATATTAATTCAAATAATTTTAGGGTTCTTCTTTTTCTCACCTCAATTTTGTGGCAATTTTGTCTCATTTGATTTTTGTATCAGATTTCATTGATGTTGAAGATGAACTAATCGAATTTATCATTACTTTTAGGGTATTTCTAATTTCTTTTATGTATGTTAAATATAGATTCCCATACATTTTTCTTGTTATTCTCAACCCTTTTGACTTTACTCGTATTTATAGTCTTTAGCAGATACATTTTGTGTGAATTATTTCACATTTTACATTGCCTTATTCATCTAAAGGCCATATGTACTTCTGAATATTTTCCCAATAGAATAGATGGTTTGTAAGTATGCACAATCACATTTATTTACACACTTTCAAACAATGACATGAAGAGATGATTCTTTTTTTTAAATCAACTTTATTGATGTTTAATTTACATACAATTAACTGCGTTCACGTGAGGTATAATAATTCAATGAGTTTTGACAGATGCATATACTCATGAAATCACTATCACAGTCAAGTTACAGAGCATTTCCATCCCCCCAAATTTGCTCATGCGCATTTGAGTCAGTCACTTCCTTTCCCTCTGGTCCCAGACAACCATTGATCTGTTTTTTCCAGTTTGCCTTTCCTAGAATTTCAAATAAATGGAATCATACAACCTGTACTCTTTTGTGTCTGGCTTGTTCCACTGAACATAATGTTTTTGAGATTCATCACATTATTATGTGTATCAATAGTTCTTTCCTTTTCTTTGCGGATTTTGTTGTATGTATATATCACGTTTTGTTTATCCATTCTCCTGATGATGGACATTGCGTTATTTTCATTTTGGGGCTATTCTGAATAATGATGCTATGAATATTTGTGTGCACATCTTTGTCTGGACTTACATTTCGTTTTTCTTTGGAAATTACCTAGGAATGGAATGCTGAGTCATATGGTTAGTGTATGTATAACATTTTAATAAAAAACTGGCAAACTGGCAAATGCTGTTCCAAAATGGAGGTGACATTTTTGTACTTTATTTTATTTTTATATTCCCACCAGCAGTGTGTGAGTGTTACAGTTTCTCCATATACTCACCAACCCTCAGCATTGTCAGTCTTTTAAATTTTAGTCTAATTTAAATAGGTATAAAGTAGTGTCTCATTGTGCTTTTAATTTGTGTTCTCCTAATGATTAATGAAGCTGGTTCTCTTTTTGTGTGCTAGGTGGCCATTCATATATCTTTTTTGATGAAAAATTTGGGTCAAGTATTTTGCCCATTTTTTATTGGATTGTTTAGTTATTGAGTTGTAAGAATTCTTTTTCTGGATTCAAATTGTTTGTCAGATACATGTATTACAACTGTTCTCTCCCTTTCTTTGGCTTGCCTTTCATTTTTTAATATTGCTTTTGAAATGCAAATATTTGGGATTTTTTAAAAATCCAACATTATTTTTATAGGTTGTGCTTATTTGAGAAATCTTCGCCTATCCTAAGGTCAAAGGTTTCCTTCTGTGTTTTCTTCAACATTTTTAAGATTAAGAAATAGATAATAGTATGATGGACTAATCTCTTTTCTTGGTAAGGAAAGATATCCCGGAGTATTAGGGAAAAGAACGAAATGTGATTTCCTAAATTGTGAAAAAAGGGAGATAATTATTGAATTGTTTGTGATTAAACAAAACTTCTTTCTGTCCTTCTTGTCTCTGAGAAAAACTTATTCTGAATGCTTTCCCTCTCAGAAGATTCGCTTTAATTCAAATACTCTGAATACAGTAACATTAAATGATCAAGTCATTGGCAAGAAAAACTTATTGTCTTAGAGTTGAGGAAATATTTTATATTCTTTATGTGCAAATTGAAATATATCAAATATATGCTTTATGAAATTCTATTATATTTAATCAAATCTTTATTTTACTGGTTACAGATTTGTCATGGTTCCATCTAAACATTTTAAAAAGAAAAATGGGTTTAAGTCATGTACTTATTTTTTTCCAACAAGAGGACTTGGATGAAAGACTGATAGTATAAACTCTAAGTAAGTGTGTTTAGGAGTGAGTTCATCTTTGACATGATAAATAAGGTAAGATAGAGACTTAAAATGAATTTTTTAGCTACCAACAATGTAACTGACATTATCAGAAGGACCAGACTAATAGCTACCTTCATTCTGCAGTGAGTAATAGACTGTGTCTCTTTTTCTTAGTAATATTCTTTCCATGCAGAAACTTATAGACCATTCTAAAGTGGTGATCTGAATAACTCAGAATAATAAGTCAAATCTGACAGGACTATATGTGGCTTCAGTGAAACAATAGAAATCTGAGGTTTTATTTACTGATGATCACGGCCCCCGGTTGTTTGGCTGTCCTGGAGTGAAACAATGGAACATAAAACCCAACTGTTGTGTTGTGATATAATATTGCATTTAAGGTAGGCTAGTGCTCTCACTTAATCTGAGCTCATCTGCAAAGCGCTCCTTTGGTGGAGACATTTCTGACAAGGTACTGTTCTTGGCACTTCTCACAGGCTTATGTTGATGGGCTATCTGAATGGGAGATACTGCATCATCATGAACTGTGTGTTAATAATTGTTTGCAGTGACACTATCTCGGGAGTAGAGATGATAATATCAATAAGCATTCCCTATATGTTTTAGATACTATAAGTTATTTAAACTTTTCTTTACCTATCACTGTTTTAAGGGAAAATTTTCAGAGTTTGCTTAAATTCAAGCTAGTCTCCAGGTTGCATGATCTCCTGAAGATGTGCATTGGGTTCCCCAGAAGTTATCTCTAGATTATAAAAGTATCCTTTACAGTGAGCAAATAACTTTTTGGCCTCTGGATCATTAATATTTGTAGGTGATGTTTCTTACTGCTTAAAATAAATCAGCAATTGAAGCTAGCAGTAGTCATTTCAGTATAGAATTTGTGAACTCATTTTACTATGATAATCTTTTCTAATTTCTGTATTTCTTAACACATTAGTTTTTCAATTCCCATATTAACATACATTCAATAAACCTTCCATTGTGTATCTTAACAATGAACCAACCAATAACATAGGTAAAATTTTATCCATTATTTATATGAGGATGCATGTGAAATTATAACACTTAAAAAATGAAGGCATTCAAAACTTTGTTGCAAAATAGAGACTCAAAGCTGTCTTGTACCCTCCTGGCTTGTTCTGGAAAAACAATGCTTGAACAATTTCATCCCTTCCAGCTTTAAACCTCCAAGACCTTTCTTAATGATTTTCTCTCCTCAGAAGGCACGTATGCTGGCTAGGAATAAAACCATTGGCACTGTTTTTTAGGAAGAAGATTGTGTTAATGAGCTACAATAAACTCAAATCTCCACTACATTTTGCACAGAGTCTTTTATCCCATACTCGAGAAATACTACTCAAATCATCAGTCAGAGCATAACTTTGTTACAGAAGATTGTCTTGTTCATATGATGTTATACAAAGTTCCATACACAACTCTTCCATAGGTTAGACTGTTTTATAATGCTTTCATACTCTGTTCTTTTCAGTTCAGGTGAGAATTAAGATAATGATATTGAGGGAAAAATAAATTGAAGATGTTTGAGTTCCAGAAAACCAAGAAGACTAAATAATTTGTAAAATGCAAAGCAAGGATTTTAACATTTTTTCAAACAAACAAAAAATGACTGCTTAGATGACATCAACAATTTACTCTTAATGCTTCTTAATTTATTCCTTGTATATGAACTTCTGTACAATTTAAAACAATTAAAAGCATCCTTAATTTGCTTTTCATTTTGAACTTTGCAGTAACAGTGTGTATCTATTATGGATTCTCGGAGAAGCCTCTCAGGTTCAACCCGAGTTTGTCCTCTCTTCTTCACATTCTCACCCTTCCTATGTTAGCCAGGCCTATTAGTCAGGGATTTCATTTTACCACCTCAAAACTGCTAAGGCAACCTTGTCATTGTAATTTTCACGCCCTTTCTTTTTCTTTGTTCTATATGTCAGTGAAATCTTATCTCCACAGTCCTCTGTCATAGGTTAATAGCTTGGAACAAAGTTCAATTAGAGTCTCTAACATAATAAAACAAAATGCACAGATGAAAAATTAGTAGCCACTGCCCTCTTTTCTAGTTTATTCAAGTAGTGTTTGTTGAATTTTGCCCATCAGTGAAACTGAAGTAGTGGATATGATGGGGAATTCTCAAATGTGTGCAAACACATTGATTTGGGAATCTTTAATGCAACTGTGTTGTTTTAGAAGATGTTCCAATGACATTGTAGTGCCCTGGAAAAGTTCTTAGCATAGATTTTATTCTCTCTTGTATTTAACCAGATTGCTGAATCCAGAAACTCTAAGTAATGTAGGGGAATTTCACATCTGAACACTACCTTAACATTTTAAAGCTTTTTGAAAAGAAGTATTGGTTCATTTCCATATACTGCATTTATTCAATTAAAATCACCTTTGCTAAAAGGTTAAAGTGTGGGTCACTGTCTGCACTCTTTCTACTCGAGCTGCTGTCTGCTCAAGGTCATTTGGAAATTATGTGGCAGAGAAATTTTCCAAAGAAATAAGAGGTATTAGTGCAAATCTACCAGCTGAATTATTTAAGAATATATTGACACTATTGAACATTATCAACAATCCCACTGCCGTCACTTCCTCCTCCTCTAGTCAATGAGCTGTTAAAAGACACAATTTGTTGTACTATGTAGCTAACAAGAAATAAATAACATGCAGCAGGTGCTACACAGGAAGGCACTGAGTGTTATTGTACTAACTGTGCCTGACTAATTCTAGCCAAAACAACAATTCTGTATTCAGTAAAGGAGAAGAACAGATAATTTAATGGAGATTTGGAGCCTAGTTGTTTGTGATGTCAGGGTTATACTCAGAAAATAGAACCAAGTGAGAGACATGGCTAGAGGAAATCCTCTGCTACAGAGATTTATACTCAGCTCGTGAGCATCCAATTCAATGAAAGATAACAGTATGCAGATGATTTAAAATATTGGATAATCCAAAATTTTTCTATGTGTTTTTTAAAACAAGTATGTGATGATTTTGGCCTGGATTCACCCTCTACACTGTATTTCTTTTAATGTTAAAAGTAACTTGCATTCCCTGAGCATATCATAGAAACATGCTAAAGGAAGGTGAGAAGCAGAGTATAACAAAGGGGAAGAAAGCTGGAAATGACATTTTGACATTTATAATGTGTAGAGGAAACAGAGTCAACATGGATTTTGAATGATACAGGTATCTGTTTTGTCTCTTCTACCAATGAGTTGATTTATATTAATCTGATCATTTATTTATTCAATAACTACTAATTATTGTGTAATATATGGCACCTACTATATGTCAAGAACTGTGGACAGAGCAAAACTCGAGTCAAATGCAGTACTGCTCTTGTGGCGACTGTGTTCCGCAGGAGTAAGTAGACAATTATTAAGTTAAAAAGGTAATTATCGGTTGATGTGAATGTTAGTTATGAAGGAAATAAAAAGGGTACAGACACTTAGAGAGAGCTTCTATGGTAAGGTTTCCTTTGAGCTGAAGGATGAGAATGGATCAGTCACAGGAATTGCAGAGGGAGATTTTCCTGGGCAAGGAACAGCAAATGAGATGTCTTGGAGATGACCAAAGTGTTGCCAGGTTCAAAGAGCAGGAAAGAAGCTGATGTGGTTGGAGCATCGTAACTAATGTTGAGCATAATTTTAGAAGACAAAAGTGGACAAGTGGGCAAGACCCAGATCAACAGAGGGCCTCTTAAGCAGTGGTTGGAAGCTTAGTTTTCATCCTGAAAGCAATGGACACTATTGAAGGATTTTAAGAAGGTGAGCAACTTGAGCTGATTGATTTCTCTACAAAGAGATGACTGTTCTCTCCGTGGAGAAGGAGTTGTTAGGAGGTTATTGCAAAAGAATTGATAAATTGTGGACCAGGATGGAGATTGCAGAGGTGAAGAGAAATGTGGGGATTGATGCATATTGTGGAGGTTAAACTGACATGACTTGCTCAGGAACAGGGTAAAGGGCAAGGAAAAGAAAGAGATCAATGATGACTCCATATTTTTGGGCAGGGAAATACAAGAACATGGTTGGTATTCTATTACCCATGATCCACTGAAAAGGAAGAGATTGAAGATGCAGGAAATCGGAGCAAGTGAAGTGGAGAAGTTTTTCTTCTTGGGTGGGGAAAATTTGCCCTGAGCTAACACCTATTGCCAATCTTCCTCTTTTTACTTGAGGAAGATTCACCCTGAGCTAACATCTGTGCCAGTCTTCCTCTGTTTTGTATGTGGGTTGCCACCACAGCATGGCTGCTGACGAGTGGTGTAGGTCCATGCCCGGGAACCAAACCCAGGCTCTGAAACAGAGCACGCTGAACTTAACCACTAAGCCACAAGGCTAGCCCTATAGAGAAGTATTTTAAAGAGAAGTACTAATCAGTATAAGATTCTAAACTCCATGAACAGTATTTGTGCATCTGCATTACACTTAATCTGACATAATATGATTATTATCATAGAATAGTAGGGTTGGATGCACCTTTAGAGCTCATCAGATGCAAATTTCTCATTTTACAACTGACCAAATGAAGGTGCAGATAAGAGGTGAGACTAACACCTTGTCTCACAGCTAATTAGTGAATTGGGGAATGTCCAGTTAGCTCCATTTGTTGACAAAGGGGGAGTGTAGGGAGGAGAAAGCCTTTTCTTACTTGATGTCATAACTGGTCCATTTGCTTCTGTGAGCCAACCTAGTACCTCTTCAGCAAGCCAATAGGTAGAATAATGGCTGAGATTGAGATGTAGTTAACTTTAGTACATGCCATGCTGTGTCACCCAGATTCTCTTCAGGACTGAAGCACTCATTCCCCCCAGCTGCTAGAACTGTTGGCAGCCATTTTCAGCTGAGTCACTTTCTGAGACTTGCCTCATCTGAAGAGAGTTACTTTGCCTCATGTCCCATCCTCGTCCTGTGGGCACCCTGCATCCAGTGATTGGTTGATGAAGAAGTATAAAGGTTTCTGTCTTTCATCCCAATTCAGGACAACTCTGAAGAGTCAGCAAAGACTCCTGTAGGATCTGCAGAGGGTTTTGTTTGGATTACCTTACAATTTAACTTCTCTCTCTGCCCAGTCCTATTTCCTTCCAGGTTGTTGATCCCAAGAAGACAAGTAATCTTCCTGCTTGGAAATTTTCATCTCAGGATCTGCTTCCTCAGGGATCCTGACCTACAAAACCCACAAAAGATATGACCAATAATTAAAACTGTAACACACCAATCCTGGGGTTAATCAGAGGCAGCTTGGATATTTTAAAAAGTAACAACTGGGGGGCTGGCCCCATGGCTGAGTGGTTAAGTTTGCGTGCTCCACTGCAGGTGGCCCAGTGTTTCGTTGGTTCGAATCCTGGGCGCGGACATGGCACTGCTCATCAAACCACGCTGAGGCAGCGTCCCACATGCCACAACTAGAAGGACCCACAACAAAGAATAAACAACTATGTGCTGGGGGGCTTTGGGGAGAAAAAGGAAAAAAATAAAATCTTAAAAAAAAAAGTCACAACTGGTAGGTGGGTTATTTTAGCAAGGGGAATGATTGAAGTCAGACTGTATGTCAGGCTTATGATGGTGTAAAATTGACTCCATTTGGAAGGAAACCTTAGCTAGTGATTGAGAGTTTGTGGGTATCAGGTTTTGGCCTAGTAGAGAAGTAGCAGACAAAAATCTTAGAAATTATCAGAGCCTCGCCTAAGGCTTAGAAGTGGTTCCAGGACTAACAGATAGCTTTTGGTTAAGCATAAAACATTGAAACTCAGTGAACAAGAAAACTGTACTTAGGGGAGGGCACATCGATACCCATGGCTAACATGAGTCTGAGTGTATGAACATGTAGCTAATTGCAGACCTTTCCTTCTGGTGGATATATGGCTTCTGGTTACTCCCCTCCATGGTCAGTGTGAGCTCTAGAGCTGGACGAGCCTGCCTCTTCAGAGAGAGATGTAACAGAGAGAGGTTGGAGAAGGTGAGAGCTGGGAGTTCAAGACAAAGAAACTGTATGCATTTCTGGGAAGAAAAATTGCCTTACTAAAGGAAACTTACTAAAAATTTCCGTACTAAAGGAAATTTTTCTTTCATTCTCACATTTCTAGATTCCTTCTGCTATCCAAGAAGAACATTTAGTTTATCAAGGCAGTGGTAGCATTCAAATCCATTTTTATAAGCACTGTAGCCATTTCTCAAAACCTTGCCCTGTTAATAAGTCCTGTAATCTACAAATAGAGCCCATCCAGAGGTAAATGAACTCAGTAAAAGGGTCAAATTGATACCAATGTCCCAAGCAATTGAAAACTTGTGTGTATGTGTATGTGTTTTTGTATGATTTTGCTAACTAGTGTCCCAAATTAAATATTTTCAAAGCAGTCTTACTTCTGCAAAATTATGTAAGACTACAGAGAAAACTATCATTGGAACCCCCAAGAATAGGAAATTTGTAATAGAGGACTCATGCTGAAAAGTACTAAAGGGGCTGTTAATCAAGCTAAGTGGTTAATAAGGAAGTGAACACTAACATCTTTTTAGTTAAGTCCTACCTGTAACCACTTCTGTTAGTTGCAAAGGGCTCATGATGACTTACAAATTTTACTAGCCGATACCTACCTCCAATAATTATCACACCACTCTAGTGACTAAAATTGATGGAAAGAAAGGAAAATAGTGAAATAAATTGGTAAAACTGGCAACTGTGAAAGTTAATAGGTGTGACAAAAAATTGTAGATTCCCAGAACTCAGTTCTCTCTAAATGCTAAGAACTTCTCTGAAAAAGAAAATTCCTGAGAATAGTTGATTGACATACAAATAAAAGTTTAAATAACAAAGTATGGGAGATGGATTACAAAGTGGACTTTAAATTTTTAAAGAAGGTGATGCATTATGGGGTGAGGTTTCCAAAGGTTATGCAACAATGAAACTTGACAGCTTATTCCAAGATATATATCAAATGAGAGTATGACAGATAGTAGTATATATCATGAAGATAAAATATTTGGTTACCAATCATAGAAATGAGAGAGGACTGTTCACTTTGAACCAAATTCATTCCTGACTTGTTTTACTGCTGATTTAACTTCATAAAAGCTAACAGTAGTGCTGAGATAACTGGATATTCAGATGCAAAAGAATGAAATTGACCCTTAACTGATATCATATACAAAAATTAACTCCAAATGGATCAAAGAACTGAATATAAGAAGTAAAAAGCTGTAAAACTACTAGAAGCAAACATGGAGTAAATCTTCATGACAATGAATTGGGTAGTGCTTTCTTAGATATGACACCAAAAGCCCATGCAACAAAAGAAAAAATAAATAAATTGGACTTCATCAAAATTAAAAATATTTGTGCATTAAAGGACACTATAAAGAGATTGGGACACAATCCACAGAATGGGAGAAAATATTTGCAAATCATATATGATAAGAGTCTAGTATCCAGAATATAGAAAGAACTTTTGCAACTCAACAACAAAAAGACAAACAACTTAATTAAAAACTGGGCAAAGGACTTGAATAAATATTTCTCCAAAGAATGTATACAAATGGCCAATAAGCGCGTGAAAAGATGCTCAACATCATGAGTCACCAGGGAAATGCAAATCAAACCAAATGAGATATTGCTTTACATTCACTAACATGGTTATAATAACAATAAAAAAATAAAATAAAACCATGAAAATAGCAAGTTTTGGTAAAGATGTAGAGAAGTTGGAACTCTCATACATTCCTGGTTGGAATGTGAAATGGTACAGCCACTGTGGAAAACAGTTTGGCAGTTCCTCAAAAAGTTAGACATAAAATTGCGATATGGCCTAGCAGTTACTTTCCTAGGAATATCCGCAAGAGAAATGAAAACATATTTCCACACAGAAAGTTGTACACAGATGTGTATAGCAGAATTATTCATAATATCTCAAAGGTGCAAACAACCCATTCACTGTGTGAATGGAAAAGTAAAATGGGCTATAAATACACAATGGAATATTATTTAGCCATAAAAAGGAAGGGAATTTTGACACCTGCTACAACATCGATGAACCTTGAAGACGTTATGTTAAGTGAAATAAGCAAGTCACAAAAGGACAAATATTATATAATTCTACTTGTATGAGATACCTAGAGTAGTTAAATTCGTAGAGACAGAAAGTAGAATGGTGGTTACTAGGGGTGAGGGGAAGGGCGAGTGTGGAGTGACTACTTAATGGGTGAAAGGTTTTCTTTTAGGGTGATGAAAATATTTTGGAATGAATAGAGGTTATGGTGCACAACACTGTGAATGTGTTAAAT
Organism: Equus quagga; assembly: GCF_021613505.1. Taxonomy (NCBI): domain Eukaryota; kingdom Metazoa; phylum Chordata; class Mammalia; order Perissodactyla; family Equidae; genus Equus; species Equus quagga. Next base: position 35,659,078 of record NC_060267.1, read on the forward strand.
GCTACTGAACTGTACACTTCGAAATGGTTAAAATGGTAAATTTTATGTTATGTGTATTTTACTACAATTAAAAAATAAAAGGTAGCATTTACAATGAGCAGAATTAATCCTTGAGCTTAATTCTAATCATCAAGAAGGAGCTGTTGGGCTAAGAGGTTGGTTAATGATAATCTGGGAATATAATGTCAGATTCTAAGACAGAAGATGAGTCTAAAGCAATGAGTTACTATTTAAGAAGTTATTTTTGACAATGCAATCAAAGCGATCCCAATGCAGAAGAAAAGAAAAAGGCATAAGCGATCGCCTGTCAAGATGGCTAAAATCTAGACTTTGTTCAAGTTGGAGAAAGCAAAAACAAAAACTAAAAGCTAAAGGACAGGGCAAGGCAAAGAAACTTCTCTGAAATTGTATGAGGTGAGAAAGGAAGAGATCAACTACTTGAGGAAAATGTTATATTTACAGAGTTAAGGAAGAAAACAATCTATTCAAATTTTATTTCGTTTCGTTGTAAAATCCAGTAATTTGTATATTTTTTTCCCTTTTCTCCTGCTTTTTGGAAGCCTGTTTTTTCTGGAATAATCAAGAAAGTCTCCCTTTCATTCTGTGATGTATGTGTGTATATGTGTATGTGTTCTTGGGGCTGGAAATGATGAGGAATTAAAAGAGGATTTGTAATGCACAGCCTTTCCATTCAAGACTAGCACCCGTCATTCTCAGAAGGGAGGCTGTACTTGTAGGTGATTTACTTGGGGAAACAAAAGAAAGGAAGAAGTAAGCTAGACAATTTTGAAGAAGTACAGATTTGGGGATGACTTTCTGTAAAATCTCTTACTTATAATAAAGCCAAAAAACTTAGACAGAATGGAATTGAAATTAAATCCATCACATGAACCAGAGAGGGGAAGAAATGAGAGTCTAGAAACAGTTACGTTCATGTATGAAAGCATGAGGGGAAGAAATGAGAGACCAGAAACAGTTAAATTCATATGTGAAAGCATGACACTTGACAGTTGTGGCATTAAAAATCGGTAGGGAAAGTATGGGCTCTTCAGTACATGGTGCTAGGACAATTGGTTATCCATATGGAAAAAGGTAAAATTAGATCCTGGTGACAGAATAAATTCCAGGTGGCTTAAAACTCTGAAAGTGAAAAGCAAAACTTTAAAAATTCTACAGTCAAAAATAGGAATATTTTTATGACCTCAGGTTAAGGAAGGATTTCATCAAGGAAAAGATTAATAAATTTGGCCTCATTAAAGTTGCATTTTCTATACATCAAAAGGGACCATTAAAAAAAAAAAAACAGACAGAAAAATAAGCCGCTGACAGAGGGGAGATATTGGAAAACCTATAGCCACCAAAGGATAAGCATTAAGAACGTTAGCAGTAGGAAAAAGACAAACTACCTAATAGTAAAATGAGCAAAAGGAATAAACAGGCATTTTATAGAAGAAGAAACATAAATGTCCAATAAAGTGATCTGCAACTTCACTAGTTATGATGGAAATTCAAATTAAACTAATATACCATTTGAAACCCAGCAGATTGCCAAAAGTGAATGAAGATGCTAGTGTTGAGAGGGTAAAGAGCAATGGGAGCTCTCCTACAGTTTTGTGGCGCTGGGAATTGGTACAGTCGCTTTGAAGAGCAATTTGGCAATGTTCAATCGGAAAAAAATGAAAGACCAAGATATTTTCAGCAGACAAAAAATAAATTGTAGGGTTTATTCATACAACAGTTAAAATGAATGAACTAGAATAAGTATCAATATAGAAAAATATAAAATATTATATTCTTTTGATATAATGAATCTTTTTTTGGACAAAATGGAGAAAAGTTACTTTGAAGGTGTTACTCATGGAGCACACAGTTCACTGACATTTTAGCTGGTTGGATAGCCCTAACCACAAAGTATTGATTAATGGATTGGGTAAGGTGTTGTATCCATTAGCATTTTTGATAATTAACAAACCATCCCAAAACTTAGTGGCTTAAAACAGCTACCATTTTATTTAGCTCATGATTTTATGGGTTGGCCAGGATGACTGAGACTGCTTAGGTGGTTGGGGCTCTTACCATGTGGTGTTACATCTTCTAGTAGATTAGCCCAGGCTTCATGTGGCAATCTCTGGATTCTAAAGACCAGCAAGTGAGGACACATGCCAAAGCACAAGTACTTTCTCGGACCATTGCTAGTGTTGCGTGGTCCAAAGCAACTCACATGGCCAAGCCCAGATTTAGGGCTGGAGAAATAGACTCCACCTCTTAATGTGAGGAGCTATAACGTTACATCACTAAAGGGTATTCATACAGGTATGGGAAGAATTCGTGGACGGTTTTGCAATCTATTACAGGGTCTTTATAGGATTATCTGTACTTGGTCTATGAAACTTTTATATCAGTTACTTGGGTGATATTCCTCAACTTAGGGCCAGCTTAAGATGCAGCTTTTAGTAGAATGGCTTTACCCCCATTTTAGTACCCAGGACCATTAGGTCTAACCAGTTTCTTCCAGTGGAAGAATCTATGGGCTTCTTCTGGGCCTGACCATGTCTAGTGAAGTGGCGTTCCCTGGTGCAGCCTACTTCAGGGGCTGCCATGTGGTTCAGCCTCCAAAGGTTAGGACAGACATCACTTCCCAAGACTGGCTAAGAAGTATAAGATTCTGCTTCCCCAGTAATGTAGAGGTTCTGTTTGTGGGGAGAGAGTTCTCCTTGGTGAGGTCTTTAAAGTGGTTCCAATAAAACAACTGAAAACAAATCAGCAGCATTTGGCTCAGCCTGGAAAGCAAATAAGTCCTTCTGTAGAGATTTATTCTTCCCCAGATTAGCAGAGAGGAAAGACAATGAATCAGTGAAATTCAGCCACGTCGGCTTTCCTGTAACCTGAGAACTCTCCTCAGGAGTAGAGGTGCGATGAAAACCTAGCCCTTGAGGTCAAATGGGTTTCCCTTCTTTGTCTCCAACTTTCTAGGTGGACTGTGGTTGAACGTAGGTAATGGCAATCAGCTAAGCAGTAACCAACTTGGCTTCAAACTGTGATAAAAAATATTAGGGGGGAGGGGGGAGGGGGAGAGGGAACAGGGTGGAGGGAGCAGACCAGAGTTATGCCAAAACCTTAATGGTTACCCTCCATTTGGTAGCTGAGGTGTGAGTCATCAGTGTTTTCTTCTTTATGTTTTCTGCATTTTTCAATAGCTATAATGAGCACATATTATGTTAAAAATTGGGGAGGGAAAGAGACTTTCCCAGAGCCAGGATTTAAATCCAGGCCAGAGACTATACGTTATTCACATTTATGCTTCATACCTATTTTAATCCTACATAGGTGCCACTCTCTAAATGTTTATTGAATGCATGTAAAATTATAGGGAGTTCAATTTGGCTCAGCGTGAGAAAGAATTTTCTGGGATGTAAAGTAGCTCAAAAACGCAGTGCTCTGTCAAGCAGTAAACGCCATCTCTATAAGCAGCCAGACAGAGGCTGGATTAAACAAGCAATATCTTGGAAAGAGTTAATAGTCTGATTGCAGATTTCAGGTAAGGCATCCTGGGGGAACTTGCGTTCAATGGATGAGTAGAATTTCAGATAAAAAAGTAAAGGATAGGTGGCAATGAAAGAATAGGAAAAAGAAACGACTAGATGACACTAAAAGCCCCCACCTAACTAGCATTTTCGTATATCACAGCTTGAATGATTGGATTCTTTTAAAGAAAAATACTATGTTTTCAATCTTAACGTGGATTTCCTGTATCCTGGTAAGTCATTTCTGCCATTTCCCTCTGTCTCATCCCAGTATCGGACTGTTTTACTAAAATTTATGATAAAATAGTATTCCCTATTCACTTTACATCTCTCCTTTTTTGGTGAAAATTTAACTTTTATTTTCTACTTTTGGAAACTTCTCAAATTTTGCCACTAGCTTTAACCAGTAAAACACCACTGATGCATCATATGATGATAATATATCATCATTTTATAATGTAGAATTATATTTCATCTTCTATTCTCTTTATTGTGTGTCAGCTTAAATACAAGACCTGTGATATTTAAAAACATCAATACCTACTGTGTATTCCTCGGAGAAGTCTAGCGTCTCTGAAATATTGTGATTTCTTGTCAGGCGTTGTCACCAAGCGAGTTTATGTTTTGAATTGGTGAACAAAGAGCCAAACTTAAGAATGCACTTGGGCTTTGTTCTTCAAAAGTTGCTCTGAATGACAATTAAAAGGAAGAAAGTACAGAAAATATAGCAGCAGAACTCACTGGAATGTTTCTCAGGCTTTTCCATAAGGTGTCGACAGTTCTCTGTCAACTTGTAGGCTTGAAAAACCAAAAGCAATCTTGTCAGGTGTTCTGCCGCATCCCTCCCAAATCCTCCCTGGTGCTGGGAGCTTGGTTCAGATGTTCCCGTGTTATGTAATTTATTCTGTCTCTAAATGTCATTCCCCCACTCTCTCATGATTTGCTTTCAGATTGGATGCCTACAGCATACCGCCAATTACCCTGAACGTGCTTATGGCACAGAGCTGGCTCTATCTTACATTGATAGTATATTGGGAAAATTAAGTTGTTAACAAAAATAGTGAAAGTTTCACAGTAAAATATGCATGTATTTTAGATATATTTTAATCCAAATATTTCGATTTATCCAAATATTTGTTCAATAGTTTGCTATTTTTTTAATTGAGGGAACTTCCTGACCATTACATTGTTTGCTTATTTTTGTATTTCTTTACAGATAATCACACTAATATACAATTTTATTGACTCACTTACTGGCATGATATATGTCTCTTTGAGTTCTTGGGGTGATTCCGTCAGTGGTCTTTGACCAAACAGTAAGAATGAGCACTCTGTCACTGCAGAAGCGTTTTTCCTGGTCACATAGAAATATAAGTGAATGTGAGCTTATGCTTCCCTTTCGTTTTGCCAACTATCTTTCCAAAGGGAGGTAAATAATTACTTTTACTGAGTTTGAAGTTAAGGATTTGAAAAGGGCACTTGTAAACCATAAATTTGCTATTTCCTTTAAAATCAAGATCTAAGTAAATGAAAAGTAGTGAAAAATATTTTAATAAGGCTTTTAATAAAAATACACTTTTAAAAAATGAGGTAGTTTCCATTTGCTGGGGATTTCAAGGTATTTTAAAATCACCGATTATGATTCTGTTAATCGTCTAAAATATTTAGTCATTAAATGTCTATTGGGGTAAACTGGTTTGTTATCTTAAATTGTTCTACCTGATCTTAAGTATCAATTTTTTCGTTGAAGGAAAAAATGCCTACATGCTTTCCATTTCCTGTACAATGGAGGTGGTGTAATAATCGCAAAAAGCCATTAGAACTACCTTGTAAGTCTTTTATTATACCAAACACTTGTGGAGAGCCAACTCATTTTCCAGAAATGAAGAAGGAAATATAGTAGCTGAGAATCTCCATGTTCAGAATACATCTTTCATTTACTTTAACTATTCAGGTCTCATCCTAAAGAATTCCTTATAGGAATCTCTATGGCAATCTGGTGTTTAGACCAGAGAGGAAAGCACATAAGGCATGGGCATTTTACCAGTCTTTCTGCTCTTTGTCAGATGCTGTTTGGTTATCACCTAGAGGGTACTTCTGTGCCTCAATTTCCCACATTTATCAAAGATGACAATATAGCTCTGTAGTATATACATTAAAAAAATAACAGATTAAATTTTCAATTTGGTTAACTTTTCTCTATGCATGAATATATAGACATTTGTACGTGTAGTCATATATAAATTCCTAATATTCAAATGTAAATACAAAACCTAAAGCTTATTCTTTAGAATGGCAGGACATTAAAATATTCATGCCAGTTTTTCCAATATATCAATTTATAGGACTAGATCTGGCAAAGCTATCATTTGTAATGACGACTGGAATGCAGATGGATTTTAGTGACTGTATATAGAAACTGGGGGGAAGGGCGTAGCAATCATTCTTTGTTTTTTAGGATGAAGCAGAAAAATCTGCTCTCTCCTGTACATGGAGGAATTTGTTAGAAGCAAGGGCGAAAATAAGGAATTACCAATCAGCTAGTAATTACATTTCTTTTATCTTCCCAATTCACTAATATTTTTACACTCTGAAAATATATGGCTATTTTTACACAGATATATTACTGACTTTTGGATGAATACCAGTATTTTTCATTTGTACCCAGGAGCATATTACTGGATCTAAATACTTGTTAACGAGTCATCAGCAATTTTATTATAGGCATCTCAGGCATAAAAACTGATAAACATTTTGTTCCATTCTTAAGTAAATCAGTAATGATTCTCAACCATAGGATACAAGCTTTCTATGGGGTGCGATTCAGAAGGCCGGATGAAGAAGGCACTTTTCAAAATACTTCTCCTCATTTAAATATATATCCCTAATTAAGATGTGCTGCCATAATGGGTCATTGTTGCCAATAGGATTGTACATATAACGTTTCTCAAGAGTTGGGATAGAAAAGTTTGCGAATTACTGATTTAGGGGATAAGATGATGTTTTATCAATGTAAGAATTTATGGCCATATTCAAGTGAAAATGCCAAATCATCTGAAATAGTAGTGATTAGAAGGTAGGTAGATAGAAGGAAGACTAAAATTAGCCCTTAGTGTTTAATGAGACCCTCAAAATATTTTAATTAATATTAGATTGCCAGATTATTCACTTACATTCAAGTAATCAAATCCATATGTATGTTTCCTCTTGCTGCTCCCCCTGTTCACCAACTAGTATTTTATTATCTTCCCCTGTTTCAGCAGGAATACGTGGAAAGGTTTGGTAGTTCCATGTCTACACAAACCTCACTAAGGCAGCTTTTAGTAGCAGAAATTGTGATATTATACTGTTCTTATATAAATGAAAAAAATGTGCTACATTTTATAAATGCCAATAGACAATTTCTAAGACAGCATATTCAGAGCTCATAATTACAGGGAATGGGGAAGAAGTCTATCTTCAAAATGAACCCTTTTCCCCTAAAATTTACATTCACCATTAGATTGCTGCTGAAAGTATGTAAAATCTGTATGTCTTTGATTCAGTAGCCCTATATTGATAAATTCTTGATTTAAAAAAAAGTGAGATTTATGGAAAGGGCTCTCTATGCTTTCTTTTAGTATTTCTAAAATATAAGGGCAAAGATTCTTACCCATTGCTCACAGCTTTCTTGGGGGATGTAAGTGCCTCCTCCTACTTTTTGGCCCATTTCTGAGTTATCAGTAGAGACTCACTAGTTGGAAGAATGGTGAGGACTAAAGAGCCCTGTCTCTCTTCTTCATTACACTGAGACCCTGTTAGCTCTATTAGTAGGGAGCAAAACAAGAGATGCTTTTATTTTTGCCTGTTGTTCGAATAAATGGAGGCTGTGAATATTTAGAGCAGTCTATTTTTAAATACTAACTCCCTTCAATATTTTAAAAGGAAGATTTCCAATGGAAAAAAAAATATTTAGGGATCAGCCCCTAGAAAAGAGGAATGTGATTTTTCCCACGTATTCTAAACATGTTATCTACAGGAGTAAATTAAATGATCTCAGAATTTACAGTCGGGGGTTACACCTTAATTTGAAGTTCATTGCTTCCCAAAATATCACCTTCACAATTCCCTTTCAGAATATTTGCTTTCAGCTGAAATAAAAAGCATATAATCTACCATTTTAATCATTTTATCAAAGATAAAATAAATTCATCCTCTCCACATAGACCTTTGCACCCTGGTAACCAAGTAAATCGGCCTGATACTTGTAGGTAAAGCGCCCGATTGGTTTTACCCTGTACACGTTAATAAATACACAAGGTAAAAATAGAAACAAGAGTAGATGAATAATAAAGATAAGGGGTATTTATTGCTTTATGTTACTCTTTTAAATATATATGCAGGGTGGATGTTGCAATTAAAGCATATAAGATCTCTGTTTGAAAATTTGTCAATATATCAATATAGCCTTTTTCTTAACACATTTCACTCATAAATTATGATTAGAATTTTAGTAATTTATGGAACAATAATCGATTAATTATTAATATTGATTGTATAATTAAAACAAATTCTAAAATTATCTGTATATATATTTAGAGAGAGAGAGAGAGAGAGAACAAATAGACACTTGATAGTTCTTTAAACATTTGGTTGCAGTGTATGCCTGGGCAGTGGCCAACATGTAGAAACATATGCACAAGCCCTTGGCACTAAGTTAATTAAATGTATATTTAAATAATCAAGAAAACAGGTCACTCTAAATTTTGTGAAAACATGATATGTGTATGTCATTTTTGTTTAATGATCTTGGAGCTCTGTCTTTGATTGGTACTTGCAGACATATTCTTGAAATATCACCATGGCAAAAATAAAGATTCATTGAATGAATGAATGTAACATTCTAAACTTTGAATATTTGATTGTGTTTTGTATTTTACAGTTATGTGTTCATTGCATTTGGAAATTCTCACCAACTTTAGTGGATTTGTATCTAGTGAGTAATTTAAAGAAAGAACAGAAAAAGCATAACTGTTCTCCTGAATGTTTTGACTCTCCTGGGCCTGTCAAGCCACTCAGATTCTGTAGAGAGCACTGTAGTTACTAGAAATGAAATAATAACATTAATTTTAAAGTTTGGTTTTGTGGGTGAAACATCATTACCTTGGAAATCATTTCAGAAGTTTTCTCCTTCCAATTAGCTCCCTTAATGTAATTTGAAATTAATTTTTTCCTAAGGCTTGGCGAGTTGCTCTTCCTCCTCCTTTGCCTCTTTTTCTGCTTCTTGTTTGCTAAATTCTACAATCCAAAGTGTGTAAGTTTAAGGTTACCTTAGAAACAAGCAAATAGATTTTGTATTCTTGTGGCATTTCCACAAGTACTATAGGAATTGAGCACGGCACCCTTAGTTGTTTCTCTTCTCGAATCATTTAAGGGAAAAACATTCTAACAGTCTATGGCCTCCAATATATACTAATTTTACCCAATACCCAATACCCAGAAGTTTCTTAACTAAGGGTTTATTTTGACAATGAAAAAGATATTGTACAGTGTTTTCTCTCCCTTAACAGCCAAAATGTGTTTGCCAATGCTTCCTTTGGAAACATAGACAGTAATAGGTAGAATGGTTTTAAAATCATTTTGAATGTTCTTGGCTTTCTTAACCACTCGAAAGAAAACTTTTGATTTAGCAAAACTAGTTTGAGTTCAGAAATACTTTAAGAAGTATTTTACTACCAAGTAAAATATTTTTAGTGTATTTTAAATACTTTTTTTTTTTGAGCATATGCTTGCTTGTCTGTGTAGACAAGTTATACTGTTTATCTTACCTTAGAGAATTTTTTTACTAATTTAAGTGTGCTGACTAAGCTTTTATTTTGAAGGGGATATCAGAGGAGGGATATTTTCAGAGTTAATTTCTTTGCCCATCTTAAAATTAACAGTAGTTTTTCTTTTCTGTTAATGACAAAGTGTTTATTTTTTCAAAATGAGGAATCTGTTCTTCTTTCAAATATGAAAAATTTGAAGCCATTTGTGAAATATCTTTCTAAATATACCTCCCACCCACTTATTAGGAAGTAGTTGCATAAGGAAACAGTAGATTGTAGTGTGTATGTGGGACTTATTCAGCCCGCAACCATTAACACATATGTATTATAGCCAAGTAATTAACAAAATACAAATAAAATGTAAAAGTATGAAATAAAATCCTAGTTTAACATAATGATACCCGCAGTAATTCACTGTGGCTATGAATGAGGGCTCTGAGGTCAGAATGCCTATCCAACAACTTTGATGCTTCCACTGACAAGCTGTGACCTTAGGCAAGTTAGTTTACCTCTGTGAAATGGGCACAATATTGCACCTAACTCATAGAGCTGTTGTGAGATTTAATGGAGATGTTATGTATGGAATGCATACAACAGAGTTTCCGGCATGTAGCAAGCCAGAGCCCCACACTCGATTGTGTAGTTTTTACATGGCCCAAAGCTGGCCAGTTGAGGAGATGAATAGCAGGTGAACGGGCTGAAAGTCACCCCCTGCCTCTCTTGCTGTCCATGCCCTTGCCTGCTGGGCAGGGTCAGTCAGAAGGAAGTGTCCTTTTATTTTGAACAAAGTACCAGGTAGTATAGTGGTGGTTCTGTATGTCAGCTGTCTTTATTATTATCATCCTAAACAAGAACACATACCCTCCTTTTCCAGATGCTCTTTGGTGATTTTGAAGTCAGCCAGTCATCCACATAATCATTATGAAAGTATGGCGGTAACAACACTTCCTCCACAAGGTAATTAGAAAGAGAATAAGGAAAATATCCAAGTGACTGTATTTAAGCTCCATTTAGCATCATTGTTATTATATAAAGCTTATCAATCCGGAGAAAGATAGCCATAGTTAAGATTCAGCATTTGTAATAATTAAGGTAAAATGCATGGTGGTGAGATAGGGTTATTCGCAATGAGACAGCCATTAAAGGACAAGATGTGCCTTTTGAACTTCCACTGGAGTTATAGAATAAAATAGGAGGTAGAATATGATTAGAAACAGCATGAAGAGGACCATTTTTGAAATTAATAGTGATAATTGACAATAACCACAAAGTTACTGTAACTGGTAGGATGGAGGGGTGTTTGAGTTGGTGAAGTGTACCATGTTCCTATTTCACTGAAGTAAAATGTACAGAGGAATATTTTTAAACTGAAATCTTATTTTTAAAATGTCATACATAGGGCTTTAATTAAAGGACAATGAAGGAGGAAATAATAAATCAGGAACCTTAGGTCTCGGAGAGATACAGAGCATATGAAATCTGTTATATTTTGAAACTAACACTGGAGTAGAAAACCGGGAGCTTTCTCATGTTTTCAGTGATACTAAGGAAATTAAGTCTGAGTTCTATCTCTACGAGGAGACTGTTTCATGTAACCATTTCACTGACTCCACCTTGCCTTTCTGCTTCCTGAAGCTAGAGACAAACCATGTTTTTATCCTTGAACCTCTCTTCTCTCTCTTCTACCGCCTCTATTTGGATATCCTTTGGATGTATTAGGTTGGCAATTTCACATAGTTCTACATTGTAGATATGGCCACAAACCTTTGAGATCTCAAACCTTTGAGATCACATTGACTCCCTTCCCTTTCTCAGCTACCATATCTGGCTTCCCAAGCACACAGATCTTTTTTCTGTCTTTAATTCATCTTCTCCTTTCCTTTCCTTTCCTTTGGCACAGCAGAAACACCATACCTCATCTCTTGTGAGTTGAAATCCTTAAGTAGTCTTGGGATTCCTTTCTGGCTCCCTATTTCTTCCTACACCAATCAGCTGTCCTTAAGGGTAGAATTCAAGCACCACTGACTACACTGTGGCTCCAGTCTAGATTTCCAGACCTATCTTGCCCTAATCCCATGTAAATAGCCTCATTAGAGACATCATGGACCACTACATGTTCCTTGTTATGATGTACCTGTTGCTGTTTTGTGTTCCTGTTTTGTTCTTTCTTGGTCCTTCTCTACCCTTTCCTTAAGCTAAACTCTGTGTTTCTCATTCTCAACCTGAGTACACTTATAACAATGCTTTTCAGATGGGTTCTCACTAACCGCCGTAAATTACACTCAGCCTGTCTGCCATAGTTCTGGGGAATCTGCACTTTCAACTTGTAAAAGGAAAGAAACCTTATACTTATTTGTGTATCTACAGCCCTTCACACAGTGAGTGATTACAGTGGTTTCGTTGTTTGTCTTCCCAGCGGATCATAAGCTGCATAAAGATACCTTCAGTGTGCATTGTACTGTACCATTGCTTGAGACAATGCCTGGCAGGTAGCATATGCTTCATAAATACCATAGAATAAATCTTGCAGAATTTTGATACTCAATACATGTTTTAAAACACGTACACGTGAATTTTATAATTCTTCCTGCTGCTGTAGGAAGGAGGTCCCCTAACTTACTTTGTAATGTTTAATCTTATAGAGTATAGAAAGGAAAAATGGAAATTTTGTTATAAAATTAATTGAAGAGACTTGAGAAATTATCAGCCGTTTGGTTAAGAAATGCATTTTTCGTTTTCCTAACACATGAAAATTTATATACTATAAAAGAAATGGTCATTCCAACATTTAAGCAGTTACACAAATTCTGTTCTATATTGTGAGAAAAGGCCCTCTTTTTAATGTTAGGGCAGCTGAGCGTATCCAAAATAACTGAGAAGTTTATTGCCATTATTATCATTAAATATATTATTACATCTTTGTAAAATCATCAAATAAGATGAAGTACACTCCTAATAATGTGTGGTTTAGAATAACTGTGAAGAAAATAACTTATAAAGTGTGTTAATGATAAGAGGATTACCTGATTAAAATCTCAACAGCACAGATATCCATGACTTAAATTAAAAAGAAAAATTAAGGGGGAAAAAAAAAGACAAGCAGTATTTGTATTCCTGCGTTTCAGGTGAGATATCTACATTTTCCTCGTATTTTTCCTACTCATTATCTGTAGAAACCCATGGAAGTAAGTCTCTGTGCAGCTCCAAATGCCCCCATTCCATTGTAGATGGTATTTCCAATAAGGGCACTGTTTCTTGCAAAGAATATTACATCTCACTAATTGTCCTACAAATCCCATTCTTAATTAAAATCAAAATCTTCATCGTAACAACTTTACTCTATAGCTTGCAAATGTGTGTTCTTGTTTGTTTGGAGGACGATGCTCTGGATACATCGGGTTTTTTTTTTTTTTTTTTTTTTCCTTTCAGAAAGGAGCAGCCCTGGTGAGAAAAATTTACAGCAATTGATTTTGTTTGTTTGTGGCTGCAGCCACAAAAACTCTCAAGCAAAACTAAATAGTGCTTGTGGGGCACAGGCCTGGCGGTTCATGGGCACACAGTAAATTTTATAATACCGTTAATGCTAGACAATAAGACAAGGTATAATAATTCCAATTTCATCATTTGTCTCTGTTTTGTACGAAATTGTACACTCCATCATGCATATGCTGGCTCTAATGTGACATATTTAATTCTGCATTTAGTCTCTGCTTTGTTACACATGCACGAAAATAGCAAGTCAGCTTCTCAAATGCCACGTACCAGCCCTCTAACAACAACAACAAAAAAATTAAATACAAGATAAGTTTGAATAACAGTAATGGTGGGAAAATCTATCCCAGGGTTCATTCTTTTTACAGGGAGTTGGCAAACCGGGAAGAATAGACTTTGTCATGTGCAAATATGGTGACCATAAATGGTGCTGGAGGCTTTTCCATTGTCCTCTGGGTTTGCCATGAGAGAAAGCGGGTGAGAGAAAGAAAGACACGTTTGATAGAGTTGTGAAGAATGTTTGAATGGCTATTGGGTGTTGAGCATTGTCTCGCAGTGACCTCAATTCGGTACAGTAGAGACCCTTGAAAGCACTGTCTGAAGTCACAATACCACTATTCTCCTCCATTTACTAAAAGGGATTAGTTAAAAGGGTGACGTTCCGTGCAGAGAGTTCCAAGTATTCCATGAAACAAAAGGCTCTGAAATGTTTTTGAAGTTATTTTTAATTGAGTTGAACTAATTTAATAAAGGTCCTAAGGAGGAAAAAAAAATAAAGGAATGTGATTGTTTTATGATTCCTCACAGATGGAATGGACATTTATAGCATACTTTTCCTTTAGTGTTCCAGAGAACAGTAGCTCCATTTACAGCTACTGTTAGCAATTTAAAACTGCTCCAAAATGAAGTCTTTCAAGAAGTTGACAGCTTATAAATAAATCTGTCTGATAAAATTGAACATAAACTGCATCTGTGGTTAGTTTGCCAAAATTAATTCTACATTTAATTAGAGATAGCAGTCAAACATATTTAATAAAAAACAGTCTTGGAGAGTAAATCAAATGAAGTCAGATTTTAGCAGACGTTTTGCATTTTTTTGCAAGGAGTGATGAAATGACCTCACCTCTCTGATTCCCAGTTATATGGCAGCGGAAGCTCTGTAGAGTTATGGGGAAGCCAATGAGTTCACACTGTCTGGAAAGGTTCCTTGCTCAGCTTAGGGTAAAGAGAGAAAACGATCATTTTGTGATTTTGCTTAATTCCATCATTGGGTTTTACTTTGATGCCATATGTATTAAACTAACACGTTAATAAGCATATTACTGCTAATGATTACACAGACCAAGCTAAGGTAATCCTAATTTATTTATGCACAAGTACATAGAATTGTCCTTAAAAATTTTTTTTTGTCTTCCCTGGCAATCTTGTTTTTTATTTTTTCAGTTTAACCATTGCAATGAGACATACTAAAATCATACACTAGATACAATGCCATTTCTTCCCCCACAAAGACTTTAAAAGTCAGCTTTGCTTATCAAATATTTGTGCTCTCTCTGCATGGTTTAGGCAATGTGGCATAGCTCTGGAATCCGGGGGAAGATGCAAAAGCACACGGATCAATCAGAATGCAGCAAACAATATTTTGGAACAAAAGTGACTTACAGTTCAAAGGGCAAAGAAGCAGATCTTCAAACATTAGAAGTTTCAACACACAGTCCATAGTCCTGGGGGAAGTATACAGACAGACAATAGAAACTAGTATTAGCAATAACGGTTTCAAATACATATAAAAATTATATATGCCTGCACAAATGCATGCAAAAACTAAAGTCACTTAAGCCAAATTTTATTTTGATCGATTTAACCCGTGTGATGTTACTTTCTGCAATATGAAAGAATTTAGGAAATATTGTGGGAGATAACGTTGCTGTACTTAATTAATATCAAATTTGGATTAGACATTAAACATTTATTTATTTAGCTCCTCTATATTCTTAGCATTGCCATAGTAAAGATAGTTAATCTATAGTAAAGATTTTTCCAAAATGTCTACATGTTTTTGGTGTCATGTAGTTATTTATACAATTTCTGACTGAAATATGCAAAGGCATTTTTTTCAGTTCTTCCAAGTTTCATTTAGTTATATTGTCCTTGCAGAAGAGTGTTTTTATTTTACATACATAATTTGTCTCCCATGTAACTCTATCAAAATTTTGCTAAAATGTTGTAGAATAATGGAAAGCAAAAGTAGTACACCCTTAGTCCTGAATGTTAAACAATATATCATTGTTTGAAGTTTGCTTATAGTCCAAGTAAATAAAGTAGTAGTAAATGTATACAGCACAAAAATTCTATCTACCGGTCACTTTTAGTCTACTGTGGAATAATTCTGGTGTTTTAAAACTCATAGGTAGACTTAAATATGAATGCGTTACAGTTGTTTCATCATCTATCAAAATACAAACCACCTATAGATTATAACTAGATAAAAAAAGATATTAAAAAATCAAGTATCTTGGGGCTGGCCCAGTGGCATAGTGGTTAAGTTTGCATGCTCTGCTTCAGCGGCCTGGGCTTTACAAGTTTGGATCCCTGGCGCAGACCTAGACACTGCTCATCAAATCATGCTGTGGTGGTGTCCCACATACAACAAATAAAGGAAGATTGGTAGAGATGTTAGCTCAGGGCCAATCTTTTTCACCAAAAAAAAAAAGAAAATCAAGTATCTCTAAAAAAGGAGTTGACCAGTTCAATCATGCTATGAAATCTAAATCACCGATGACACATCCCAAAGGACTGGCTGATCTCCTGAGCAATTTATATATTGTACCCAAGGAAATGGTCATTTTAATCAACGGTTTCAAATTGAGTATGTGTTCACTACCATTGCAGGATTAGGATATTATTACTGCAACTTTGTGGATAAATACTAAGTGATTTGCCGTCTCATTTAATAAAAGGTATAAGTAAAACAAACATCTTCCTTAATTTAGGAAACATAAAATATAATATCTCTTATTTTCATGTCATGCTTTTGCAGGTGTTTGAAAAAAAACTTCTTTAAAATTTCATTAGCAACTTTATCATTTATAAAATAAAGTGCTTCAGAAATAAGGGTTAACGGTTCCGTGGTTCCTTGCGGTCTAGTTAGAAAAGCCCGTCCAGCAGTAGATTGTATTTTGGGAAATCACTTACTCTCCCTGGGTCAAGGTTTCTCCATCTTTAAAGTGAAAGTATTGATTCAATAAATTCTAAAACAGCTTCTCGGTCTTTAATTCCATGGCTAGAGCATTTCTACCCATTCTACTTATCTCTAATTTCAAACAAATGCCATGTATTTTCATTGTTTTGTCCACTTTCACGAGGTGACACTGAGCAGAACACAATTAATGGGGAAGAGAGACACAATATGCAACTGGACACTGTTGTATTTTTTCCTGTATCATCAGGTATAAAACATTAATGACTAATAGAGATGTAGAAGTTGATGCTCTCAAGAAATTGATGCAGAGGTGATGTCATAGTGACTTTTTTTTAATTCTACACAAGGAGTAAAACTTGTCATCCTTCCGTTGCTAAGGAGTTTGAGAGATTTGGTTAAGAAATGCCTAAAAAGGTGCGCTGGAATCATTATGCTGTACACCTGAAACTGATGTGATGTTATATGTCAATCATACCTCAACGAAAAAGAAAGCAAAAACTACATTTATTTGGAAACTATCAAAATTGAAAGAAAAATGGTGATCTACCTTTTCAGAAAGATAAATATTCTAGAAATGCTGAAGAAAGTTCTAAAAAGCACTGTAGTTCCTTGAAATCAATACATTGGATATGTAGGATTGGACTTTATGGAGAGCATAGAGAAAATTGCTCTCAAGCATCAATGCTCCCACTTTGCTTGAGGTTCTTACACAGTGTCACGGAACTCTCCCGAGTAGACTCCTCACCTCCTGTCTCTTATTATAGATCCATTTATCTCATTAATGATGCTAGTTATCTTATAAAAATGTGAATCAGGTTATGTCATCGTCCTGATTGAAAACCTCTAATGATTTCCAGTCACCTACTGGATAAAGTCTAAGCACCTAATCCAGGTAAATAAGACCTGTCTCTATCTTACCCCCAGCACGATTTCCAGCCTCCTCCTTATGTAGTTGCATACCCTTGTCCAAGATGTGCATGCTTCCATTTTCAGCCTTCGAAAACCATGGCTCATCTTCAAAAGCCAAAACAAACATCATCTCTTCTGTTAAGCTTTTCTTTCCTCAGGCACCTCCCTGATTTGTGATTCTCTCTCTTATGTGTCTCTCTCTCTGTGTGTCTCTCTCTGTCTCTCTCCTCATCCATACCTAGTGTGCTTTTTAGTCACCTTTTTTAAACCTTTTAAAATACCCACCACCAAGCACAGCATATATATTTAAGAACAAATAAATAAAAGTTAACTCTGTAAGACAGTAAAATGTGACTAATAGATGAGATTTATTTTGTTGTCATGTGTTTTATGGAGGTCATTTCACCTACGTACATATTGTAAACATAAAATTTATGCCTTTTCCCAAATTCTAATGAAATGCCTATTCATTATCTTTCAATGAAAATACAGGTTGCAGTTCTCTATAGTTTTTGAAATTATCTAATTATTTGCAAATTATTCTTAAGGGTTTTCAAAGCTTATGTATTTAACATAACATTCATAATTGCTATGGGTATGTTGTTAAGATTTTAAATTGCTATTTTGAAGCCAAAACTGAGATTTCAGTTTCATATATATATATATATATATATATATATATACACACACACACACACACACGTATATATGAAAATACCTTTCAAAGACAAGTACCACTTTATATAAATAAGTAATTTCTTTTAATTGCCTCAAATATTTCAGCCTCATGTGGGTTTTTGAAGTTGTATGCAGCTTTGATGTTTTATTAATTATTTTCAAGGTGGCTTTCTTTCCAGAGCGAAGCATACATATTGATTTTGTGTATGATGAAGACTGAAATTTTTCTCTTGGCACTGATACTTCTTGCAATCAGATCTAGAAAGGGTTTGATCGTTTTTAAGCAACTCTCCAACAGTTAACTGTTGGCTGCCAAAGTTCAATTTAGATAAGTGAAGGGGAAGAGTTTAGAAATTTCACACATTAAATGTGTGATGGGAAAAACCCAATATAATGTATTAAAGATGCAGCCTTTGGAAGGAAAACATGGAGCGTCGTAAGAATTGTGTGCCAGTCTCCAAAGGTTTTCAGTCAGGTTTGGTTCAGAAAAGCCCTTGAATGTGTTGGGAGCAGATCTTGGAAGGGCTGTGTGGGGTGTCGGGGAAAGCACCAGAGTAAGTCTTGGTTACACGGAGTCTGTAAGATCGACTGTGGTAGCATGACAAAATTTGGTCTGTGTAGTGTGCCACTGCCAATCTTCATGATTGATACAGATTGTTGGAGCCATATCTATCATATGGTGCTCCATATTGATTGTTAAAGTCTGCAAAAGTGAATTATTTGGAGTGTGTTTTTCCATATCATTGGCTAATTTTTCCTGTGTCGAAGAGTTTACAAGCATTTGACCTTTGCTCTGAATTCTCAGTTGTTACCATGACTTGAAGAAAACTATATCGCCATTTCTGTCTTTATCATACTTGAATCAGGATATTGTAATCTAATTCTTAAGGAATATAGTAAAGGATAGCTGTATATTTGAAAAGTCGCTGTATAAAGGTTCTCAGTAAGTCAGTTGTTTCTATTTTTAGGGATGGTTTAAATATTTTATTTTTAAAATTGCCATCTAGACTTTAAGAGAGTTACAAGTCTCATGCCAACGAAACTCTTTTAGAAGAAATTTCGGTCGTACCAACCATTACAAAAAAGCAAGAAATAGCTTTGGATCACTTTTACTATTGCGATTGTTTATCTATAGAATTCAAATGTAATCAACTTGAATGTGAAAACACTCCAGACTTTTTCGAATTGAAAAAATTCTGCATGTTTGCAAGAAGCAAGTGACATAGGAGAGTTTCCTTTAAATCACCTATAATGTCAGGATCATTATAAAGTAAGCAACCAGAATGCTGGATTGTACGGCTGGAAAGAACCCACAGAAGAATGAAAACAGATGGTATTATCATTCTATCCCAAGCACTGTGTGGATTTTTTTGGTCAGAGTCTGATTAAGGTTTCTGAAATTATTAAGTGGCTAGATAATAGAGAATAAGAAAATGAGAGCACAGAGGGCTGGCCAAGTCTTTCATGCTCCCTTAAACAAAACTGCCTGCAGGTTCAACAAAGCCATGTCTGGGTTTTGTGGGTATACAAGGTCCCTCCCCAGAAAAGTTGTTTTGGGTGATGGTCACCATTTTAATTAAAGGAATATCAAACTATATGTTTAGAAAGATAATAATAAGTCACTCAAATCCAGATGCTAGATGCCACACATGTTGGAGAATGACTGTAAGAAGAAAAAAAGAAAAAAGAAAAAACCCAAACACTCCCTCATTCTACCAGCTGGATTTAAATGAAACCAATGGGCTAAAAGTTATGACCATTTTCGTTTTCCATCTCCAACAGTCTTCCTCCCCACTTTCCTTACTCCACATCTAATTATCAGCTATCTCCATTTCTTCCTCTCCAATTGCTAACTGCCTTTCTTTTGATTTGCTAATATATATGTGATATACGTGGAAGGGAAGCGACATCTTGCCTTCGTGTGGAGGCATTTGTGCATTCTGTGTGTTTCCTTTGTATCACATTGCATATTAGTGTAATTTTCCTTCAGCCTCCTTGGCTCCTTTGAAAAATATTCATGAATTAAACAGTTTAGCAAAAGTCAAACAAACAAACAAAACTCAAGCCATGAGATTCTGTGATTACTTTCAGTTTGATTCCAGCTGAGGAACATTCAAATTTCAAGTTTGCTTATTTCAACCATGGTTTTTTGGGGTTTTTTTCCTTTTTAAATTGTGGTTCAGCCATGTCTTTTAAAGTATAATTTTCTTAATTGAAATAATAAAAAGTTTCTCAAACGCAGGTGGGCAGTTTGCGATTATGGCTCTGTATACTATATATCAGTCTGCAGTTTTACAGTGACCACTTTTAAAAGTAATTATTATTTTTTTCATTCCTTCTACAGTACAGTTGACTCAGATCATAGCCCTCTGATGTGAAAGCATAGGATTTTTAACTGACACTCTTGTCTCTTGAAAGAAGAGTTTGACAAATGTATTCTTGATTTTTCACTTAAGTCTTACATGGTATAGCATTAGGAAAATCACAGTCCCTATTTCTGAATGCCAATGACTGTTAATGATGTAAATGATGTATCAGCAGGGAGATAGCAAATTTATGTTTGGAGGGTGAAAAAGCAAAGCAATTCGAAGAGTAGAACCCAAACTTCCCAGGTCATGCAGTAGTCATAGTTAAGATTTCTGAGTCGGGCGCTGACCGTTTGAGACAGGTGTGATAAATGCTACAGATAAAGGCCAAAAGTGAATTCAAAAATATTTGGAAAGGCTTTGAAATTTTCTTTCACACATACTAGTTTTGTTCATGTGAAAAAAGTAAGACTTCTTACATTGAAGATTGAGCTCTTTTTTTTTTTTGTAATTTACGGAAATAAACATTGAGCCTGACACCAGGTTTGTGTGGGAGTAAGGTAAATTTGGGCTAAATGACTGATGTACTGTTTGGGTATAAACATTAGATTCCATATTGCAACTGTCTGTCACTACTCTTGTCATTAATCAAATAGGTACTAAAATGTACAGCAATGTTTAACTGTATTTAATGTAGTTAGTTTTTATAATCATTGCTGGTTGCTATCCAGGTACAGGTGGTAGCTTTTTTTTTTCTTCATGATTTAAGATTGTGAGATCATTCACTGTCTTTCTATAGAATTAGAGTCTCAGTATACACATTTGATTTGATCTGTCAAATCTGGTATCATTTGTGGTCTAGTGGCAATGCAGAATTTAAAAATCCTGGACATTGCTGATGTGTTGGGAGAAAAGGAAATAAATTCATTTGATTCTTGTGTGTGGCCTGATGCTAGGTTGAGCACATCTATATTCCCATTTGGAAATATCTATGAATTTAGAAGTAAAAAGTGAGTTTGAAAAAAAAAAGAAGCAATGTAGTTCCATTGAACTTACTCTATAGTTTGTCTACACTGAACTTTGATAGAAAAAAGATAAACGTATTTTGAGTATGAGTTAACAGACATGCAGTATCTTTTTGCTAAATAGTAGAGTTTGACTTCCAGTGAACTACCTTTACTTTAAATCTCACAGATTTAAGACTTAAGGTAGCTTTTAAAGAGAAGATATCTCAATTTTCCATGCTAGCATTATTTTAATTGTCTCACTCTTTAAAAGTCATGCTAAAAGGGACAAATTAATTTAAAAAAAAACACTGAATTTATACATTATCCAAAAAAGATAATTTGTTAGTCCACTATGAGGTTATTAGAAATTTATCAAGAAGTCATGTGATAAAAGTTTCACTTTTTATCTAAGCTCAAGTTTATTCTTTTTTATATTACCTATCAAATACCCAAAAGCTGGGAGCAAGAGTAGAGAAGCAATAAATAAATAAAAATTATCTATTCTTTCTACATGGTTTTGTGCAATTGCTTGAATTCGTTGTATATTATTTGTTCTTTTTTTTCCTTTTAGAAGATATCAAAAATGTGTAATTGGAGCACTTGCTAGGTGCAAGGTCTAAATTTGAATCACTATTGAAAAATTCTGGTTTCTAATACGGATGTTCATTTGAAAATGCTAGATGGTCCTTCAGGGACCCTGAAGTGTTTTCACGGATTCTCATGCCTGGTTGGCAATTTTATTGAAAATGGCTGTAAATCAGGAAAGAGAGCTGAAAATACATTTCGTGTCATCTTTAAAGCAACTGTAAGTTGTCCCAGAAAATGAAGAGGCCTTTTTACAGAAGGTAGCACGATAAGGTGTTGAAATGCATAGAAAAAACATGTTCCCAGAGAAGTACGCCCAACAGTTACTTGTTAATTACAGTACATATGGGAGGGGCATGGAAGATAAGATTAAAATCAAGATTGTCTCTGCAGTCTAAAATTTAAATTTGCAGAACCTGGTCTTTTTTTGGTTTTTTGCTTTTTTTCGGTTTGGGTGGTGGTTCTTCTTTTACAAGATGTGTATTGACTAGCAAATTAAATTTGAGCTCATATGCTATAGGAACCAGGTGAACTCACATTCTCCAAATGCGTCTGTTGTTTGCTTCTCCCAGAATAAATATTACAATTCTTGATGAACAACAGCTGGAAGGCTTGCATGTGGTTGCATTCCTCATGGGTTCACAGGATGAAATCGCTTGTGTACTACTGACAATTTTAAATGGAGAAGAAAAGTATATTCCATCATAAGATGTCAGAAAAAAGTCTTCTTTAAAAACTATATTTTTCATATTTACTCTCCTTGAGCTATACATTTTGTATAGTGAATCATTTGAAGGAGTTATATTGTATCTCAACATTCTCTGTGACTTATCTATGCTTGTTTTTGTAATAATATTTAAGAGGAAGCCTGCCCCGTGGCTGAGTGGTTAAGTTCACACACTCCACTTCAGAGGCCCAGGGTTTCACCGGTTTGGATCCTGGGCATGGACATGGCACCACTCATCAAGCCATGCTGAAGTGGTGTCCCACAGGCCACAACTAGAAGGACCCACAACTAAAAATATACAACTATGTACCAGGGGGCTTTGGGGATGAAAAAGAAAAGTAAAATCTAAAAATAATAATAATAATATTTAAGAAATTAATGTATAGTAAGTGCAAAAGTTTAGTTTGGCAATGCATTCAGAATAGAAGCAATTTGATGACTGTATTGCTAAGTAAAGTCTTTATGGGTATCTTTTAAGTCATGTGGGCTACCTTACTAATGTTTTAACTTATTTTACTGTTTCGGGTAAGGAATAGGTTTTCTCCATTAATGTCTCATGGAGAAGTTGGTAAAATGATGCTAATGGACAGACTCCTGGACTGGATGGAAGTGAGTGGCTGTGGCCACATTGGTGCTGTCAAGGAAGCCTTGTGGCCCTGGGTAGACAGTCATCATCCTGTGAGCACTTCCTCCCATGTGAAACAAGGGGTTAGGAGTGGATGATTTCTCTTCTCAAATCTGTGAGCCTACGAGGACTTTTAAACGGGTCTCAAGTTTCTTGATGTTTGCTGCCAACACTGATTTCATCCCTTTCCGTTTCACTGTAGGTATTATCTGTTCTATAAATTGTGGTGGCTGATGATATTTAGTGATATACCTCATCATACAGTCTTTCATATGGCAATCTGGTGTTTTCTTTCAGGAGAACACATTTTAATAATATTCACTGTCTCATAAGGTTAATTCTTATCTTGACAATGAAATGTCTACACATCTCAAGGAAAATAACCTTGCTCTATATTTCTCCTTTTCTCTCATTCTCCTCTAAACACAATACAGAATAGCTGTCACAGCTGTTTGAAGTGTTGATAAGCGTATCAAATTCAATTGCAAACTTATTGAGAACCCATGTAGTATGCTCCATTCAGAACCGTAGAAATAGAACATAGCTAACACTTGAATGGGAATCAGGAAACCTGAATTCCAGTGCAAGTTTCAACATTATCAGACTATGTGCCCTTGAACAGGTCACTTCGTGTTTCAGTTTACTTATCTCTAAAACGAGGGAAAGGGACCAAGTGATGTTTACGGTTCTGTCTAACTTCCAATTTCTTTTTTCTTTCTTTTTTTTTTTTTTTTACTGTAAATGCTCTCATGGAAGGGATGAACAACTTTGCATAGCATTTTCAAAACATAGTCTCCTCTTCCTCAAACATTTTATTCATCCTTTAATTCAGTGATTCAACACATATTTACTGAGCACTTATTACAAACCAAGCACTATGAGTCAGAAAGTACAAGATTTGAATCCACTTATTATTTAAATGCGGACAAATATGTTCACCTTGAGCCATCTGCAAGATGGAGATAGCAGTAGTTGACTTACAGGGTTGGTATGAGGATTAAATGAGGCAGTGCAGTCAAGCATTTAGCTCAATACCTACCAGATAGAATGGGATTCATATTGTTATTAGCACTGTTATTATGTGATGCATTTAAATTTTAAGCTATTAATTGGGGGTCATATTTAATAGTCTATACAGTATAAATATAGATTAACTGATGGAGTTTTACAGATTCAGAATTTCAGATGCTGTTTTATGTTGAGCACATTACTTATCTTCTCTCTTGGAGATTTGGGACAGAAATACCTGTCTCCTCTTGTACTCAGGATTAAATGAGTTTAAAATGAGGTAATATACAGAAAATTCACAGAATAGTGTTTGGCATCTAAGGCTCAAGCATATTTGTTTCAGGCAAAACTAACCTAGTTTGGTGCTAGGCAGAGTCAATCTATGGAGGTTACCTCTGGTGGAGAATTCACCGGAAGAGGCATGAATAACCCATGTAGGGTGATGGAAATATGCTATATATTAATCTGAGTGTGATTAAGTAGATGAATACGTAGGTAAAAATTCTCTGGGCTGTATAGTTAAGATTTCTCATTTTAGTGAATATAAATTTTGCCTAAAAAATGTTGGTTTTCTTCGCTAAAGATAAATACTATATTACATTTTATAACCAGAAGAAACTCAATAATAACAATATTTTTCTAATCCCATAGCTAAAATATTACTCCAATACAATATTTTTTTTCAACAGTACATAAAAATGAAAAGGGCACCATGATTCCATGAAGCCATGATGTCGGAAAGCAGTTGGAGGAACTCTCAGTGGTTCTATGTATTTCATCACCCAATTGTTTCAATTTGGCACACCATATTTTAGGATATTTATTGCCTGCCTAGTTCTTGAGTATACTCTTTTCCCTGGTGCAGACAAAACCGTACATCATGGAGTATTATTTTTACGAGGACCCGGTCAAAAGGATCTGATCAGTGCCATTGCCTCTTTCTTCATGTATTTTTCTGAGATGAGGAATAGCTTATGATTTATTCCAGTCAAGCTTTATTTAGGATTGGGTCTGTAGGAAGGGGCGGAAATGGCGGGGGAAGGAACGGAAGGGACAGCATAAACATATACATACAGTGTGTGAAGATAAAGAAAGGCATCTTTTGTTACAGCTGGTTGCAGAAGAAGTTTCTGCTTGCACTGCTGAAGATAGTCTGAGATTAGTGGAGTTGTAGCAAAGTCCGGACAAAGACGGGCTGTGTGAGAGGGATCAGTGTATTTGCTCAGCAGGGCTTTCTCTCCAGTTGTTGACAGATTTAACTGGTGTAATGTTAGCCCTGGCTAGCTCCTCCCCGTGATTGTCAAGAGGCAGTCATTGCAGTAGTAAATGGCCATGTGGAGTATACCATGATTTCCCTATTTGTGTAGTAGCTGTAGCTTAGGGTGGGGATTTAATATTGAATGGACTCCAGATTGTCTAAATTGCAATCACAGTGTTTATTTAAATAGCCTATGGGGACCATTAAAGCATTTTAACTTTTGCTCCTATGTTTCTCGTGTTATGAAATCTTGAAGCACATTGGGGAGAAAAGAAAAATCCAGCCTTGCAAAAGCATTAGGATGCTAAAAGTTCTCTCTGCTGCCAAAAACGCTTCAAGAGGTTTAGTTCTCTGAACTAACGTGTAATATGATGGATGGGATCCTGCCGTGGTCCCTAACTAGGGGATTTTCCTTGTGCAGATATGCTAATCTGTCACAAGATAATCACTGCTATCTCAGCTCAGGAGATTCTTTCCAATATTGAATCTCCCCTTGTAATGCTAGAGTCTGTTCTGCTTACAATAATTTTTATAATGCTGTAGCTTTAAAATGACATAAAACTCTGTTTTAATCACACAGTTGCTATGAAATTATTAAACTTTTTAAATTTACATACAGAAAAGCTATTTCTTTTACCCTACTGGCAGAGCCAGGATGATGGACGAGTTCAGTCTGGTGTGTGGGGCCAAGAACTTGAGGTACGGAGGAAACAGGTGCATCTATTTCTAAGGCAGGGCTTCGGAACAGAAAGCATGACTTTGGTTTCCATGCTCTGATTTACAACAATTAAATTAAAAGCACATCACAAATTATTGTTACTTAAAGTGCTCACAGAAATTTCTATGGTTGGTTCCATTCTTCAGGAAGACTTGCCTGTGTTTTTGAAGACCGTGAGTCTGGAGTACCATTTGACAACGCTAAATGTTATTTTCTGACTATGGAAGCAGCCTGGTCCCTGAGATCTTTCTGAATGCTGAGCTCAATTTCAATTTTTCTTTTTGTTTTAATTCCTCCTTAGTTTCTAGAGCTGTGCTCAGTGCTTGCAGCTATGTCAAAATGAGTTCCTGTTCTTGAGGCTCCAACTCTGAGTGGGAGGATGACGTTTGCCTCATTAGATTAGTTCCGGGCACTCCCAGGGCCCACTAAGCCAGCCCTTCTGCATCCTTTTGCCCTGTGCTTATAGTGGTGTTAACAATACCTATCTAGCTCAGAAATAACTGGGGGCTAATGTATATAAAAGGCTTTGGCCTTTCTCGAAATAAAGATACTCTAAGAGTTAGCTTGCTGAGGGCATGAGAAAGTCAACAATAGCAGATCTTAAAAATAAATAACCTCTATTCTGCAGCTGGGCAGTGACCATTTAACTTGACTCAGATCATATGCAAGTGAAGGTTTTTTTCTATCACAAGTTTTCTCAATTATCTCTTTATTTATCTTTATGATATATACTATAGGGCCAATTACTTCCAAATACATCATGATCTAGGAGTAGGTTTTCTTCCTAAAATTCTTTACATTGTTCTTTATTCCATAACAGAATCAAAAGTTTCAGATTTCTTTTGACTCAGTATTTCAAATTTTTGGAACGATATCATCAGTATTTCCCACTATCCTTTGCATACTTGCCTTTCATCTCTAATTCTTTTTCTAGGACATATTGGTGACTAAAATCCATAAATTTTACACAAGCCCCATTTAACCTGCTAAATTCCCTTTTCTTATCACCATTACCGTTTTTTTCAAGAATATTTTGCTTATTAATTTTCACTCTTAGTTTCACCTTCTTCTTTTCAACTCCCTCCTCTCCTCTCCTCCCTCCTTCTTCTTTCTCATTTACCCCCTCTCTCTCAATCTCTCTCTCTTTCTTTCGTGATTTAATAAGTATTGTGAACTATCCAAAGAAAACTCAAGCTGTAGAGAGGGAAGTAAAGAATATGCATAATCTATAAAATTCATAATCAATCTCAGAATAACAAGGAGTTGAGTATATGTTTTATACTATTTAATAGGGAGCGATCAAGTACATATGGCTCATTAGAAGAGTGTGTGCTTGTTTTGAGAGTTATACTGAATAATAATATCTACCTTTCTTTTATCTGATATCCTTCTAACTTCTAGGAATACTCTTTCTAGGACTACCACCTTCCAAAAAGGATATTTTAATATAATGTTGAAAGGCCCTGGAATTTGGGACCAAAAGGGAGTCTGTATAGCAATTTTTTTCTTTTTCTGGGGCAAACCCTTGGTACAAATGCTGTTCATGGTTATTTTGACTATATTACATTTTGCTGAGCCTTGGGACTGCTTTGGAAGGTTTAGAAGTATCCAGGGAGGCGCCTGCCACTTTGATTATTCATACCCAACTCTTTATTTTTATTTGAGACATAAAATAAAAACACACCCTGGCCTCTGCTCAGCTTCAACTGGCGTTCATTTTAAAAACAAACCCCAAACTGACCAAATGGCAGCAATACAAGTTTTTCTGTGAGTGAGTCATCTTTCATGTCAATCAGAGTTCATTTATGGAAGCATTAAGCTCTTGTGCTGGCCAGGCCACCTTTAGACAAATTAAAGTGGGTTGGGATTTGGTAAGCCTGGAATGGAGAACCAAAAGAAAACCAGGGTTATGTTATGACTCAGAAAGTGACTCTTTTCCTTCTGAATCAGAATTGAGCCACTGGTAGAATTCGTTCTCTCAGGAAGATGGCAAGTTTTAGGTGAAAGGTTAAATGGAATCTCTGACTACCTGTGTTCATCTTGTTTTTGGTTCAACTCTGTGCCAGTTTTGGATAATTACTTTCTCTTCACCTTTTTCCCCATTACTTAGTTGCAAATAGGAGTAATATTTTCCTTCTTGTGTCTCTTAAAACATTTTTAAGAGTGACTGTGAACTTTTAACCACTGGTACATTTTATACTAGAGGTGGCTTTGTTTTAGTAATGTGTTAACTAATTTCTGCAGAAATATACCACGCTTTTTCTTCTCTGCTCTTCTGAAAACCATTGGGAAGTGTATCTAGATATTTACCCTCTGGAATTTGCTTCTTATTCTCTTTATGTACAAGCAACATCAATTCTAGTTCTCACAGTTTTGGTTCATACTTTTTCTTCTTATTTCTATCTATATTCTTCTAAAAAGGATTTTTCCAAGGATTCAGTTTTGCAACAAACACTTATTGAACACCTATTATGTGTGGCTATTTCATCTTTTTCACTATGTCTTCATCAGAAGCTATTTTAGAATGTTTTCATTTACATAGTTGATTGATTTCTACTTCATACCATGTGAAAGTTCAGGATTTTATTAAGTTGTACAAATAATCTACATGGGTCAGATTATAGTTTTTGGTATTGACGCTTGTTAATTTAGCATCAAGAACAAATTTTGAACCTTTGTGCATTTATCAGCCCTCCATATCAACTGATAATCAAGAGAAAGTTTTATTATATCTTTATGGCAAGTTCTTATGGTGGCTTCATTGCAGAATTATAACCATTTTAATCCCAAGAGTATTTGTTCATTCTGTATTTATTCATTTAATGCACAATTATTGCGATCCTACTATTTATCATTCGACTGTATGTTCCTTGAGGCATTATAATATTTTTTGAATGACAGAATAAAAGAATAAGTGAATCGATGAAGCATTATAATATTTTTTGAATGACAGAATAAAGGAATAAGTGAATCGATGAGCATGGTCCCTTCTCAAGGACAAAGCTCTTTTATGGCGAAGTTGACTGTCTCCACACCCTATCTGAATTAGTTCAGGATTTGGGTGGTTTTGTGATTATGGGTGCTGAGCCTTTGTGTCATTTGCAAAGCAGAGCTGGCTAAGGTAAGGATTAATGGTTCATGGGGGCCAAGATCCTGGATATGAAGTGAGGGGGTGGGAAGGTTGACAGTGGTCACTGTAAGGAATTGGTAATTAAAAATCGTGGCTTTAGCATTGAACTCATTTAGTGATTATTCATTTTAGAGGTATCTATGGCCAACCTTTACCTTATGCATTCTCCATGTCCCCCTCAGGGTGATTAGAGCCAAATGGCATCCTTGAGGAAACTGGGCTTCAGCTCTTTGTGTAGCAAGAGCATCACTGTCAAGCAACGTCTGTATGATTCTCTTACCGTCTTCTTATCACTGTTCCTGATGTCTGCAACCAGTTAGTTACCATTTTCTCATCTTTGAGGGATTGGAGGGCACAAAGTGACCAGGCAAGACTTGAGTCCAGGGGACAGCAGCTAGTCAACATCAGGATCTCGAACTTATTATCCCTGCCAGCCCATAGTCATTCTCCTCACTGCAGGAGAATCTGACCATTACCCACCCTCCAGTCCCAAAACTATCTTACCCTTTTGCCCCTCAATGCAGCGCAAAGTGTCATTCTTCATCAAGAAGGCTTTCCTATGCAACTGGGTTTAATTTGGAAATGAAAGCTCTGGAATTTGAGGATCTTACCTTCCAGTTTGCATTTTCAACCTCAGTTTAAACATGAGTATCTCAAAGGAATATATATGAAAATCTTTACCTGATAGCCTGTATTTGTGCCTTGTGTCCTTGCTTTCTTCTGATAAAGATAACCGGGGCTCTAAACTCTGTCATTCGAACCCATCCTTATGTATTAATGGGCAGATTTTAAGCTGACAAGTCTTCTGAGATGTACATGTTCGTTTATATATATCCATTGTTCTGTTCAACACATTTATTGAGCATCTGTTATGTGCCAGGTTCTAGGGCCGGGATACAACAGGGAGCAAAGCAAGGTTCCAGCACCGTAGACAGCACAGTCTCATAGGGAGACACAGACAATAATCACAGAAATGTTTATTTTTTTAAAAAAAAATTTATTATGGACACCAACCTTATTTTTTAATATTGTCTTAGATTTACGTATTACTATAAAGTTTCAAAACCATTTCTCATTGTTTTTAATATGATATTTCATTTACTTGAAAGCAGTTTGTAAACTGTGAAAAGCTAGATATATAAAATAGATGAGTTAAGAGCACGTCGCCTCTCTGATGGAACTGATCTTGTACCATAGCTACTGGATGTCCAAAAGGAAACTTGAAATCTACTGTACCAGTGTATATAAAAGTTACCTTGGGTGCTTGATATATTGTATTACAATCTCCTTGGATGAGTTTTTGGAGCCTGAATTTTTAACAAGCAAACCAACCAAATCTAATGCTGGCTGTGAAAGGACCACACTTTGAAGAATACCGTATTAGAGAGTTTATAAGAAGACAGCTTGGAGGAGCCACTCTGAGAATTGAATGCACATATTTTGTTGGTGCTTCTAATTCAACAACTGACATTGGTGGTGGTTCATTTGATATATTTTTTAGGCCATGTGCTAGGTACAAGAAGTACAGAGATGAATAAGTTATGAACCCTGAGCTTAAGGATTTTACAGTTTTACACCATAGACTTCTCTGCCATTTTATACCTAGCTGTCATGTTATAGTGTGGCATTTTCCATATATACTACTTTCGTGTACATTATTTGACTTACTAAATTGCCTCATTGACCCTGGATATATAATTTTTTTGTTGTTGTTACATATAATTTTCATTACAGCTGAAAACAGAGGCTCAGAGAAAATTGGTAAATAGGCCCAATTCATAGAGCAAGTATGTGGCAGAGCCAAATCCTCTGATTCCTGGTCCAGAGTTTTCTCCATCTCATTGCATTTGTGTGCCTTATGAATATTAGTTCAAAACTTAAAGTATTTCTTCACCTACTATAGGTATATTATAATATTCAGAGATTCTTAAGTCTGTGTAAATGTGGTAATGTACCATGTTCCCAGCCATTGAAAAATGAAATCATTCAGCATCCTTAAATAAAGCCAGATGCCTCCATTGAGAATGGCAAGGATCTCTTGTAATAGGATTACTTGTACATTCCAGAAAGTTATGACAAATGAACTAATACTAGGAAATAACATATAGTCTTGCTGGGAAGGAGCCAATCTTTGACCACCTCTACTCTAAATGTTTCTTGCGTTAGAGACTCTTCTTGGTCTAGGTAGGGCCATTAGTAAGGTTTATCCTTTTATTTACCATGTCTGACTGTTATATGTTCATTCATTCATTCGTTCGTTCAACAAACATTTACTGAGCACACATTATGTCCCAGTCCAGGGCAAGTCATAGTTTTAAAATTATGAATAAGACATGTTTCCTTTTCAAATATGAAGCAAACTATATGTAATTACCACAGAGACATGAATAAGGGTCTATTCTATGATTTCTCAATTCTGACAGTCACCAGTGGAAATATGGGTTGGAGAAGTGAGTGTGTGGGTGAATTCTTCTGAAAGAGTTGAAATTTGTTATAGCTACGCATCTGGCAGTACTTAAGAATTATGAATGATTTCATGTTTCCATGGGCACATGGTACATTATAACACATTATGTAATATGCTGGTTGATAAAGCATTTTGTAATAGTACATAACATTGTGCCTTTCTTCCCTCATTCTTAAATCACTGTACACACATTAACTCTCATGATATTGTTCCTAGGAGTTATTGTTAAGATGTTTTTATTATCAATAATAGCAGTGGTAGCAACAGTCTATCGTTGAAGATACAAGACACAAAATAACTTGCCCAGGGCCACTCCACAAAGGATTGGCAGCATCCCGTCTCCTAGTTCTCTGTTCAGGTTCTAAGCCTCAGAACGTCTTTGAAGGAATTGCTAGCCTGGGTATTTTGTTCATTTATTTTCTTATAACTTAGTGTGATGCTTCATATAAGCAGTAGGATTTTCCATGGGTGGCCCACTGGCAAGCTCTAATTCTTCAGGGCCATGTCTTTAGAAAGATGTCAGAAGGCCCCACCCTTCTACTGCCTACCACTTTTTCCTACCGAGAAACCATAGTTGAAGAGCTCTGGTATATAATAATGGCATGAGTCTTTGTTGGCATGAATTTAAGACCCTAGAAAATATTTCTTCATCAGTCTCTGTCACACAGTAACATTTAGAGCTACTGATATTTAACTGGCAATCCAGTTAGTTTCTTTTTCGCAAATAGCTGCAGTATTCTTTCATCGCGTAGCATTCTCTAACACAAATCACAAACTAACATTGTTAAGGATAAACTTTGCTGAAACCAGAAAGAGAAGTCAGAACTAAAGGTGAAAATCTTTTCAGACTTGAGTCTACTCAATGCTTATTAGCTCTGCAACAGAAAGGCCTGGAAGAAAGAATAGAGTTTCAAAGTCAGAGGAGAATTTTCTTTGCTTAGGCAGGTCAAGTCAGATTCTTGTCCCTTTCTTCCTATTGTTGTACATCAATTTTCCGACTATACTGTCAGGACGTGAGCCTGCCTCTTGGGGCTAGGAGCCTACAAGGTGTGACTCCTCTGCAAATACGATGATACCATTTGGTGACAATTGGTTGATGCAACTATTTTAATATTGGTTTGTTTCTTGAATATATCTTCTTTTCTATTTTTTTCTCTCTCAAATTGCTATATTAAATGAGAACAAAACTCTCATTCGAACAGAACAATTATTTGAAACCATTTTCCACAGAGCGAGAGAATACTTTATATAGTAATGACTAGCAAGCCGTGTTTTAATGCTCATGTGACTGACGCAGTGGTTCACAGCCGTTCCTCTGGAACCGTTCTTGCTTCGCACGTTATAAGGCATGTTCAAAGAAGGGAGCAGAAGAGAGAGTTCCTTTTCTGTCAAATTGATGCAATGGGTATATGGTACCGTGTGAAGCTTAAGTGACTCAGTTATTCCTAGGGACCTAAGTACTGACCTTAGGTTTTTGAGTGACATGGAAGAAAGTTCTCAGAACCAGACTGATTAGCTTTTTGCAAGATCCTGCCTTTAGAGCTTTATACAAAAGTCATCACTGACATTGTAATGGTAGCAAAAGAAAGTGGAGCTTTGGTTTTTATAAAATGTTATTTCTATATGGATAATCATTTGGATATATGACTGAAAATTATGACTACAAAGTGGGCACATGGTAATAATTGTTTATAGCTCCTCTGGAGACACAGTGAGGCCAATTGGGAATGCTATCATTGTCTGGGAAGCTAACTTGGTTTTCCTTAATTCTTACGACTCCTTAATCCCCCTGTTCTTTGGTTATACCTGGTATAGGGAAACTGAACCACGGTAATTTCTTCTTTCTCCAAACCCTGGTTTTCATCTAAGATCCCCAATTTTGTTGTGGAAACCTAACAACAGTGATAACTAAAATAACAAGGAAAACAGCCAACATTCACTGAGTACGTACTAATAACAGTTATCTTGAGTTCTTCACATGCATTACCCCTGTGAGGTGATTTATTCTCTTGGACTCTTTTGGTCATAAGTGACAGAAACCTAATTCAAATATGCTTGAACATAAAAAGAGAAGGAGTGTTCTTAGTTCAAATAAATGAAAATTTCAAGAGCTACCTAGCTTCAGGCATGACCATCCCAGGGCTCATTTCCTCTTTCCGAATCTCTCATCTTTCTTTACCTTTCTCTATGTTGGCTTCGTTTTTAGGCAGGCTTTGTCATTATGGTCTCTGCCTAGGCAACTCCAATCCTTTGTCCTAAAATTAAAAAGTTAGGGCTTCTTTTTTCATAGCTCTATACGACCCATATAGGTCACCTGTTGGTTTGGCTTGTATATTGAGTCTATACTTGATCCCATCCTTGTGACTGAGAAGATAAAGTGCTTCTTGGCCAGGACATATGCTTATCTCTTGTTTGAGAATAGAGGACCAATTGTTTCCCACAGGAAAAAAAAAAATGTGTTTTTTTAAGAGAAGAGAAGATGCCAGACAGTCCAAAACGACTGATCTCCATGACAATGGAGCAGTATTATTTTTCCTAGTTTACAAATGTAAGAACTTTGCCTAAGCTCACATAGCAAATATATGGGAATGTGGACTATGACCCCATCTGTCTAATTCCAAATCCCATGTGCTCCCAGGAGAGGTATCAGAGTTGAGAGTGTAAGACCAGAGTCAGAATGTCTACACGCAGTTCCTGGCTTCACCACTTAGTAGCTCTGTGGCCTGGAGGAAATATGTAACCTTTTCAAGCTTCAGTTTCATTACTCATAAAATGGGGGTAGTAATTCTATCTACATCATATGGTAATTGTGAAGATTAAGTGACATAAATGTATAGACTGCTTTGTATGGTTACTAGCACACAATAAGTGCTCAATAAATGCTAGCTATCATTACAGTGTTTTCTTTTTTAATTAACGATAAAACTATGACTCAAATCACCAGTCATTCTGACTTCACTTTTATTTGCTGATTTACCTTGGTCCCAAACTGGATTTATAAACCCAAACCATCAGCTGATTAAAATCTCTAATTTCTTCTTCTTCTTCTTCTTCTTCTTTTTTTTTTTCTGCTTTATCTCTCAAACCCCAACCCCCCCCCCCCCCCCCCCCCGCCCCCCGTACA
The DNA here is from genome assembly GCF_021613505.1 of Equus quagga. Lineage (NCBI taxonomy): Eukaryota > Metazoa > Chordata > Mammalia > Perissodactyla > Equidae > Equus > Equus quagga. The sequence continues at coordinate 35,693,645 of NC_060267.1, forward strand.
TAGTTGTATATCCTAGTTGCAGGTTCTTCTAGTTGTGGGATGTGAGACACCGCCTCAACGTGGCCTGAGGAGCGGTGCCATGTCCACGCCCAGGATCCGAACCCTGGGCCGCCGCAGCGGAGCGCGTGAACTTAACCACTCGTCCACGGAGCTGGCCCCCTTCTTCTTTTTTTTTGTTTTAAAAGAGTGACACCTGAGCTAACAACTGTTGCCATTCTTCTTTTTTTTTTTTTTTTTTTCTGCTTTTTCTCCCCAAATCCCCCCGTACATAGTTGTATATTTTAGTTGTGGGTCCTTCCAGTTGTGGCCTGATGAGCGATGCCATGTCCCCGGCCAGGATCTGAACCAGCGAAACCCTGCGCCACTGAAGCGGAGCAAACGAACTTAACCACTCAGCCACAGGGTCGGCCCTGTTAATTTCTTCTTTTGCTCAGCTCAGCCAAATCCATTTGTTTAATTTATTATTTTCTACGTTTTTGATATTATTTTCATAGTCTGATATTATTGTTCAACTCTTTTAGTATTACTTCACAGAGCAGTAAGTTTGTACCGGAAGGGAACCACATCTTTTTCCCACTCTATCCTTTGCAGTACTTAGAACTTTGTATAAACTATGTACTCTGTAGATATTTCTTGATTTCATTTGTGTTTTATGCTTTTGATGGTGCGTTGTGTCATGAAGGACCATCTATAGAGAATTAACAGGGGAAATGTGATTCCCTTTTCCTGAGTTTGTAGGTGAATCCAGGTTTGAGGTTGGGGCTGGGAATCAGATATGGGCAATCTGTGGGAGAGGAGAATGTGGTTCACCCCACCACAGACTCACATGCCAGCAGAGAAGACTCCTTCCTGGGCTCATAGGGACTCATTCATCTTCCTTCCTCATCTACTCATTTTCAGATAACATGAAGGCAACATGGTGAGACTAGGATTTTCTTTAGGAAATTCGTTTAAAAAAAAACTTTGGTCTAGGCAAGGAGTGTTTTCTAAATTGTTTCAATGGTTTGCAATGCCCTCCTGCCAAATGTGGACTTTATTTATCTGCAATGAAGAAAATAAACTATTTAACCAGTATGACTCTTCCAACCACCAGTCTAGCCTATTTCCTTTCTAGATAATTAAAGATTTTAGTGTCATGGGAGTGTTTTGAATATGGATTTACTATCAGTAAAACACAAGAGAGCTGTTTTCAGAGTCAGGTGAATTTAATGTCAGAATTTCAATATTTAAATGTCTTAGAGATTAGACTATAATGATAAAGATGAAATCTGATATGCATATAGTGTATGTGTATATATATATGTATGAAACACAGTGTATAATTACCGAGAGAGTACTTCTCTAGCAAGTGATAATTTTATACTTCTTAAATGTTGTAATCAAGTGAAGCAGCATAGTTAGATTAATGCAACGTTCCTTGAGTCTTGGCTATAGACTATTCAGAAAGGAAGCACACATTTGAGATATCTCCTCATGAGAATCGTGGAAGGCCCCTTGACATTTGTCTTCACTGTATTTGATCCTCCCCCCAGAAGAAATGGCTTGAACAGAGCCTTGCAAGTAACATTTTAAACTGCCTTTATTTATTTATTTTTGTAAAGGGCCTATTACAGCAACCTGGTCAAGGTTCAAGATCACTTACTCTTTTCATGTGCTGAAAGAGTTTGGCCACTTCTAAACCGCAGCATTTGGACTGGCAGCCTAAAGGCTAAAAAGCCCATATCTTTTAACCAACCTGAAACAATAACTTTTCCCTCTATATTTATAGATTGTTTTTTTCCTCACAAAAGTAATAACACTCAGTAAACGAGAAAGTGCTGCTAGCATTTTGGAGTTTTCAACTAATTCCTCAGCAAAGAAAATGTACTCTGTCCTGGTTGTATTTAGTATAAAAATAAAAGGAACATCCTAGAGACAGAGTGATCTTCCTAGTTGGTTACCTACAAGGAGATGTATTGATTTCTATTGGTAGTACTCGTTTCTGCCTACAGATGTACATTGTGTCCAGGGGTTCAGAAAACAGAGCTTTTAATTCTTTGTAAATAGTAGCATTGTATGAAAGGGGATTTTTTTTTTAACTGCAACTGCAAAAAATATTGTGCACAACGGTTTAAAATGAATTGACCTTTTGTTTCAATGAGGGCGGTGTGTTACTTGTTATGGAGTGACTCCATTTGCCCATGCAAATAAGCACAAAGCCAGGATATTATCAGGCAATGGCAAAATTAAGAGGTAGGTCAGATTTAATGGAAACATCTGTCATTAACCCTTTTACTGAAACTGCCTCGGGGAATCCTTGCAGATAAAAGCTATGCTAGGCTATCTTACCTTGCTTTGCTGAGCTGCAAAGGGATGGCAATCATAATGTACAAATTCTGTTCAGAGGATTTACTTGAAAGAATGGTACACTTTAGTATATAGAAGAAAAAAGCAAGGTTTATTCTGTGTATTTTTCTCTTTACAAAACATTTAAAGACTGTGGAACAATTAAGGCTGCTATTAAGTTTTAGATTTTACATCAGCAGACTTATTCTCTGCTGTTGGCTACCTTATGCCATGGCAATGAGGGTCATCTTCTTATGAATACCTTAAATCACAAACGGAATATTTACATGCTGTTTTCTGAAAAGAAGGAAAACATAAAATTAAAAAAAAGAGTGTTATATCTATAGTTGCACATGGTACCATGTTTTCACCTGTGTTGTGCAGTGGTAATAAAAAAAGTTAATTTTGTTAACTTAACATTTATTGAAGATAATTCAATTTATGAAAGCTTACGTCATTTTGATGTCATTTATTTTTGTTGCTTTAAATGATCAGTTACTAATAACAAAAACATATTTGAGTCGCTTTGCATTTGCAATGAAATTTAAACACAACTTAAATGATTACAAGTCCTGTAATAAACTGCATTTGAAATTTTTTTTAATTTACATAAGTGAACATAAGAACATAAGTGTTAATAATATTAATTTGCTGATAGGTAAAGAGGGCAGGGGGAAACCTTTGATTATCTCCATAGAAAGGAAACAAACACAAAGCAATGTTTCTGGTGTTTTGGTTGTGTTGATTCACAGTATAATTGCCCTAATGTTATTTTGCCCCTCCTTTTTCTTAATATTTTTATTTTCACATCTGCCTTCTTATAATGTTTATTAAATCCTTGTTTATATGATCATTTCTGTCTTTTCTCCCTCAACTTTCTCTGTCTTCACACTATCCTGATATCAATGTAGCTGGGCCTTTTCTTTCTTTTACCTTTTTGAAAGTAGTATGCACACATTAAAATCCACCTCTCTTTTTGACTACTTCTTCTAAATAAGACTTTAAGCTTATGTAATTAGGAAAGCATTGTAAAATGAGCAGAGTGGTCATTTGCTTTTTTAGGGGGCTTTTGACAGAATGTCTGACTCCCTTCTTTTGAGTGGTAGGGGCCCACAAACATTTGTGCAAGCAGCTGAATGATGGACCATTTTAATCCACAGGTAACCTCCCCAAAGCCACGGGATTGAACTGAATTGAATTATTCAGAATATTGCTTTGGCTAGATTAAGGAAGTGTGGCATGAAAGAGAATTAGGGTAACTATGGATGTTTCTTTGCTTTTAAAAAAATACACTATTCATTTTTTTAATTTTAAGCATTAATATGTTTGAAAACTGTTGTTGGAGTTTAAAAAGAGCCAAGTAACCTCAAGCTCCAACTATAGAATTAAATGGACTTGAAATTATTTTATACTGAGTTTCAGAATTCACCTATTAGTTTTATACTGATCAGGCTTTAGCATTTTATTTCAAAGTATAAATCATCTCTGTTGCTTTTGGTGTGTATGTGAGTGTGGATCCCTATCAACGGGTCTGTTCCTCTTGGACTGTGAGCTCCTCAAAGGTGGCAACACGTCTGTCTGCACTGACCATTGTAAAGCACTTATTTCAACAATATGCACAATTAGGCACCCAATTAGTGTGGTTTTGTAATGACAAATGGTTTCAGTGATGGCTTATATGCTAATACTTGAATTCAGTGTGTAACTCTCCTCTGTACAGGAGGCATGGCATGACAATGTTGAAAACTGTTGCAGCACATATGACCCTAGACTTGATTAAAGATCAAGAACATCTAATGCCATCCCCTCCTCCCAAATCATAATGCTGTAGACTCTTGGTCCCAGAGGCAAGTCTGACCTGCCTAGTTAATTAGTGAGTAATGCAGACTTTGGGGAGTGCCAGCCACCTTCAAACAGCTCACAGGAACATGGAATTTACCAACAAGATTTTGCCTTTTTACCCAGTTAAATTAACCATGGTATCTCCTAGATGTCATTGTATTTCATTCTTGTTTCCTCACTTATAATATTGAATCTAATGGTTGGAGAAGATGTTTTGAGGATATTGAAATTTGGCTGAAACATCTATTTTGGAAGAAGTCTTACTTTTTTCATTTTTACCAGATTTTAACATTTCTCTTCTAAGAACCATTTTGGTGATTAAATGCTCAGAGCAAGACCTGCCAAACAACACACATCTTGTTCCTGGTTCTCAGGGGGAAAACTCTATGCACTGAAAAGAGGGTATGTGCCGCTCAGGATGGTAAAAATTTATCTTTGATCCATGCAACGTTTTTGTTACAAAGAGAGAGCTGTGAAATTCCCTTTCTGATTTTTCATTTGAGGCAAAACATTGACTTTCTTTTCCAAATCCCATGGATTGTTGATCTTAAAGTCCCCCTTCAGTCAGTTGGACTGTTGGGACCACCTCCCATATTGTCTCTCTCTTTGACAATCAGGGCATGAATCCCTGGCTTCAGTGAATGGCAGCCTCTTTCTTGAAGGAGTTATCTGAAGTAGAAGAAGCGGTATTCCTGACTGATGGGGCTGCCTGGCCTAAATCTAGATTCTTAGCATAAAACGTTCTCCTGTTGCTGATTTTTTCCCCCAAACCAGAACAGTTTATTGTCTTGCTAATAAGATATTCAGAATGGTCTATTGGAATTATCATTTTATCCTTATTTTTTTTTAAATCTCAGTTTATTTAATTGCTTTTTTGAATATAGTCACTTGATTCAGAATTCAAAAAGCATAAAAATGTTTACAACAAAAAATATTTCTCCCATTCCTGTTCGCCATTTGCTCAGTTTCCACTCCCCTTACTTCCGGAAAGTAGCAATTGTAACTGCTGACTTGTATGTTCTTCTAGACTTTCTTTACTGGCTTATCCTTTTTAATAGGTCATACCTATTCTCAGTCTCCCAGTTTATACATGTCCACGTTCACTTGATGTTCATAAAGTGTCTTACTATGTGACATTTAACAATGTGTGTGTTGAATCTGGGTACTTTTTGCTTGGCTTTGCATTCATCTTTCCACTTATGTTTTGAAGAGAAATTTCGTATTTTCTTTGCTCTAATTCTGGTTGCCAGGATGGCTGAATGCCATTCCTGGAAGGGGTGTGTGTTAGAGTTGGCACAGACAGAACTGGCACAGGAAAAGGAAACCATTCCTGTGTCAAGGAGTTATATCTATTCGTTATTTTAAAAATTATTATTGCTACCTTCATTGACCATTTGTTGTGTGTGACCCAGGTTCTGGGTACCATTTTAAACAAAGAATGAGGCATGTTCCTGGGTAATGCCTCAGGAACTCCCAACTGGGCATATTGGGACTCTCTCTATGTTGAGATTATGATTTTGGTGGCCAAATCTTTAACAATAAGTAGAAAATCGTCTGGTGCAATTGTTTTCAAACTGTGCTCTGAGGAAGGCTGTAGATTTTTGTAGGTGACCCTGAGGGCAGTTGGTGAAGGGAAGGGAAAAGGACATAACCATGCTACTTTTATCTCTTTAAATCTTGTAAGGTTTCTATTGAAGAAATATTTGAATGGCTTTAAAAAAGTTTGAAATCTACTGCTCTAGAAGAGAAATGCCTTAGCTGGAGTCAAGGAATCGTGTTCTTTAGTCTAGCTGTGCCTCATTTTCAATTCCATGTTGCCTGCAATGGAACAATCTGATGAGAACAAGTTGCCACCCACTTTGCAAAACTGATATGATTGTGGAAAAGTTGAGTGTGAATGTATGTTATTTCATTGACTTACACTTTTCATGCACTAGGGAAAAATCACTATTTAGAGGGATTCTGTAGGCAACTTTTTATAAAGTTAAAGATCTCTTTGTGAAGTGAAGAATGCCCTATTTTATGTTGTCTAAGTTTGGGTTTTTTATTTACATTTTCTTTGAGAGGAATGTGTATCTAATAAGAGGGAGAATAGTGGCATTGGCTTCTGGAGTTACCTGAAAGGTGTAACATTAAGGGATACAAATATCAGAGGGAGGAAAAGAAGCAAAGCATTGAAACAAGTTCCTTTATAATCACGTGCAAAAGAGGTTTCTAAGTTTTACAGGGGTGGAGGAGGAGAACATAGAAGCAGAAAATGATCTGGCAATAATTTGGAGACGAGAGAATGGAGAAAGATGATCGGGTTTACTGAAGAGCTTTTATTGAGAGATTGATGACTGTGTGGTGAGGAATTTGAAGGCACCTGTGTAATTCTTTTTCTGATATTTTTGTTTGCCTTTACTGTTAGCTTAAATTAGAGAAAGGTGTTTCAGAGCGAACATGACTAAACATCAGCGCTTTCTTAACGTTGTTACTTTACATTTGGAAGTGAGTCAATTTCATTTCTTTAAAATCCTGTTGAAGTTTGCATATTACAGGATGACTATAAAAACAATGTTTCACATGTCACTGGCATTCAAGAAATGATTGCTGAATTCTACTAATTTACATTCAGATACATCCCAATAATTCCAACAGCACGAGCTTCAAATTAAATAGGTTGTGAAAGGGTTAAAAATCAAGTTAATGCAAACTATTTTGAGTTTAAATCAGTAGGTTAATTATAGATGTCAATAACATAGGTAGGACACGAATCGTAGCAGAAAAGACATTCATTAAGTTAAATATTAGAAACTATTTTTTAAATTGGCGTAGTAGTATTAAACATATTAAAGATAATATAGGCGGAGATTGTCCATGTAGCAATATTTTTTTTAGAAATCTATTTCACTTAAACTGTAACCGGAAGAGTTGAAAGTCATGTGTAAATTTTTGTTTAATGCAATGTTTTGTTTACTTTGTTTTAGTAATAGTTTCCTGGTACTCTCATTCCTTTTTAACTGTGCTCTGCGTTCTCTGGATAGCGCACGAATTAAAGGGGCTGATGGTAGATTTCTGGGGATCCCCCATGTTGAGGAGCAGGTGGAGGAAGAAGGGGCAAGTGAGAAGCTCAGAAAGGACAAGTGAAGAGGCGGGAGAATCAAGCAAGTGGCGTTCCCAAAGCTGAAGGAGGCGAAGAGCTGAGAGGTTGGTGGGTGGCAGTCTTTAATGCTACAGAGAGGTTAAAAAGATGAGGCTAGAGAACAGGCCAGTGGACTTGGAGATTACATGGATATTGGTAACACCTGAGAAAAAAGCTTTTGTAAACAGGTAGGAGCAGAAGCATTTGCAATGAATTGGAAAGCGTACAGGAGATGAGTAAGAGGAGGCAGTAAACACAGCCTAGCATGCAGGTTAAGGTGGTCACTGGAGAAATGGAAAAGGAAGTGAGAAATGAGGGAGGCTGGGTCAACCAAAGATAACTTGACTATTTTACCACTAACTATGTGTTTTACCTCTATTTGTGACAATCTCCCTTGAAAGGTCATTTTCTTCTCTTCCTAACTTACATTAAATAAATCTGGAATGGTTGACACTTTTCCCCAAAGTCTTTTTAACAATGTGCTTGTGGATTTTCACTTCTAGTTTACTATTTTAAGTGTAAAAATTACTTAAATAGATATCTTTGTATTGAAGCAGCCTTCCCTCCTTGCAATGAACGCCATATGGGTGTGGTGAATTAGTCTTTAATTCACTCTTGCTATCTACTTGCTAGAACTTTACTTCTTTAAGTGAGTGTGGTCCATAATTGTGTGTGTGTGTGTGTTCACTATATTGTCATAGCCATGACTTGATATTAGGGTTGTGCTAAACTTGTTAAAGAATTGTGAGTCTTTTAATCATTTTAACGTTTTGAGACTGTTTAAGCAAGAAAAAACATTGTGTTAAACTCAGTTTTATTAGAACCAATGTAAAACTACCTGGGTCAGAAAAAAAGTCTACCTGTGTCTGGCATTTTTAGACCTGGATCTTTAACAATCTTTACAATTCCTTCTATGATCATTGGCCTATTTAGGCTTTCTATCTCTTCTGTCATTTGTTAATTTATCTTTAAGAAAAGTATTGTTAGGATGAGGGAAATGAGTATATTTTAGGCTGAGGAGATGGAACTAGTAGATGACAGGGAATTTATGATAAAAATAGAAGAATCATGTAATTAAGGAGAGAAATTATTCTGGTGGAAGGAGTGATGAAATTAAGAAAGAAGCAGAGACATCTGTCCTTCAGCTTGAGAGAAGGAGGTAAGGATGGGCAAAAATAGGCTAAATTTAGAGGGGGAGGAAAATTGATAATTAAAGGGAAAGAGGATGGAAGCAAACATTTATTCATTTATTCTCTGTCAGGCATTGTACAATGGATTATGTAGAAATTATCACACTTAATGTTCATACAACCCTATGAAGGGGGTTTTAAATTCTCTTCATTCTAAGGACACAGATAGTTTCAGTAATTGTCCAAGAGTATCATGTTAGGAAACTGTGAAACTTTTATTAGTATTTACTCAATACAATTACAGAGCTTTAAGTCAAAATATTTATTTTTGTTTCCTGTGCTTGGGGAGAATATATCTCCTATTATGCACATCTACTTGTATTTGTCCATATTTGCATATAAGTGCACAACTGCATGTAGACCTTATGTGCATCTAAATATAAAAATATATGAGACTAGGTGTATATTTATATATATAATTCATTTATATATTTTTATATATTTTTTATATTTATATATCATTTATATGTTTTTATATATATTTTTTATAAAATGTATATATAATTTATATATATAATTCATGTGAGCAAATTCTACATCTAGGGATTTAACCTAGAAGGGACCCTCTCCAGGTAACAAAAATAGCAATAATAATGAGAATAGCTTCATTTATTGAGCAACTATGTAGTTTTTGACAATTTGCCTTTTTTATATTTTTAATCTCACCACAATCATAAAAGGCAGAGCAGTTATCACCATTTTTTTTAGAGTAAATTCAGTATGTTACTTTTAATTAATTTATTTATATTTTACTTTTCCCTCATCTCCCCAAAGCTCCCCAGTACATAGTTGTATATTTTGGTTGTGGGTCCTTCTAGTTGTGGCATATGGGACGCCCCGCCTCACCATGGCTTGGTGAGCGGTGCCATGTCCACGCCCAGGATCCAAACTGGCAAAACCCTGGGCCAGTGAAGCAGAGCATGTGAACTTAACCACACAGCCACTGGCCCGGTCCCATCACCATTTTTATAGATGAGCTGACTGAAGCTTGGAGACTTTCAGAAACTTGCCTTGGGTCACGTTGCTGATATATTGCTGAGCAGTCCTTCAAACCTAACTTTAAGGAACTGGACCTCTCTATATAAGAGACACTACCTCTTTTGTGATCTTCACTTATTATCGGTCAAAACTGTTTCGGGTGCCCTTTTCTTTTCACAGAAGCCACTCTAATGATTACCACTTACTCTCCAGATTCAGCATTGTGAATCTTCAATTGTTAGAGGGTTTTTTATGACTCTACTAGGTAGGTATTCTTTGCCCATCATAGTCTATTTGAATAGTCGAAATAAAATAAAACACACCTTCACTTTTATTTCTCTGAAATGGCTAGCCTGGTACCATGCATAGGGTATACGCTCACCGAATGTTTGTTAATGAGGCTTATGATGCCCTGAGTGATACGTGGCTACTCAAGAGGACTGAAGAAACTATACACCTGTTTATTTGTGCAAAAATGAAAACCACAGCATTTTTAAAAATCTTATGACCATATGACTGGTGATTTTTCTACTTGGTAGAAAATAATTCAGTGTAGGCTTTAGAAAATTCACATTTCAAGAAACTTCAAAGACATTTGTAATGATCATACACAGTCACTTATCCGCTCCCTCCTTCTTTTTCCCTTTCACTTTTCTGCCTCTGCGCCCACAGCATGTGAAAGCATTGAAAGAAAATAAGAATCTTAAACTCATAAACATACCTGCTTACCATCTGGCAGGCATCCCAGCAGTCTGGTGATCTCCTTAGTTATCCAGCAGATAGTAGAAAAACAAGAGTCCTGTGAAGATTTCACATGTTGCCATCTCCCTGCCAGATGGTGATTTGTAAAACATGGACAAATTGCACTGGCTCCACTTCCCTCCGACAATCACAACAGAAACACTGTAGCAATGGTGTTTAATTTGAAAGCAACTTCAACGGAGTAACTTTTAAGGTATCAACAACTAAAGAGGATCGGGATAAAATGTGTCATTATCTCCAGAGAGCTGGTCCTTCCCAAACCTGCTCTTCTGTGCACTGATACTTCCAGGATACTCCCTAAAAAAAAAAAAAAAAAAAAAAAAAAAAATCTACAGAGGGTTGGGAAATGTCAACATCATGGGACGTTTGATTACTACCTACTGATTCTTTGCCACAACATGATGTTTTCCTGTCATCTAATGATGGGTTGCAGGACAAAAAATTATATTGACAAATTTACCAATTGGGCAACTGACTTCACATTGGAACATGAATAACTGAATCTCGGTAGAATCAGGGAATTCTACTCTCTAAGTGTTACTAAAACAGAAAGTACTTTTAAAATAATAGTTTCCCACTGTTTCAGTTGTTTTTTGTGGTTGTCTACACAATAGTCAAATCATTGGTCAGTTTAGACGGAAAATGTCAAACAAGTGGTTTAGCATTGCATAAAGAAACTACCAGTTTGTGGTTCTAACTTTTTCAACAAGCTTTGGTCTCAAAGCATACTTGGCCAGAGAGGGGTATCTTTTGAACTCTCTCAGTGATTCAGAGGTCCATCTGGACCTAATGGACTGAAGCTTTGCTGGTATGGAGGGGAAATGCTAGAAGATAATCAGCTCTTCTTCACTGTTGCAGTAGCTAGATTTACTTAATAGTTTCTCTTTTCCATCAGGAATGTGCTGCCTACTTCTTCCTTATGATACGGAAAGGTTTTACATAACTAAAATTTTTCTTAATGAGAGCTTTATTAATATGTACTGGACATAATCTACAATTCACCCATTTAAAGTGTATAATTTCAATTATTTTTCATATATCACAGTGTTGTGCAAATATCACAATTAATTTTAGGACATCTTCATTTCCCCAAGAGGAAATTCAATACTCATTAACAGTCACTTCTCATTTTTACCCCAACTCCATAACCATAGGCAACCACTAATCTACTTTCTGTCTCTATAAATTTGCCTATTCTGGACATTTAAATTAAGTGGAATAAAATAAGATGTAGTCTTTTGTGCCTGGCTTCTTTCACTTAGCATAATGTTTTCAAAGTTCATCCATGTTGTGTGTCAGCACTTCATGTCTTTTTATTGCTGAATAAATTCCATTGTATGGATATGCCACATGTTATTTATCCATTTATCAGTTGATTGACATCAGAGTTGTTTTATTTTTCGTGGAATTGTGGCTATGAACATTTGGGTATACGTTTTTGTGTGGATATATACTTTTATTTCTCTTGGATATACACCTACGAGTGGAATTACTGGGTCAGTTGGTAACTCTGTGTTTAATCTTTTGAAGAATGCAAGGATTGTTTTTGTTTGTAATTCCTTATTTTGTACAGGTGAAGGACACAGTTGGACTCTAAAAACACGGCATTTCTGTAACTGAGCATTTTAATTCCTATTTTAAAATAGTGAATGGACATGAGTTTTAGAATTAGACATAGAATTATACACACCTAAATCTGGATCCCAATTTCACCGCTTCTGAACTCTATGATCTTGGGCATATTACTTAACAGATATTAAATTTCATTCTGTCATCTGTAAAATGAAGATAATAAGACTAATTTTGCCTGGAGTTTGTGTGCCTGAAATGTGGTGATGTATCAGAAAGTAGCTAGCACAGTGCTGATCACATAGTAACTTTCCAATAAATGCTATCTTCTTTTGATTCTTTGCTTTTTACTTCTGAGTACCTGAGGTGAAAGGATGGAACTGAGGAAAAGCTTTTGGGAGGATCCAGGTATTCACGTGAGGGCCTTCTTGGCTGATTTACAGGGTCCTTAGAGAAAGGAATCACATTTTTATATTTACTCTTTAGGACTGTATTTAGAATTTAATAATCAGAAAACATTAAGACAATGCATACAAAACATTGCTGGAACTTTTAAGAACTTAGTGTTAAAAATGAGACTTTACTAGAATTCTGATGCAGTTGGGTCTACCACATTTTGGAATTTGGGGCTCCTTCCACATGTAGAGGTGCTTATAAGGAATTGACATGAGAAGGGCATATGATTCTTAGGAATAATTGTTTTGTTTTAATTGAGATATAATTGACATTTAACATTGTGTAAGTTTAAGGGGTACTGAGGAATAATTTCTAGTTAGAGTTTCAAGGGGAGGACTTTGGATAAAGAAACAAATCATTTGTGTTTTGCAGACATTAGGCCCTTGGCCGATCCAGAATGGTGGTGTCCATGTAGTTCCAGAGAGATGAGCAGGGCTTGCTCAAGGAAGTGTTGTCAGGCATAAACTTCTAAATTATTTAAAATGTCATTGGGGACGTCCTCCTGATTTCAGCATAAACCACGCTTGCAGCCCATAGAATGATAGGAGCCTTGAAAGATCCTTAGCAAAGGGAAGTTCATCATCTTCCCCAAGAATGGAATACCCATGTGAAATCATTTTCTGCCTGCAAAATCTGGCCTTCGTGTAACCTAAGTCCTTTGTGCTTCATTTAAAGTCCATTTCCATTAAATCCATTTTCCTGAGGCAAAAGTATTATTAAATAACATGACAATCTGTCAAAAGAAGAGGAAAATATATATCTAGATTAGCCAGCTTCCTCTCTTTTAAACTGTCCCAGAGAGGTTCAGTCCAGCATAAATGGTGTGACCAGTGAAACCGAGATGCTTTCTTTTACTGTGTCTTTGGGTGGTCAGCCTGCTGACCCTTTGAAACTCTGAGAGGTATTTGAAGAAACCAAAAAAGTTTTATTCACGCCTCCAAAGGGAAGAAAAGAGAAGGAAAGGAAAAATGTGAATAGGTTAGGAGATGTGGTTCGGATATATTCTTGTTTATACTTAAATTCAGACAAAATCTTAAACCTTTTTCATGGCTTCAAATTCCAAACTTAGGTATTGTTTATTAAGTTGAACTTTTTTTAATGATGAGTTTGACTTAATTAATTGTATGCACTATCACAATTCTACATTTTTGTGTCGAACCAAACAGGGATGTTTGAATTCCAATAATTATTCCAACTTAAGTGATTGAAAACACACTATAATTATGATATCACAGATATTAATAAGCTTTGTGAACTCTTCTCCCAGAGAACTCATGCTTTCTTTTAAAACTAAATTTGAATTTCAAGCCTAGATTACTTCATAGTGTCATTTTAAATAGATAACATCTGGAAGGAGGGGGAAAAGTTCGCCTTTCAGCTCTTCAGAACACATTCCATTTCCAGCCCGCCAGAAAATTCAGACCTGCTGCATGTTTAATTTTTGCGTCACTCCTGTTTTTTTTTTTAATTCTCTCCTGGTCCACTCCTCCCCTCTGGTTATATTCTCCTCCCCTGCTCTTAAATGTGTCTATTACCCTCAGGCTTTGACCTTGGGCAGACTGTGAGCACGAAGTCATGTTATTTAGAGTGAAGTAACACCAGTAGCCAGGAAGGAACAATGTAGTTCAAGCCAGATAAAATAAATCTCTCATTTCCTGTCAAGAGACCGAGCCAAAAGCAATGATGAGAGACAGGGGCAAACTGCGCAACCCGAAACACAGACGCTTGGGATAGACACAACCACAGGCCTCCTTTGAATACAGACAACAAACCAAAAACAGCCAGAGTGACAGAAGACATGTAATCACTATGGAATAAACCAAAATGTATAAAACAGAGGGGGATCTATGCGACTTCTGGGCCACAGAACAGACATATTTGAATTGCTCGAGTCGGGAGGCCTAAGGACTAGAGTGAAACCTGTGAGGGATTCCCCTGTGCTGACTGGAAGTTTCAGGAACTCTGAAACACACCTGTGTAGCTGCCACTTTTGACCAAGTCAGCTTTAGAATGAAAACCAGACACATTGATTCTGAATGATGATGGGCTGAAATTTCCAGAAAGCCATGGGGAGGAACTCCCATATTCAGTTCAACTGAGGTACAGAGCGGTTATCACTGGCCCCCAACTTTAAGAAAACTGCCTTCTAAGTGACCGCTGATGTATTAAATGCCAATAGAGTGCCTGCTATCCACAGGTGCTATTTAAAGGTATTTCAAATATTTAATCCCTTTAAGCCTTAAAACAACCCTAAGAGGAGGCATTGTTGTATTTTTATTTTATAATCAAAAAGCTTGAGGCACCAAGAGGTGAACTAACTTACTTAAAGTCACATGTCTGGTAACGGGTAGAGCCTTGATCTGAGCCCAAGCCGTTGGGGTCCAGAGTCCACTCCCTTAATTACTATGCTTTGCTGCATACATGGCCGTACTCTACTAGCACGACATTTCACTAATCTTAGTTGTTTGCAAGCCCTGCTCGGATTCTTTTGAAATCCGTTATTTGTTTCAGAAACACAATGAGACTTGTAAATGCTCACGTCAGATCCAGAAGAAATATAAAAAAACAGTGAGAACAGGCTACATTCATTAACGATGCCGATTATTTTGCTTTTGTCCAAAGCTCTTCCAAGATGGTAAGGGACTGAGAGTTCATGCATTCATTCATTTGTTCCTTCAATAAATGCTCATTATTGAGTGTTTACTACATGTTAGGCTCTGTATGGCTGATGGAATAGTCTCCTGGTTGACACATAGTCAATCAAGGATGCATTTTAGGTCCACTTTGGTACAGGATATACTGTGTAGAAGTCTCCAGAAGACGGCAAAATTCTCAAAGGCAAAGAGTAGTTTGTATTTGGAGATAGAAATTTTTTTAACTAAATAGGATGAAATATCATTTTAACTTTTGAATCAAACATTTAGAAGTTATCATGTGGAGATGGAAACATTCTTTAAGACTCTGCCCACTTAGTGCCATAATGACCATGGACACACATACTTTAGGAAAAGAGCATGCCTCATTGTGAGAATGTTTCTAAAAAGCATTAAAGTCTTAATTTGTGGTCTTCTGTGATCCTCCTTGCCCCTCCTAGAATGGAAAAGGAACAGTACTTTGGCTCTTAATATGGACTGTGCAGAATTCCATTGTGGCACATAGCATATTATGTTATACTTCTCTAGTAGATGTAACAATATTATACTATACTTACTGCTAAATTAAGCTTCCTGAGTAGGGTATTATGTTCTTCATCTTTGTGTTCCAGTACAGGACATAGTACCTAATATAGAGAAGTTACTCAGCACAGGCATACCTTATTTTATTGTGCTTCACTTTATTGCACTCCGCATATACTGTGTTTTTTATAAATTGAAGGTTTGTGGCAACACTAGATCAAGCAAGTCTATCGGCGGCATATTTCCAGCAGCATTTGCTCACTTCATGTCTCTGTGTCCCATTTTGGTAATTCTCGCGCTATTTCAAACTTTTTCATTATTATTAGATGTTTTATGGTGATCTGTGATTAGTGATTTTTGATGTTACCATTGTGATTGTTTCGGGGCACCAGGAGCTGTGCCCATATAAGACAGTCAACTGAATTGATAAATGTTTTGTGTGTTCTGACTGCTCCACCAACAAGTTGTTCCCCCATCTCTCCCTCTCCTTGGGCTTCCTTATTCCCTGAGACACAACAATATTGAAATTAGGCCAATAATAACCCTACAATGTCCTCTAAGTGTTCAAGTGAAAGGAAGAGTTGCATGTCTCTCACTTTAAATCAAAAGCTAGAAAGGATTAAGCTTAGTGAGGAAGGCATGTCTAAGCTAAGATAGGCTGAAACCTAGGCCTCTTAACAGTTAGCCAAGTTATAAATGAAAAGGAAAAGTTTCTAGAGGAAATTAAAAGTGCTACTCCCATGAATACACAAATGATAGGAAAGTGTAGCAGCCTTATTGCTGATATGTGGAAAGTTTTAGTAGTCTAGAGGGAAGATCAAACCAGCCACGATATTCCCTTAAGCCAAAGCCTAATCCAGAGCAAGGCCCTAACTCTCTTCAATTCTGTGAAGGCTGAGAGAGCTGAGGAAGCTGCAGAAGAAAAGTTTGAAGCTAGCAGAGTTTGGTTCAGGAGGTTTAAAGAAAGAAGCCATCTCTATAACATAAAAGCTCAAGGTGAAGCAGCAAGTGCTGATTTAGAAGCTGCAGCGAGTTATGCAGAAGACCTAGCTGAGATAATTAATGAAGGGGCCACACTAAACAACAGACTTTCAATGTAGATGAAAGAGCCATATATGGGAAGAAGAGGCCAGCTAGGACTTTCATAAATAGAGAGGAGAAGTCACGTCTGGCTTCAAAACTTCAAAGCATAAGGTGACTCTCTCTTAGGGGCTAGGTAGCTGGTGACTTTAAGTTGAAGCTGATGCTCATTTACCATTTCCAAAATCTTAAGGCCCTGAAGAATTATTCTAAATCTACTCTGCCTGTACTTTGTAAATGGAAGGACAAAGCCTGGATGACGGCACATCTGTTTACAATATGGTTTACTGAATATTTTAAGCCTACTGTTGAGACCTACTGCTCAGAAAAAAAGATTCCTTTCAAAATATTACTGCTCATTGACAATAAGACTGGTCACCTAAGAGCACTGATGGAGATGTACAATGAGATTAATGTTTTCATGCCTGTTAACACAACATGCATTCAGCAGCCCATGGATCAAGGAGTAATTTTGATTTTCAAGTCTTATTATTTAAGAAATACATATTGTGAAGCTATAGCTGCCATAGATAGTGATTTCTCTCATGACTCTGGGAAAAGTAAATTGAAAATCTTCTGGAAACTATTCACCATTCCGGATACCATCAAGAACATTCATGATTCACGGCAAGAGGTCAAAATATCAACATTAACAGGAGTTTGGAAGAAGTTGATTCCAGCCCTCATGGATGACTTCGATGGCTTCAAGACTTCAGTGGAGGAAGTAACTGCAGGTGTGGTAGAAATAGCAAGAGAGCTAGAATTAGAAGTGGAGCATGAAGGTGTGACTGAATTGCTGTAATCTCAGGATGAAACTTTAATAGATGAAGAGTTGCTTCTTATGGATGAGGAAAGAATGTGGTTTCTTGAGATGGAATCGACTTTTGATGAAGATGCTGTGAAAGTGTTGAAATGACAACCAAAGATTAGAATATTACATAAAACTTAGTTGATAAAGCAACAGCAGGGTTTGAGAAGATTGACTCCATTTTTGAAAGAAGTTCTGTCGTGGGTAAAATGCTATCAAACGGCATCACATGCTACAGAGAAATCATTCGTGAAAGGAAGGGTCAATCGATGCAGCAAACTTCGTTGTTGTCTTATTTTAGGGAATTGCCACAGCCATCCCAGCCTTCAGCAAACTACCACCTTCATCAGTCAGCAGCCGTCAACATCGAGTCAAGACCCTCCACCAGCAAAAAGTTTATGACTTGCTAAAGGTTCAAATGATGGTTAGCATTTTTTAGCAATAAAGTATTATTAAATTAAGGTACGTGCACTGATTTTTTAGACATAATACTATTGCATACTTAATAGACTACAGTATAGTATAAACACAACTTTTATATGCACTGGGAAACCAAAAAAATTGTGACTCGCTTTATTGCGATATTTACTTTATTGCGGTGGTCTGGAATGGAACCCACAATATTTCCAAGGTATGCCTGTATGTGATTGTTAAATGAATTGATGAATATAGTTTGCACATACATATAAATCAGAGGCATGCAATATACTTTTATATGTGCACTATTATGCAAATTTCGGATGGTCCAAGGCAAATTTGCTATTAAAACAATGATTATACCTTTTATAAATAACAATCATGATATAATACATAATTTTTTTTATTATTCTTTTTTTTTTTTTTTTGAGGAAGATTAGCCCTGAGCTAACTATTGCCAATCCTCCTCTTTTTTGCTGAGGAAGCCTGGCCCCGAGCTAACATCCATGTCCATCTTCTTCTACTTTATACATGGGATGCCTGCCATAGCATGACTATTGCTAAGCGGTGCCATGTCCACACCCGGGATCCAAATCGGTGAACCCCGGGCCTCTGAGAAGCGGAACATGCGAACTTAACCACTGCGCCACCAGGCACCCCTGATATAATAGATAATTTATGTGAATGTTTATTATATAAGGCCTGGTAACACCTTCTTCTAATGTGTCTAGCATGAGTTATTTAATTAAATCCTTACCCTAACTCTATGAAGCATGTATATGCTTTGTTATAAGGTTGAATTGAAAATGACTGTAAGTGATGGGCCTTTTTTCTTTAAATATTATATAATTAAGTTTATTCTGACACAATTGCCAATAGAAAAGATCCAGGAAAATAAAAAGTATTCTACCCCCTTTTCTAAGAAATAATAAAGTAGTCCAAGTTCAAGAGGTAACTATAGCTCACATTTATATTTTTGTGGCCAATTCTGTAAAATTTTCCATATCCACAAAGAAAACTCACGTAGATCAGGAAAGGTTTTGTTTGGGCAATGTATGATTGTATGAAGAAACTGGTGCATTTTTAGGATAGGAAAAACAAAGGAATACCCCACAATGGACTTGGGGAACCCTTGCCTTAACCCCTGGAGAAATTCCATAGGAAAATTTTATGGGACCAATTGGACTTATGTGGATGGAGCAGAAGACTGCTCCAGCTCTGTCATGCTTTATTTTGAATTAGAAAGATACCTTTTATAGACTTTGAACTTTATTTTAAAAGGCAGGCATTTATACTTATTACATGCTTAGTAATCTGTTCACATATCGTGCCTACACAGAATACAAAATATTTAAATGAAATGAGAAAATTAACTGAGACACTCAGATGTTTTGTTTCTTGATGCCCACAATACTTGCACATACAGGTTCCCAATAAATACTGGCTAGTCTTTTGCTTTCTGATATTTATTGACCTTTTTACCTCTCTGCTTTGTCTTCTGTTGACAGAAAATGGGACTTTTGCTTAATCTAACTCAGGATGTTTCCTTTAAACAGAAACAATTACTTCCTTTCTACAGGAAATTTATGAACCAGAAAGCCTGTGGAGACTCTTCATCTCTTCTTTAGGTAGCTTGCAACACAATGTGAAGCTAAACTCGCCTCTGGCTCTGGTGGGGAACAGTATCAATGATTTTTATATGCCCCAACATCGGGGTTATCTGTTCCAATCTCACCTCTACTAATATTCATATTTAGGATATGATAATTAAAGCTTGATGAATGTTAGATAATACATTCTTTGAGAAACATGTTTGCTGAAGGTTCTGTGTGCTTCATAAAAGCAGAAAATGAAATCATTAAGAAGTAGGAATTACAAATGCCAGCACTGTACTGTAACCATGAGTAAAAGATGAAACTCAAATAAAAACAATATTCTCTCTGTGGACCAAAGATGGATAATGAAAAATACATATCTTTTGGTGGTGTATTTTTTTTTACCTTTCTTCATGAGGAAAAACCCAATGAAATCAACTATCATGATAAAACAGTTAAAAGGAAGAAATTTTTGTGCAACCTACAAATAAACTGTAGAATTCATTGCTGCTGGCTGTCACTGAAGCAAATGGCACAGTACATATACTTTTTAAAAAAAGGTAAATCACTTTTATGGATATGGGAAACATTGTAATTACATTATCTATAGAAACTTTAAGAGATTCCAGGCAGTCACACTTCAGAACAGACAAACGGCTTGGTCAGGAAGAAATATTTCCAAATTTTGTTGGCATAGCACTCTTGATGTATGATCGTACTCTAGATTCTACTGTGAATATTAGGAAATATTCAAGACAGATTCCAGATTAGGATAAATGTGCAATCTGTTTTATCATTTTAACTACTTTATTACTACCTTGTGCATATGATACTATAAAGGCATATTCTGGTATTATTATGCTAAAATTAGTGCATATTTATTAGAGCCAAGAATAATACCAAGACTTCCTAAAACTTGCATTCTCTTCTTATATGCCTTATGTGTGTTGTTAGTCTTTTATTTTTGTGATAAAAATGTTATGTATCCAGTTTTACACTAACTTTTCCCATGATATTTGAAGACATATTAAAAGGGTTAAATGCAGTGTTGGTTAACCACTTTCAAATACAGTTAAAGTGCTCAGCATTGTATCTTGTGCATGGTAGATGTTAAACAAATCAACAACTTTAGTGATTGATTTGGGGCTTTTAAAAGAGGACTTAGTGTTATTTAATATGCACTTAATGTTCATTTTTAAATGCAGTTTAAAACAACAGTTATAACTTATTAACCACTATATTAACAAAGCAAGTCTTACCCAAATTTATTAGTTAGTCTTTTATCACAAGGACATCCTGAAATTTAGGGGTGGTATTTTTAAGAATTACTGACTATTTCTTTATAGCCAGGTACAGAAATTATTATCTAATAGTGTCATCTAATTTTCACTTAGGCATCTTCATGTTTCCTGAGTGTGAGCAGTGATTACTTTGTGTCACCTGTGCTTTAATTTTTATAGGGATCTTTCAATATATCATTCACCATTAGGCTCCTATCATGTGCACCGTTTGGAGAGTGATTTTTTTTTTTTGTAGTTATAAATTCACAAGAGAAGCTCAATTTTGATAAAGAGATAAAATGAATGGTTTAAGGAATTTAATGTATGTGGTCATGGTATTATATTATACATGTTCAGTCTTTAATCAAAGGAACTCCAAATACTTTAATGTCCTCATAAAGTTCTTCTTATAACTGACAGTATTTCTTAAGCCCCAAATGATTCCTCTGTCTGCCTTCTGAAACCAAGAATTTGTCATTTTTCTAGCACATGATATCAGTAGTAAGCAGTTCTTGGGAGCTCGTAATGTCAGTATCCTCATCTTGGCAAATGTTTTTAATGTTTAGGATAGAGGGAATGAAAGTGTACACATACCTAAGATGGGTTCCACTCAGTTAACAAATATTCAGTGCATCTTATGATATGCAAAGCTCTTTTATAGGGTTCAGAAGCTAGAGGAAGCCCACTTATGTATCCCCCAGGACCATCCAAACTGATCTTCCGCATTGTTCACTTCTGGTGTTTGTGGTCCCTTTGTAGATATGTGAGTTTTCCTCAGTGTCCAGACTTTTTAGTTTAAGAAATAGTAGTGTATTTTGATGCCTGATAGGAGGAAATACTCTTAATTTAGAGTTATACCTAATTTATTAAATGCTTGGGGTTCTTTATAAACTTTTTTCCCCTAAAAACATGATATTCCAAACAATTCAAGTACTTTTTACAAAGCATTGCAGATATATAGCTCAAGTAAATATTTAATATGTGTAGCGAAACATTGAAAACATTTATGTTTTTCTATTTTCGTAGGAAATTCATGTAGAAGATGAGCAACCAAGGGGCGTAATATCTTGTGACAATATAATAACAATATTGCTACAATTACTTTTCTACCATGTGGAAGTATTTACTAGGAATTTATTTACTAGGAATTTAGGTAAATTTGTCATCTTTTGTACTTGAAGTTTCATCACAAACCAGTTTTTTTAGTTTAGAAAGTAAATACTCAGGCATGTGAAGTAAATTTTCTAAGGTCACACAGCGAGAAAGTTAGGACCCTGGGTATTTTCAACTCTAATTTCTGTTCATTTTTCTAGGTCTAACTGCTAATCAAGCAATATTTAGGAGTAATTGTTTTCTACATGCTGGTCCTTTGAACTTATCTTAAAATATATCTATAATTTTATATGAAACACCCACCATATATTCATCACAGTGCTGGGTTTCATGCAGTCATGATACAGAAATCATGTCCCCTCTTCCTGGGAAAATAATGCTAACGTACTTGAACCAGGACAATGCAATCGACTGGCCTGGCTGATCACATAGGCATGAATTAAAATTTTAATTTAAAAAAAATTGATCTATGTACATAGTTTCCATAATAAGATTAAGATCAGCAAGGTTAGGAAGCAAGTGTTGGCTGCTATTGTATCTGCGTAGTTTAGCTTCCTACAGGACTGAGCCACTTCCGATTGGACACAATAGGCAATTGATAAAAGTTTCTTGATTCAATGAATGGCTTTTCCTTGGTTAAGTTTTTAATTTAATATGTTTAATGCATTATCCTCCTGTATTTATGTCATCAGAAAAAATATGAAAGATTTAAAAGGAGTAGGGGAAATTAATATGTATGTATTGTAGGATTTGGAGAAACTTTTTATTGATTTGAAAATGCTGAGATTAGTCTACCTGGAAAAATATTTTACCATTTTTGCAAACATTTGAGCTTGAACTACTTTAAAGGGATATGTTTTCCCTTTTATTATTAAATGTGAAACATATCAGATTTTTTTAAGTGAGAATATTTTGTTTTTAATTGACTTCTCTGTTTGCAACAATGTTGCAGAGTTCTTTGCTTCCATAATGAATGGATTCAAGAATAGCCCTCTGCATCAGACTCTTCTAAGTATTATCTATCCAATGTTGACTTTAGTGAGACCTTGAACAGTCCCCACTACACAATATACTTTAGAGTTTGAAAAGCTATTTGTTTTGGCTTGTTTTACTCTAGCAATTGAGAAATTATTTAGTCATAACCGATCTTACTTAGACACAGGAAAAACCATCAAATCATCATCTCTTTTTGAATCTCTGTTTTTCGGGAGGTTTCATTACTTCTGGGGATATAAGTGACTCATATGTGTTGAGAAAACTCACAGTTTCCATGATTGCTCACATTTTTTGACTTTAGTATTTACCATTAGAAATGATATTTTCTCCTGCTAGGGACATGGGAAGAGAGAAGAGCGCCTCAAGTCTCTTTCCTAATAAACCTGTGGTTGAATAGCCGATATGCAATAAGTACAGGTAATTTTTCTCATTTTGGAGTTGGGAATCAAAAGAAAATAGAGTAAATAAACCAGTTTTAAAAAGCAGTGATAATTGTGAGAATAACAGTTTATAATTTTTAATTAGGATGTCCACATAAAAATTACATGGAGCTCTGCAACTTAGTTGAGTCTGATATGACATATCTGTGAACAGGACTGAAGTACTGTAAGTAATGATGAAAGTATTAGGGCTTAGAAAACTCTGAAATAGTAGGCAAACTTCCATGCATTCTCTGTCACATACCACTCAAGTGAATAGTACAAAGTTGAATTATTTTCAGTTGGACTTTAAATCTAAAATATGTAATTTCCTGCCATAGGTAGTGAATAAAAAACATCTTTTTAAAATTTTCCTTTACTTCACTTATATTGGGCTCCACCTGGGTCACTTTTTTCCTCTTGAAAAAGTACAAAGCAGAGTGGGGGTTGAAGTTCCCATTATGTCAATAGGTGCAAGAATGTGGCAATATTTGGTTGTGTAATTAATTTGTTTCACAAAGGGGAGAGCCCCCTTAGGATTTTTGGAACTGACACTGGAACTCCCCAAGCCCAGTCACATGTCATAGGGCTGTGGTGAAATCCTGCTCTATGGGTCATGGGAGTGACCACAGAGCAATTCCTTGTTGATCCCTGGCTTTAGATTGGTATTGGTATTGTCACTGCTCCAGAGGTGACAGGAAAGCCCGGGTGGGATGCATGTCCAGGACCACTGAATTTCACATCCGTGCCACTGACAGAGCTTCCTGGGAATTCAAGGCACATGTTTTGCTCTGAAGAAACCTCCACATCCACATGGTTTCCGGCTGAGAGAAAGGTTTATTTGGTGACTCATTTATCTCTATCTTCTTCCTCTGTTAATTTTGGTAGGGTTTTGGTTTTGCTTCTAGAAACTGAATGCTTAAGGCTCTCTAAACATTAAGAAAATGTACAGGCTGGTTTTGTCATATTTTAAATCTCCATTTCTACTCTTTTCTCTTTTTTATTTCTTTTTGGGGAAGGGGGAATGAGTGGCCTCAGAAAGCATCTTAAAAATATTTACAGCATCATGCGTGATTCTTTAGGCATTTAACCGTCAAGTTTGGGTTACTACTTTTATCAGTGTTCTGTGTAAAAACATTGCGGTAGACCCAGTAATACTATCTTTAAATGTATATTTAAAACTATAGCACATAGTGCCACTAACATGGAGAAACAGTATTGGAAATTGCTAGACAGACACCAATTAGTCTCTATTTTGAGGAAATATTTTAGTAGAAATATTTAGTAAAAATGAATCAATAATTCTTGTATCTATAGATGTGTACAAGTGCACATTTATGAGATGTAACATCTTTTCATAAAATTTTATATTTAACTTTTGGAATAGAAATAAGTTTAAGACTGGAATATTTTGAACTTTGTAAGCTAAATATCACTTAAATGATATATTTCATCATATACTTCTCACTGCATTTTATATTTGCCAGCCTCCTTGACGCTCCCCCAGTATAACTATGATCATATATTGAAAAATTTTAAGTCAAGATGGGGACACGGTGGCTTTCTCTTCTTTCTTAACTCATTTAGCTCTTTTAGCTGTAGTTGATTCCGGCAAGTTTATACCCCCATTCACAGAATTATCGATTAAAGTATGAAATGTTGTTACCATCTATGAATGGGAATTCCTTTTGTGCTGTCAATGACAATGCCAAGAAACTGGCTTCAAGATAGTTAATTTCCAGGTATCAGCCTATCCATTTTATTAGAAGTCACTCTTTTGCTATCTATATATCTGCTCTCTATATGTGTATATATGTTATTTATTTGAATTGTCTTAAGTGCATACTTGAATAGCTTGCAAGGGTCAAAGAGAGTTCAAATGATAGAAAAATGGTTTGTTATTTTCTCTCTTCCCCTCCCCCCTATTGCTAATGCTAACTGATGAGGAGAGCAGGCAGTGTCCTTCAATTTAAAGAGACAACCTTGTTCGTTTGGAGGGTGTGAATGCCATTCTTGTGAAATACTGTAAATAGTAATTCACAAGAGGGTGACTTTTTTATTACTTTTACATTGATAACATGCCCTGTGAAGACTTAGAGTTATTCTGCTGAATTTAAGAGAGATAAGAATGGAATGTGTGTGTTAATTTAAACATCTGTACATACAATAAAAACATCCTTTGTTATCAGGAAATCGGATCTTTTTATGTGTTTACCAGTATTAAATAACTTTTAAAGTTGTTATCATGTGATAGTGAATCTTTATTACCTTACTCAGTTTTTCCTCCCACTGCCTTCCTGAAATATTGAGAAGGGCTGTGATCATAATGTAAAACACTGAAGCTACAGTGTACAGAAATGAACTTGAATCACAGCTAGAAGCAGTCTGACAACAGCATCAGGTTGCAGAGCACAGGTAGCAGCACAAGAACTGAGAGCTGCTGTCAACCAAGATAGGGGCGCAGCTTCCTGTGTACTGAATTTGTATGCAGCTTTTTATTTGCCTTGATAAAAACATAAGGCCCACATGTAAAGGTGAGTGGTGAACATAAAAATTACAGACTGATTGAGTTCTCAAGAGACATAGCGGAGCAATCCCAGTCAGTCGCTTTGCTGATTAACCCTGGGTACCTTCGCAGTATTTAATTATTTGGTAAGGTACAGTAGAAGCATTTGAGAGTTTGAATGCCAATAGCTGTTAAGTCAGTGTAGTGTTTGAATGTTTAATGGCTTTAATTATCATTTATACATGGACCTACCCCTCCTTAAGGCCCAGGAGGCAGTGACTCACTGGGTTGTCATTAACTGTCATTATTGCTAGTAAAGTCAACTTATTCATAAAAATAAAGAAAAAATTAGTGGTAAAAATCACGTCATTCTATATTACAGTATTTATGGTGCTAACTTATTCTGTATTTTAGAATTCTATTGGCATTTTGAAATGTAGATGAATCATAATATTTTCATCACTACAGTTAAAGCCTTTAAAAAATTTTCTATATGTGTGTGTGTGTGTAATTTGTCCGTTCACTAGGGTTCTCCTGGTATGAAAAATAAACACCTTACAAAAGATCTGCAGAGAGTTTTTCTTTTTGCTTGAATTTGATCATTTCTGAGAGGGAAGAGATTGATTTGGAAGGATGACCACCTAGAGCTGGAAGCAAACAGCTGGCCAGGTCGGGGCGAAACTTTCTCCAGTCTGAGGATTTGGCACTGTACAGTTAAACCATTCCCATTTTATAATGAGCCAGAGGAAGGCAGTAGGGTAAATAGCTGTAGAAATTTTAGTTGCATAAAGTTAAAATATTTTCAATTATATATAGTGAGGGAGATGTTTTTCTTTGTTTTATTAAGAAATTATTTACATGTAAGGGGCAGATGAGTTGAAGGACTGTGATTTATTTTTTTAACCTAATATGTTTATTGCATTTTATTTATGGTCATTTTTCCTGGATGTGATATCCTTTAGCATTGATTTCTGTTAAAAGAAGGAAAAATATTCCTATAGCTTCTTTCTGTGCTGTTTCTTTATTGCCATATTTCTTTGTTTTAGGGATGTGGATTGGTTTGACTTATACATTGTAAAAGCTTCAAATGACCCATCAGGAAAGCCAGTTTTTATTTTGAATTTTTATTTGTCTATGTTTATTTGTAACTGTTAATGGTTATAGGGGTTCATGGGCCAACTGTGTGTATATAAGAGTGTATGTTAAACTGAAATGTAAACTGTGGTTATCATTGGTTATCATTTACTGAGTAAATGCATATACTAAAACCTGAGTTGGTGAAATTTAAAAGTAGATGGCACTAGGATAAGATACAGGTACAAGTTGCCAAAACAATTATATTATGTTCCCTATACTCGGAGTCACTTAAGAGTCTTCTCACAAAGGCTATTACTGACCATTAAATGGTATTTATTGAGAACTATAATTTGCTAGGTACAGAAAAAAGCATTGCAAAGAAATAACCGTGATTTCAGGCAGAAATGTAAACCAGGATTGGGAGACTTTGAGCCCACATTGTCAGGAGACGCTGGGTTTAGCGTTCTGTTTCATGTGGAGCCCCGCAGTTAATATGGTCCTTGTTGAAACTTAAAACAGCTCTATTAGTAGCTTGATTGAGAAGGGGGAAGAGGCCTGGAGTAAACAAAAGTGTGCGTTTTCAAGACAGCCTAATTGTGTACGGTACATTTGCTTCCGCAGTTCCTTCTAATCCATCAAATAGTAAAACACACAAATTTATTCTATTAAAGTAGATAAAATTGTTAGGTAAGTATCATACTCGGACCAAAAGGGGAAATGGCATCTCTTGAACAATTCTCTATTGTTCAAAGGATCATAGAAGTACTGCTGCCTGCCTGTCGCGTTCAATCAAGTTGGGTAAAATGCTGCTTTGGAGAAAAGGAAGGAGGAAACTGAAAGTATTTGCTTACACCCTTTTTCAAAAATTCCTCCGGAGTGATGGTGATGAGAGTCCCACGGGCAGGCAGGGGAGACTTCGGTGTCGTGAAGTGAAAGAGTTATTGGTTTTCCCTCACCCCCACTGCTGTCTTTTACTTTGGTACTGCCCAGGAAAGCTGCACGGCAGTCGGAACTAATTGCAACTCACTCAGGAAAGTCTTCATTAGCACTACCACACATGGTTGCCAGATGTGCTGGAAGGCAGGGAGAGGAGGCTGAGGCATCCAGAGAGGGGAGAGAAGCAAGTAGCTTCATTTGAAAACTTAATAATCTGCCTTTTGTTTCCAAGCGTATTGTATTAGAGAGGTGAGTCAGAAGGGCGTTTTGGAAGATGAAATGCATTCTCCCTCACTAATTCTCTGGAAGCTGAATGGAATTCTTTGTTTCCTTCAAAATATCAGAACTTTTTGAGACTGTCAATGTGTTGTAAATGTTTCGCTTTCTCCATCAAATTAAATGAAAGCTACCTGCATTGTCAACACAATGGTGTTTTTCTACTGGCTGAGATTGGTAGTCCTAAATTTGGAGGTTTTGAATAGAGACTAGACTTACAAAATACGTAAATACCTGTAAAAATTGTTGTCTTCAGATTACAAATCCGAACTAAGCATCATTGAAAATAAGAGGACAAGACTCTCATCTATTCCTAATCCTGATCCCGAGTCAGGAGTGGAGTGGGTGGCATTATATCTTCTCTTATACAATGTGCTACTTTTAGCAGTAAACAGTACTGATGGCAGACCCTTGAGATTAAATATTTTATTTGTACTACTTATGGGTAAATTCCCCAGAAATTTGGACTTATTCCTACCCACTGTGCTCCACAAGAGATTAAATGAAGTCACAGAATTTCTACTGTTTCTGAAAATGTTATTCACCATCTTCTCACTTAATAGTATACCTATATCTATAGACATAGATTATTCTGGAAGGCCAATGAGAACTCTTCTGTCTCCATGAAACCTCTGGTTCTCCAAATGGAACTTTTGACACTGCAGAAAATTGTGACATTAAAAAAATGACGTCATGATTTGAATTCTCATAAAAATCATAGAAACTTTATTATTTATTTGTTTAGTGCCTAGATTGATAATTTTTAAAAAATTTCACTTTGCAGTGATACTAGAGTTCAAAGTACTTTTTCTTAAGTTAAACATCAAAAATATTGATTAATTTGGAAAAATCTTGAATTCTACAGCTAAAAATTTCAAGACTGGCTGGGTGTTTTACTAGCAATTTTAGGACAGTGTCTTTTGGGGTGATCATTTATCGCTTCCATTCCTAATCTTTCAGTAGAATCGTGAAGACACTTGGGAAAAAAAAATGACAAATTAGAAGAGAAAAATTAGTTCGTCTAGTTTTGGAAAAACATAGTTTAGATTCATTTCCTGTTTAGATATAAGACCCAGCAGTTTTTGACCTGTTGGGGGTCATGCAGCCTTTTGAAATTTTGATCCAATCTCTGGATCTTGTCACAATTGCACTTGTACACAAATTTTTAATGTAATCTAGGGCCTCCCAAAATCCAGTTTGAGCGTTCCAATTTAGAGCCTTCCAATATTCCCCCCACCCCCACTAAAGAAAAAACCCACAAAGTACAAGTGTTACGAAGTGTGAAATATATGATCTGCTATAGTTAGTCCTAATAAGTGGTAGAAGAGAAAATAGTCTGAAGGAAATTTCATTGAAAATGAAATATTCTTCACTAATGTGTTTAGTTGCTACTGTTAGGAAGACCTGTACTTATGATTATTTCCATAGTTGTCTCAAGTTTCTTTCAGGCAGTAATCATGCCTTCTCTTTCACTTAGACTTCCCAAAGAGCTTAGAACAGCTTTACCCACCCTGTACTCACCTAGGATGGTCTGACTGAATGAATGAATGAATGAATGAGCTAATTTTAAATGGCATTTGTTGGTAACTGCTACAGTTAACAGCAGGAAATGCTACCACACTGAACTAATTCTTCCTACAAAATTTACTATGAAAATGTTGCCTCTGATTGCAGTTTTTATAAATTGAACAAGAAAAATATATTCAATCTTAAATTTTTAGTGTATTATATCAAAGCCGTACTATAACAATATATTACCGGTCAATGCTGGCTGATTTGATTATAGGTATAATTACAAAAAGTATTAGTATTTTCAGAAATTAAATTCTTTTAGCTGGTATTTAAAAATGCATATTTTAGTGGATTTTCAATGTTAGAATGGTGTATGTCAAAAACTAATATTTAAAATATCTCTTTTTTTCTTCTGCTGGGGCTTATATTATCATTCTTGAGCTGACTATGATTATTTTTGGAAAATCAAAACAAGGTCGAGACATTGATGTTTATGTAATATTAACTATTACTGTAATTTTCCCCATAATTTATTACCTCACCAATAGTCCCAGTGTTGTCAGTTTCCAAATCAAATCTATTTAGTTTCTATATGTTGGTTTTTGTCCAGTGCTCCTGTTCCCCGCTCTGAACAGTTTAATTTAGACCTCATCATTGCTTACTAACAGTAACAGTATTTTAAATAACTTTCTTGCCTCTGGTTTATAGCCAATATTTGTCCTATTGCGATCCTTCTAAAACATGGATTTGACTCTATCATGCCTATGCTTAAAGTCATCGTTGGTTTCCTCATCACCTTATGGTTAAAACTGTGAAGTCATAGCTGGCACCATAGTTCTTTGTACCGTGGCCCCTGCCTCAGCTCTTGCTGCTCCCCCTGCATTGTAATTTCCAGCCATACTGAGTTACTCTGAGTCTTTTTCTTTTAATGCTGTGTGGTAGTGATTCTCATTCTTCAAGATGTGTGAAAATGGAGCATAATACAATATTTTATGGGTTAATAGAGTCAGAGTGCTAAGCTAATAATTTATAAATGACATTTAAGAAGACTAGTAATTTATAGGTTAGAAACTAGCTTACATAAGAACATCATAATCTGAGAAGAATATTTTTGTTAGTGAACTGTGTGAAAAGTACCACTATTGGTGTTTTACAGAGTTGACATAACACAACCATATGGAGCATGGACGCTAGGACCAGACTGACTCAGTTCAAACCCAAGCCCTTCCTTTACTCACCCTGTGACTGAGCATGTGACTTCACCCCTCTGGGCTTCAGTTTTCCATCAGTAAAACAAGGGTGAAAACATAACATAACCTCATAGGGTTGTTATGAGAATTAAATGTATTAAAACATGTAAAGCTGTTAGAACTGACCCTGGCGCATAGGAAAGCTGCGTAGCTGTGATAAATTTGAGCTATCGATATTTCTCGACTCTTTAATTAAATAGAGCTAACCAAAAATACCATATGAAGCACAATGTAAAAAGTTGATTGTCCTCTTATTAAAAAAAAATTCATCTTCAAATTACTGTATTATGAATTTTTTTAGGGCTTCTTTCCAAATTTCTTTTAATTCAGGAACTTAAAAAAGCATACGAACTTAAAAGAAAAATAATATTAGAAGACAATGGTCAACATTTTAACAAAATATAAGTACAATTAGGAGCTCAACCCAATTAAAGAAGTATTCCCTGGTCAGGCAAAACTGGAGGAAAATTGAGTTCTATCTAAAAATAAAAATGTTGGAAAAGTTTTGACTCCTGGCAAATATTCCATTAAGGTACATTTAACTGTGGAATAGAACTGATGAGGAGATATCTCAACTTTAAAGTAATTATGAACAGTTGCTAAGCAATAGAGAAAATAGAAAACAGCATAAATTTATTGTTAAGAATGTCATCATTGTGTGGGAAAAACTATGTTTTAAAATTTCTTGTCTCTCCTATATATGAGTATATTTAGTTATTATTTCTCATACAAATAAAATATGGCTATACATTTTTGATATATGATTGGCTTGCTTCTAGATAGCACCAACTTATTTGTTGACTTAGGTCCTTAACATTCTTATGTTTGGGTAAATTGTGCTTTTTCTTGTTTGTTTTCAGAACAGATAAAAAATATATTTTAAACCTGCTAAATAATATCAAATAGATGTTTGCTGCTAATTAGTGTATGGTTGGAATTGTAATTATGTCATCCAAAGGGACTTATAAATATAGTCTAGTTAAAATGTGATTCAATCTTCATTCACAGAGGCATACATTCATTATTATTCATTTAGTGCTCTCTGATTTGAGCTCTAAATGTAATCCAAGAAAAGATGGAGGGATTTTACTTTTATTGTCATGATTTAATATAGCAGATCTCTTAGTTATCATCCTATACTAATCCAGGGATTGTTACAACTTCTTAGAGTCTGTTATTTGATTTTTAAATCAGTCTGTTTATCGTACCAGCATAGCAGCATGTAAACTGAAGAGGTTAGAGGAAGATGCCACGTCTCATTACAAGGCAATCAGCGTATATTTTTCTACTGTCCAAATTTTAGTTTAACTTTAGATGAACCTTTGTTTCAGCCATTTGATATATTATTACTATAAAACCCTTAGCTATGGCTTCCATTAATCTAAATTATAAAGAAACTACCAACTTCATTCATCCCACAATCTTTAGCAGGTCCCTGCTGTGTGACAGGCATTGTGCTAAGTGCTAAGAGTTTTGCACTGAATAGGACAGTTATGATCTCCTGCTCCCAGCGACCTTACAGACTAGAAGAGAATATGGTCATTTAAAAAGTACTATTATTATGAAAGTGCTGACTGCTACAAATGTTTTGACTGCACAGGGTGCGTAAGAGGAAGGTGTCATAATGTAGGCAGCCCAAGAAACCCATCCTACCCCAAAGTCCCGAGAAAGTCATAGACTAGCATCTTCTAAGGCCCAGAAGTGAGAGAAAGCATGATGAACTCTAGGAACTGCAAGATGAGAAATATGGGATAGCAGAGAGAGCAGTGATCATGTAGGTGACAGGAACCAGATGGAGGAGGGCCCTGGAAGCTTGTAAAAAGGTTGGTTTTTTCTTAGAATTGTGGTGATGATGGAAGAAGTTTGACGTAATTAGATTTGCATTTTCAAAAGGTGAGTTTAGATGTAGGGTGGAGGAGGCATTGGGAACAAGACTGAAGGCAGGGAGATATATGAGTCGCTTGCATTAGTGGTCCAGGGAGAGATCACGGTAAGTTAAAGTTAGAAGAAGAGCCGAGTTCTAATATTTGGGGACTTGAAGGAAGGAAGGTGGCTGTGACTGGTGGAAGAGTGAGTGCATGAAGCAGGTCTTCCATATGACAGCCTCTGTATATGTTCCAGGCGTGCTTTCACATTGCCCTCCTTATGACTTTTCTTCCTCATCTTAAAAAATACCATGTTATATTACCTTCAGATAACAACTTGAATAACCTTTCAACAGAAAGGACGCTGATTTTGGAAATCCTTTTGAGGGGTAGTTACCGTCCACTGATTGACATCTTATCTTACTATGCTTCTGCCCAGAGTAGAGTGATATGACAATGGTGTCAAAGTTGAGAGATATTTAGGAGGATGGATTAATAGGACCTAATCATTTACTGGATGTGGGGGATTATTCAGAAATTTCTAGCTATGGCCTTTCAGCGTATGGTGGTGTCGTTCAGAAAACACTGAGGAGGAGCGGGGTTGATAATGAATTTAGTTTTAAACATGCCGAATTTTAGGTGTCTGCAAGACATCCAAATGAAGATTTGGAAAGCAGTAGAATATGGTGGTCTGGAGTCGAGAGAGCAGATTTGGGTGTTCTTTTTACATAGGTGGTGCTTGGAGTCATGGGCGTAAACAACACATGACGCGAATAAAGAAGATCTAGTGTAGATCATGAGGAATTTCAAAAGTTTAAAGGTCTAGTCGAGTAGGCTAGAACCTCGGAAGCCAAGAGAGAAGGTATTTTGAGGAAATAGGAGTATTTAGTAGTGACAGGCGTGCCGTGGAATTGAGTAGGAGAAAAGGAATGAATCAGTGTCTGCTAGTTTTATCAGTATGAGTGAACAGGTATAGTGTATTAGGATGGGCTGAGTAGTGAATCGGAGGCAATTATGAGATGTTTTGCTTTTAAGAATCCATCTTAAGCGATGAGACTATAACTATACGAGTATGATATGAAGCTTGTGGGTTCACTTGACTTTCAAGTGAACTTTTAAAAGTTTACCTATGTATAAATCTTTCTTAAATGCTTCATTGATGCTGTGGTCCAGGGTTTTATAGTCACGATCACTGCAAAGTCTTTGGAGCCTGGTGTGAGTTTCTGATGGCAGTACACTATTCCCTCAGTGGCTGCCTCTTCTCCTGAGTGGCTGAGATTACATTCACTCTGTTGCAGATGTACAGTGGAGAACTTTAAAGAAATCTTTGCACACAATTTAACATCCACAGCCAGAGATAACAGCTCCTCTGTAGTCAAGGCCTCATCAGTTCTATCCTCTGTGCTAATAGGATTTTCCCAGCTACTATTTAATTACAATCAATGTGTTTTTTTAAAAGATTTTTCTCAGATTTCTTTCTTTCGAGATAAGAAATCTTTTATACTCAGAACATCCAATGGAGAGTTGGAGAAACTCTTTGAATGTTAAGACCATGTCGTCTTCTGTAGTCCAGGAAGTAAGTATCACTGAAACCTTCACTCCCAAGGTTATCCTGTCAGAATCATTTCCTTTGGGAGGCAAAAGAGCTGAACGGCCAAGGCCAAATTTAGTTTCCTTTGCTTCCTTTTTCACTATGTTTACCTTAACCATAGTGAGATATTCTGCTTGCCGTTTACTACTTTTTAAGAGTGTAGCTATGTTGAATCTGGCCATTCAAAAAGAAGTTAAGCTATCCTGGGTATGTTCAGATTCTAAGATTTTATTTAAATACAGTAATCCAATCTATTATAGGGATGTGGAATAGAAAGTAAATCTGGTCTCCAGGAGCTAATTGTTAAGTATAAAGAGTTCCTATGTTTTTCATTCTGTTCCTGCTAATCTTAATATTCACATTAGTGAGAGCTAGCTCGCTCTTCTGATTCCTTTGAGAAGAAGAGAATAGGGTGGCCACAAATGAGTATTGTTACTTATTCCATGGAATGTTTTCTTTCCGGTAATTGCAGGCAGTGATATTTTTTTGTGTGCTATATTATTTTGTGAATAACTTTGAAAATTTTATTGGTATTTTATCATTGTCCACGTGTTTATCAGCTGTCAACTAATTTGGGAATTTGAGAGAAATATGTTACTCTTCCCTGTAATAAGCTTTACATACCATTAGGAACAGATAGAGTGTCTCTACAGCTTAAGAAGGACTCATCCTTCTGTGAATATTGAAAGGCCAGAGAGTCACTGTTCTCTGTATTTAAAATAATTTTTTCTTTGGGAATACTGCTATCAAATTTAGTATGTTAAAACGTAGAAGTGAAGATGTTTATCAAGAGAACTAGAGTAGAGCTAGTAACTTTCAATTCTTTCTCTCTAGACTGGATTCTTTTCATTGTTTATGTGACCTTCAGACTTTTGTATGAGTTCAGAAAAATACATTTCTTTCCTTTAGACACACACTGAGTTTACCATGGGCTCAGATTCCTGACTGCCGCATTCTGGATTACAATCTGTATGGTATCCTTATCTTTCCATTTCTTACTCCAATGTTGTTCTTTAAGTCCAAAGGCCCATCCTCTCCAACTTTGCCCAGATCCCTTCCATTTGGAAGCTTTCAGATGTGTTTCTTTTTTGTCTTTCCTTTCTTTCTTTTTTATATTTTGTACCCTGAAAAGAGCATAGTTAACATTTAAAAAATATTTTCCACAGGTTTCTTTACATTATTAAAGAATTTTTTTAAAGTAATTGCTAATTTAAAATTTAGTAGTTGGAAGGATTTTAATAAGTGTTTATAGAATGCAGGTTATAGTTCTTCTTATTTTTTTAGTAATCACAGTTTTTATATACATAGATTATCATGTTCAGAGAAACTGTTTCTGGAATTCCCTATAGGGTAGAGAAATTCGATGTGGACTACCTATCCTACTGTACATTGCTCAATGAAAATCTAAGTGCTTAAACTTAGGCTTTATAATCTTTTCATAATTAGACCAAGTAAAATTCTGGATACTCAGAGTTCAGGTTGAGTATGTTAAGAGATGAAGGGTTGTGGTCCCTTTTAATGTATTCTTTCCAACCCTAACACATAATGGACTCCTTTCACTTGTTACTTTGGCAGCATCTGCGAGTACAATAATTTCAAAATAATGTTTAAAAATTATTACACATATTTACAAATATCTGAAACGTAATCAAATTTAGTCAACTCAACTTATTTTGAAGCAAAATATTCATCTTGAGCAAATGCCTATGAATTCTCATATTTTCTGAATTTTGGTGGTTATTTTTAAGCGATACTATTTATTTTCATGACTGCCATATAGCAGTTATTTAGGAAACTAAATCTAAATTGATTTGTATTGCTATAAAATTTGGTTTGGTTTCAGTTAATGTGATACAGTGCAATGTAGATAGAAATAGGCTCCGTGGTTTCATTGTCTTGATATAAATTAACTTGATATTTTGATTGGATGAGTGAGATACAGTTTATAACATATCAAAAGAAATTGTTTTGTAGTTAAAACAAGGTAGACCTTTACAGTGTAGAAAATAGAAATCTGCCGTCTTGGAATGCATAATTACCTCCTTCTAACCTTCATACTCCATTTCCATTATATTCCAAAATATCGAAACAATAATGTCCTTCTTTGTATTCTAATAACTTATTAAAATTAAAGAATATTCTCAACGTACTTATCTCAGTCCAAATTAACTTCTGACATGAGAGCGTCTGGCTAAATGCTTATTGTAAGGTCACAATATTTTAAGAAAAGCATAGCAGAATGGTTACAACCTAACACTCTTGGTTTCAGAAACATGGGTTTGCCGCTCACTAGTATGTAACTCAGGGCAATTTACGTATTGCACTAAGTCACAGTTTCCTCACCTGTCAAAAAGATAATGGAAGCACCTTGAGGGTAGGGAGTCTGTCTCTTTTATTCAGTACTATATTCACAGTGCCTGGCACATGGCACTCCATAAATATTGAATGAATTAACAGATGGATACTTGTACCCCATGGCTGTTGTGAAGATTCAGTTAAAAAAATAAATAATTAAAAAATAAAGAAATAGATAAATAGACACATGTATATATAGCTGAGTATGTGACACATTTAATTGCTCAACTAATGGGAGTTATTTTTGTGATTCTACCATGTGAATTCTAAGGATGAATATTTAAAATGTCCCTAAATTTAGGACTGTGTATGCCAATGTCAAAACTCAGTAAAAGGAACTATCAGGTTTAGCAAAATTTGGCTGTTTATTTTGTTGAGTATGATTTGAAGTAATGTTTACAAACTATCCAAAACAGTCAACAAGCTCTATACTGAGATAAATTTTCCTTCTCCAAATCAGACACCATAAGACTTAAAATCTCTACAAGATAATTGTACATTTTATATCTGGGATTTGGACAGCTTTTCTGGATTTCAGACTAATATGAAAAATTTAGCATTCATCCAATTTCTGAGGTTTGTCTTAACTATGCAGATCAAGTAATAGTGCTTTTCAGAAAGGAAATGAAGTGGCTTTAAGAGAAACTTGGAGAATAATCCTCAAAAAGCTCTTGATGCAGCTGCTCCATCATGTATAACAAACAGCTGACTATGCTTCCTGAATGTGCTCATTATTTGATAGTTGCATGTCACATAGGAAACATAGCTTTCATGAATGCTCCCTGGGAATTATGACTCACACATACATTTATAACTTTTTTGATATTCGTTAAATTGAAATATAAAACCTTAGGTTTCAGATATTGGGCTTAATTTGCAAAAAAGCAATGCCATTACATCTTTGGATATCTCAGTAGGCAGAAATCGTCATTTTCCTTGAGAAATCATGCAACCCAACATTAGCAATAAATTTCAAGGAGGAAAGCATGCCAGTCCTTCACTCATGGTCAGAAGTTTCGCTGAGGGCACTGACTGCCATCTTCCAGTGGTGCCGCTGAATTAAAAGCCATTCATTCATTCAACGGTATTGAACAAACAGCATGTTAAAATGCTTTTGAATTTAGTTTAGTTGAAATTATCTTTCATCAAGGAATGGTTCTCCTCTTTCTGAGAAGACGATCATCTTCAACCAGGCTCATAGCTTAGACATGGGGGTACCTGTGGAGCAGTGATATTACAGAATCAGCCCTGCCAATCCTTGAGAGGGAGATGCCACTCTACTGTGCTAAGCATCGTGCTAGGCACTGTGAAAGGACAACGGTGAATTGCTTTTAACCACCAGAGATATGATAGAACGGTTGGCAAATAACAATAGCTACACAATTCTAATTGCATCTTGACCACTTCCTCTTAAAGAATTTCAGAGGTTTCCTACTGTTTTCAGAATGACACCAGAATCTTTAACATGGCCTACAAGGCCATTTTTTATGTTCTCGGGTGCCTCTCCAGAATTAGCTCACATTGCCCTCTGCCTTGCCACCTGAGACTAGGCACATGCCCCTCTCAACCAATCCACTTGTCATGCTGTCTCAGACAGTAGAGACTCTGTCTCTGTCTTCTATCTTTCCACCAAGTTCAACTTATATTCTTACTTCACATCTGAGAAAAAAGTGTCAATTCCTCAGGGAAACCTTACACAGCCTCCCTTTATAGATTAAATCTTCATGTTACCATGTACCTCCCCTTTGACCCATATTACATTTTAATTTTACATTTGCTTATGCATTTGTTTGACTTTTATCTTTCTCACTGACTGAACTGTAAAGACCATGAGAGCAAGGATATTATCTGCTTTTAGTTATCCTTTTATCTCCAGTGCCTAGCACAGTGCCTGACACATAGTAGGCACTCAGTAAATACTTGCTCAATAAATAAAGGAGTAAATGAATGAATGAATAATATACATGAGACAATAAAAAATTTAAAAAGTCCTAAAAAAACACTATGGGAGTTCAGAGGAATAAATGAATTCCCCAATTGCTAAATCTAGACTACATGAAGGTGACAACTATTATTGCATTCTATGAAGAAGGCAGAGGCTGAAAATCTTGCCATATCAGATTGGATGATAAAAATCCTGACAGTCCAGAATTACTGAACATCTGTCATATATGGGGCACTTTATTAAGCACTCCCATGAATCACCCAGATAAGGTTATAGTCACATCATTGAAATAAGATACTGGTGTGAATTCCTTTGGGCCAAAGCACTACCTTGGAATGCTGATTAAAATCCTCAAAGATTATACTTATGTCTTTTGGAAGAACTACCTAATTTGCCAAAATTTCATTTGAGGAGCACTGGGCCTTGATTGTATAGGACAATGTTGTAATAGTCCTGGGAGGTTACCATTAGTAGCACTTTGGTGTTGACAGGGTGAAAAGTGTTAATGCCACAGTGAAAGTCATCACATCTTCAAACCACTTAAACCCGTCTTGCTAATGAGAGTCTGCAATTCTCAGCCTACGTCAGTCCTTAGTGCAGCCTCTAGGAGAGGAAACCCCCAAATGTGGATGAACTCTAGAACTGCTGAGGTAGGGGTTAGGGTGGCTGGCTGTGCCCCTCAGGTCTCCTAAGGCACTTACGCCTCTTTCCCCATCTTATGCAGAACTTCTAATCTCACTGTAGGAGAGAGCTCTGTCTTCTGATAGCTTCTTCTGACATCCCATGAACTGTACCTTTCATTTACTTTCCTTTTATTCAATGAGCAGAAGTTATCTCCTTTCCTCTTCCTCTCTTGATAAACGTATTGTAGTATCACAACCCTCCCAATTGCTCTGCCAATGACATCACCCCTGTGGTGGTTATGATTCTATTGCTGCTGCTGAAGACCTTTCCTGGGGAAGGGAGCAAGCTCTGTAGGCTCGGTGCCAACAGTGTCCAGCGTCCTCCATAAACCAGCAGTTGTTGGGATGTTTTCTGCAGGGCAGATCTCTTCTTTAATCACTGGTAATAATGAAGTTTTTGTCATATTAAAGGGGAAAGAAGAGAAGCAATTGAGAATAGTTTGAGAGGATGACTGTGCCGTCCCTCAGGTCCAGCGACAAGAGGACTACAATGGGTAGCTTTCAGAACTACATATGGTCTTCCTTCCGAGGGAGTTGATTAAGCGACTCCGGATGAAATTGAAATCCTGTGATTTGACCTTTGTCTGGCCTGGGAGGGCTGCAATTCGCATAACAATTTCCTTTTGTTCTTTGTTTGGAGTTATTAATCCAACATGAGCCTCGAATTAATCAGGGGTAGTGCGTAGCTACATTTCTAATTCACAGCTCCGCTGCTTGTGTCCTTTTTAATTAAGGCCGAATGATAGCAGGCCTTAGCCCTGATTGCCACACTTGCTAACCACACATTGAGGGATGAAGAGGCTAAACAGGCAGAATGAGATTACTTCAAGGTTTCACTTAATTGTTTTCTTCCTTTAAGTAAAGAGCACTGACTGAACATTGTTCATTCTGGGCTGAGAGAGCAACTTTTATGTGTGTTACTTGTCTTGATGTTGGGATAAGGTGGAAACCCAGGTTCTTGTTCATACCCTTAGGTGTAACGATCAAGGAGGTTACCCAAGTCACAGGTTCAGTTATTGATCTAAACCGCATCCATGTATCTTCATTGGAAGTGGGAGGTTAGTTAATGGTGGGCCCCATGTCAAAGAACTTGGACCCTTAGTTACCTGTATATTGTGTAGGCACTGGGGCCTTTGAGGCCTTAGAGCTGCTCAACATTGCTTAGTCAAAACTTTGTAAGAGTAAATAAATTGGAAATTTACTCTGATTGACTTATTGTGGAATTCACTATCCCATGGTTCTGTCTTCTACTTTGTTCAAAGGGATTTAAATACTGGAGGGACCTAATTATAGTTCAGCTTCACTGTATAGTTAGCGATACAGTGTGGAACCCAGGATTAACCATGTGGAATTTTAGTAATAACTTTTTTCCCTTTGGTAAATTTGTTAATTTTCCTTCAACTGCTGCTCATATTTTAGAAGGGAAATATACAGATATAGATCAAGTGATGTTAAGTAAAATTGAACTCCAGTTTATCGAGTTACTATACCTCTCCTTGGAAGAAAATGGTTCCTTAGAGTGGTAAATCAGCTCTGAGACACTGGGAACGTTTAGTTAACCACTGTCACGGTGAACTTGTTAGGATCTTTATACGACTCCACAGGTAACTTATTCCTCCCTCCAAGTGCCTGACTAACCTAGAAGAAGTTGACACTTCATTACCATAAAGTTCAGGCTTGAACAAAGATATAAAGTGGAATAAACACAGTCACTCATTTGGTACATGTTCTTTCCTGTTCTGAGACTCAGGGTTGAGAATAAACAAACAAACAAATAACAGGAGATTGGGCTCCACAATCTATATGATTCGTTTCATCTTTAAAACTGTAATTCTATATTTACATATTCCATTTAAATTTTCAGATTTGGTCATTTACTTCTCAAACCTCCATTTTGTCCCTTTCTATGAAAATTAGTAGGCTTCCACTGGGTAGAGATGTCTATATATTTTCCATAGAATTAAAGGTTGGAAAGCATTTTAATTTAAATGCATTATTTTATTTCGAATTAGCCTCCTCTTGTGGCTGTGCTCAATGTTAAATTGTGTTTGCTAATGTTTGAATAAAAATTATATGTGAAGAGGAATATTTTAGAGAATAGAATGCAATTTGTAGAGGAAAGAACACTGAACTGGGAGTCAGAGAACCTTAAGTCAGGTTATAGCTCTGTTCTTAACTTGCTGTATGACCTTAAGTGTTTAGGTCTTATTTTCAACTTAGGCAAAATTAGGAAGAATAAACCAAAGCTTCCTTCTAGGATTTTCTATGGTTCTGATAGTTCCAT
Source organism: Equus quagga (assembly GCF_021613505.1). Classification (NCBI taxonomy): domain Eukaryota; kingdom Metazoa; phylum Chordata; class Mammalia; order Perissodactyla; family Equidae; genus Equus; species Equus quagga. The sequence continues at coordinate 35,735,055 of NC_060267.1, forward strand.
CATGATTAGGGCTTTGAGACTGATGCATCAGATGTTTTGAATATTGTGATTTTCATTCTAGAATATTTTCAGCTCTTTATTGATAGATACACCAAAAATATAGGTAACATTTCTAGGCAAGTGATAAAAACAACAACAAACTTTAAGGGAAACTGTATTTTCATCTGCACTTGGAAATCTACTTTTTACTTTTAGGATAAAAGGCTGTGAATGTGACCAGTGAGGTTGGGCTGAAAAGAAGAATCTATAAGAAAGGTGATAGGATAGTAGTTCAAAGGGGACGGGGATGTGAAGGAAGGATTTAATGGGATGAGAATGATTTCAGCATGTTTATACGTTAAGGGGATGAATCAACAGAACAGAAGATATACTAAGGATTAGGAGAAAATGATGAAGCAAGGTCTTGAGGTGATGTGAGCAGAGTTGATCCCAACACTAGTGGGGGGTTAACCTCAACGAGAGGGAAAGATGCTTCATTCTCTGACCCTGCAGAGATGTTGATTAGTGGGTTGCAGAAAGTGATGTGTGTGTGGATGGGGCAGGTAGTGCATACTTATGAGAAGTGAGGTCATCTGAAAGTGATGGGGTGGTGTATTAAGGAAAGTGGTGAAGGTTTGAGACAGCTATTAAAGGGAGTGAAAGGAAGTAAGAAAGGACAGCTAAAATTCTTGAATGGGCTTAGAGTGCAGGTGTGCGTGGGGTAGTGGCAAGGATCTGTGCTGTTTCGTAATTTTCTCCAGCTGTGTTCAGCTGGCCCAGGGTGGATGAGCTTCAGAAAAGGCAGATTGTGGAGTTGATTAAGAATGGGCATTTCTGGGGGAAGGGTGTTCAGGGATAAAGACGAGTTGATATGCCTTGTTGCATTGATCTTATTAATTCCTCAAACAATCTTAAAAGATAAACACAATTATTGACAGTTTAAAGAGATGGAAACAGGCTACAGGAAGTAAGATAATGCCTTGAAGTCAAACATTCTTGACCCTACACCTTATACTGTCATTTAATAGTTTAACACATTCCTCTTCATTATTTCCTTGAAAATTATTTTGAGTCATTCAGTGAATTTTATGGATGAGAACATTTCTTGTAAGGATTACATAAAACTCAGAAGTAAACCGTGTTTGGTGAGTAGATCTCATTTTATGGTCAATGTCAAATCCATGGAAAATCTAGAAACAGAAACTCAGATATTTATGACCACCAATCCTTGGCTTTCAGCACTATGTCACAGCCTTTTGCTCTCTTTCTCTCTTGGCTGAGATTCAAAAAACATTTTTTTTAATCTTTGGAAAAGGTTGATAGCCCTATGCAAGTCAAGATATTATTGCCACATTTCCAAAATACGGGTGCCAAACTCTTTGGGGTTGTGATACACCCAGATGGTCTTCCTTCTTTGCATTTCTGCAAATGTTACTACCAAATACAACAAATTTTCCTCCAAAGTCATTAGAGCCCATTTGGCACATTCTCTAATCCATCCTACTTGTTACCTTTTAATTACTTTGTGAGGGGATCTAGTTGTCTTGTTGTTGCTGAGGGCCAAATGACCAAGGGGTTAATGTTTTTTCTGTCCCTGGCCAATTGGTTTTTAGTCAGTAGTTATTTATGGGGAAGTCCAGGGGCCATTAGTTTTCAAGTATGTGCAGCTGTACTCTTCACAATTACTAGTCCATAAGCAAATGTGGACTTACTTTTTGTGTACGGTTGTTTTTTCCCTGATTGGTTAGACAATCTGTTGCCATTTATGAATGATTCTTGTTGATGCAAAACATGACATTGAATTCTATTTTATTATTTGGATTCCGTGTTTCATAGGATGCTGTAATCTTGATTCAGACAAGGCACAAGGGTATGCACCTCCTGTCATTGGTGACAAATTGCTCCTGCCTAGCAAAATGTCAAATCTCACCCACCGCATGTTAGCTGTACCGTTCTCCATAAATCGGCATAGGTACTGATGATCCTCATTGTGAAATCAGGGACTGGTTGGCCTTGGCCTTTTTTGCTCATGCTCTGTTCTTTTGGACATAAGGTAGAGATTACTATTAATGGTTCTTTCAGTTCCTAGGAGCTCCTCCCTCTGTGCTGTCTTACTGTGATTTTTTTTCTGCCCTCATTGAATGGTAGTCTTTGATGTCACACAAGAGAATACTGTTGGCTAACAGTCTGGAGGCTGCTTCATTTGAGCTAACCACCACATGAAAACAAATGTGATCCATCATATTTCATTAACTAGCTGTCCTCCTTTTGGGTGCCCTTTTTTGATGTCAGAGTGCATCCTGACAGGAATCAGAAAGATATGTGTGATTAAGAACAGTAATAATGCTTATTGCATTGTATTGTAAATTACCTTCCTGGGCCCTGCTACTTTATCAGCCCCACTGGCATTGGCTCCCGTACATTTTTGACTACTCAGTATATACAGTGTATTAGCGCAATGGAGATCATTATGTGGCCTGTATTTGAGTCATTTTTATTTAAGATGCCAAACAATAAGCTGTTGATTGGGGGAACAAGAGGCGAACAATAATGTTCTGTGTCACATAATACACCACCATTTTCCAGCTTTGCTTTAGAAGGGCCCTCTTTATTGTTTTTGTATAAAAATGGTTCTTAGGAGGAGGAATATTTTGCTGAGGTATGTCATTATTTTGCAAATTTCTATTATCTCATCATGTTGTCTTCATTGTAAATTGCAGCTAATTAGGAACCTAGTTAGAGCCCCAGCTTTGAGGCTGGCTTTTTTGTGAAAAGAGCCCACCGATTACCGCACTACAAGAGAGGAAGGGAGAGAAAAAGGAGATTAATCTGGTTACCTAGGCGACACTCGCTTCCATCTGTGAGGAACAATACATTTTTGTTTCCTTGGCTCAGTTCAGATCTGTTTTGTTTAGAGGGGGAAAAAAAAAAGAGAGAGAGAGAGAGAAAGAGAGAGAGAGAAAGAGAGAGAAAGAGGGAGAGAGAGAACCTAGTTCCACAACAATGCTGGATTCTGTCTAGCCCAGGCTTACAGGCTTGATTCCCCTGCAAGTTAGGGGTCTCAGGGGAGTGAGAAGATGAAAGAGATAAGCTGCAAAGTTGTCAAAGGTCATGACCTTGCCACACAAAGCCAGCAGTTTTACCTCTAAATCCCCTTCTCCCAAAAAGCACTTAATGAAATAATATACCGTGCTTCTCAACACCCTGTAGTCTATATTAAGGAACAAGGCCCTAAAGTTGTGGATTTAAGGAGTCATTTTTAATTTCATACTAAATAATCAGTGACTCTAAGAAGCTACTTATGGGTCCAGTTTTTTTCTAGGCAAGTTAACTTAGACTTTTCTACTTTTTCTCCAAGTGGTTTTCCCAAAACCTACCATTTTTATTGTGGTGACACATAATATTTAAGGTATGAGTTTACTTTCCAGTGAATAAAACCAACTTACTGAATCAACTCAAGACTGAGGTTTATTAACTGCTCACTTCCAGTTGCTTTTGTTGTACATCAAACTTTTAACTTTTTAGGATAGGGTGGCCATTTGCTTTGCTCAGGCGAAACATGTGGATGTTGCCAGGCTGTTTGCATCCTCTTATATAGTCACCAGAGAAAGGGCTGAGTATGGCACAGAAGCTGAAAGAGAAGCTAAAAGGCTCAGAAATCTCAGGGCTTCTTCAGGGGAATTGGCTAACCCCACAGCCTCTGATGAGCATAATGCTTTCGGCATCATGTTCTCACTGGTTGGTATGCCATCATGCATAATGAGTAGTTATCCAGGAAGGTTATGTGTGATGACATACAGTTAAAGAGGCTCCAAGAGAGGAATGTTGGCTTATCTGAGCTTTCCAGTCATAAAATGCATTGATTAAATCAGAGCAACTAGCTTATTTTAAAATGCCCTGTGGAATCCATGCTTCACACCCGTGATATCTCATCAGATGAATTTCCAAAATACATTCCTAATAGAAGGAAAATAAATATTTTCACAACAACTACAAGTTACTAATGGTTCTCAGTATGCTACATACACTAATGGACACTTCTCTTCAAAGCATATTACCCGTCTCTCTTGTCTTATTTGCGATGGGAGAAAGATACCTACCCAAACTGATTCTGCGCTCATCACTCATCCAGCCCTCTAGAGCATCTGTACGCTTTCTCATCCCCATTATAGCATTTGGGCAACTCCAAATGATGTATCTCATAGGATTTATAAGCAGTCTTAGAAAACTATGAAAAAATTTTAAACTCATGCAATTCTAATTTGTTCTAATATTTATTAGATTTTATGGATAAAAAGCAAAATGCCACTTCTTATGCCAAAATTAAGTCCTCACAATGGTACTCGATTTTTTGAGCCTTTGCAGGAAATCAGATAAGCTTTCAGTTTACCCATGAGTACCTCAAACAAGACAAGCTACAAATTAGTTTACTATGGCAAACCCTCAACAAGAGTCTTCTCTCAGTAACCTTTTACTATATAAGGACAATTACCAAATACCACATTGTTATTAAAAGCTGGAACATCTTTCTGAAGTTTGTGAAACCAAGGTTACTCTTGGCAATGGCAGGGACTAAATGTGCAGATGTGTTTTAGAAATCCACTTGAAAACAGACAAATGAAATGGTCTCTTCTTATCTGAAAATAAACTTTTTTCATTAAAGTTATTAAGCTATTTTAAGCTTTGAGGGGACATGATCTTAATACCTTTGTGTTTCATGAACTTCAGTTAAGTTACATAGTTATACAGAGAATTAGTTGTAGCAAATAAGTCAACACTGCTCAGAGTAGCTATTTTGCAGAATGTATTTGTGTTCTAAGGAGCGCTCACCGGCTCAGAGTAGCTATTTTGCAGAATGTATTTGTGTTCTAAGGAGCGCTCACCGGAAGGACTCCTGTGTCTCTTTCCTCATCTGTCTGCAGTCAGTCCAAACAATTCCTATTCTCAGTTTACTAGAATTGCATATTGAACCTCATCTCTTTAGAGAGGCTGTGATTGATTATATGCTGAGAAGGTAGAGAAATGAAAATGAGAAAACTGTTTAGTATGTGCAGAAACATATTTTTGTTCCCATTGGAGAAGATAGGATTCTTTAACCACAAAATATTTTAAACTAGCATGGGAATGCAGTTATCACCAGATAAAATGGCAATAGCTACTTACCAATATGACTGGAGTTAAGAGACAGTAAGCAAGGGCGCATCTACCTGATAGATTTAGGAAGGGTTTGTTAGTTCTCTAATGCGTGAGTGCCTCGTCTTCAATATTGACTCATTATTGCTCACTCAAGACCTTGGGTTTCCCCCTTTTAGGAAGTAACTTCTAATATTCTGCCCTGAAAAAGTGGTTCAAAATGGATGCAGAGGAAAGAGTGCCACCTGCTGATTTCTCATCCTAAAGCAATTCTGATTTCCTTGGAGGTTTCTCAGACAAGATCTTGCAATGTCTAGTACTATTTATTAAGTCATAAATGACAAACACAAAGCCTAGAGTTGTGGGGCCATGGTTCTGTGATTATGGAGTTATTAGTTTGATTCTGAGGGATTCAAGGATTGATTACAAATTGTTTTCATTCAGTTTAAAATTCTCTACTTCATATCGTGGGTTTCAAAAAATTCAAATCCATCATTTCATCAGTTTTTCACACTTTTTCTTCTTATTAGTTACAGGGGAAATTGTGGACAATAGGAAAGTGACTTCGTTGTCACCTGAAATTTCCTTGTCTTGAATTTCTTTTGGACTCTTCTCAGTGTAGAAAAACATGTCTAATGAAAGCTACTTTGTGATGTCGACTTGGAAGTTGCTCTCACGAACGTGACTTTTCTTCATTCTCTCTTGCAAGGGATCATTCTTCTTTCTAGTTGCTGTGTCACTAAGGAAGGAAATTGCTTAGAGCAAAATAGAAATAAACATTAACTTATTCCCTAAATGGTCCACTTGCAAATTAAGTTTGTAGAAATTTATCATTTCTGTTTTCCCTGCTGAAGTTGACAATTTGGGGAATTTTGTAAGTTTTTAAACAATTATCAGTATGTAATTGCTCACAAAATATTGCGGTTAAGAGAGGTGATGGATGTCTAAGAAAGACATGAACCTTTAGCTGATGAATAAAAACTGAAGTAAAGCCTGGTAAGAATTTTCAACTGAACGTGATTCTGACATCAGATATATCAGTGTGACTTCCTTTTGTCACACTTTTATCAGCAATTAATAGGAGAAAACACTATTTCTCTTAGTCAAATGGCAGAGGGAATGGTCCATGCTAAAATCCCTTCCTTTAAAAAGACTCCCGATTTAAGTATAATTTTAAAAGTTGACCAGGACAGTGGGTGGGCTGCTCCGGGCTTATCCAAAATGAAACTCATCACCTGTTGCAGTTTATTTAGCCTTAATTGTTACTTCGGAACAGTTGCCATTAACCTGTGCCTCCAGCGTTAAGGTGATTTTATCTCCAGTCAGCTCAGGCATGAATCAGGTTGCAGGCACAGCGAGAAGAATGAGCAACAAAGGAGTTGTTCCCACAAAGGAACAACTCCAGAAATGGGCCAGAGCTGTCACTCTCTCTTCCTACTCTACAAAATAAAAGTTGTTAAAAAAAGATGGAATCCTCTTCTTTTGGAGAAATAAAAAAGAAGGAATAGAAGGAAAGAAAAAAAAGTAAAGAAATTTAGTCACAAAGGGTTCATTTTTAATGTTGGTAAAATAAAACATTTTCCAATCCTTAGAAAATAGGAAACCATTATCATGCCATTGATATGAGTCACTATGGTGGCTGTTTGTATTTAGGTGAGATGAATCTGAGTGTGTGTGTGTGTGTGTGTGTACGCGTGTGTCTGCGTGCACACATGTACATTATAAGGAATGTTGTTTTCTATATTTACATTTTGATTAATTTGTGTAGATATTCTGCAAATGAGCAGTCCTGCTATGTATAAGTAACGATACCATATTATAAACAATTTTCTAAATAGAACACTTCACTTTATTGCTATATCATTGCTATGATTTCCCCTCTGATATATCTGACATTTACTTCTTAAAACAAGAAAAAAAAGTGATTAGCAATTATATGTCATTTGTAATTTAGTCTTTGGCATCAAAATGCTATTAATATTTTAGAACATTATTCTAATTTCTATAGAAAGATTTTCCAAGAAATGCAGAGCAATTGGTAGCAAGGGCATTTTTTATATAAGACAGAAAATCTCTTCTTCCCTTGTCCTGAGTACTGATTGTTAGTCCTTTGGTTTAACTTCCGAATGTCCTATTTAGGCAAAGGGATTGCTGCGTCCTATTTCTGCCCCTACCTACAACACTTTTTCTTATACAGATCACACCTCTCAGGATGCAATGCAGTGTGTCACTGCTAGTCACTTCCTTTCCGTATTTCTACCCACACCCACATAGTCATTAATTTGTTTTGCACATATTTATTGAGTACCTGTGTGTGCCAGGCATTGTTCTAGGGATCCATCTTGGGATACATCAATAAAGAAAACCCAACAAAGATCACTGCCCCTGTGGAACCATATTCTAGTAGGGAGAGGGGTCACAGTAGTTATTCAATAAATTTTGTTGTTTTGATTGAGGAGTGGTTTTATTTTGAGGAAATGCATGGAAAATAGTTCTGTTTATGCAGTAGTAAACTGAATCCAAAGCTTAGACTAGATTTGGATGACTGAATGAAGGTCAGAAAATATTGCGTAATGAGGACTATGGTGTGGATTGGAAGATATCTTCTTTGGAAGAATGCAAGATCCACAAAATAATTCCAGAAAGAAATCACTACTTTGCTCACTGTTTCTTCTTTAACTCTTCAAAACTTCTATCTTAATTTATTTCTAGTGAAATATTTGAGGGAATGTATTAGGGATGGGTTGGAACACAATACCATATTGAATAAACAAATATTTTAAAACCTTAAATAGAATGTGACCTGATATCTATGGCTTATAAAAATTTAAACATGAAAATCATTCTTGATTAACTACTATCAGCCATCATTAAGGTTCCATTTTCTTTTTGGCTTTCATAAAATAATGGAAGTTTCAAGCTGAAGCCTAGAGATACTTTGATCATATTAATTTCTTCTTGGGGTTTAGTATCTCTTTGAAAATCTGCTGAACATATATACCCTGTCATTTCAAAATGTAATATATGGACATAAAATGCTGCTCTAAATTTTAGGTAATTTGTAGATAACATGAATCCATTTGCTGGCCCTCAGATTTGACCTACATCTAGTCTAGTCTGTTCATTTCACAGATAAGAATATAGATATGTAGGTAAATTATAATTTATTGAAGACCACACAAATAGTGAGTGTCAGCATAAGAATAAAGAAATGTCCTGATCCCTAGTTAGTCTGAATTCTTTCCACTCTGCGTCCCATTCGGGTTGTCTGTAGCTACATTACAACTCACCCCAAAGCGCAGAGACTTAAAACCTACAATTTATTATTATGTCTCATGGTTCTGAGATTTGATTGGCTTTAGCTGGATGGTTCTCACTTGGGGTCTCTCAGAGAGTTGCAGTCAGATCACAGCTGGAGCTGGAGTCATCTGATGGCCTAACTAGCTGGATATCCTACATGATTTCTTCACTTATATGTCCAGTATCACAGCTGGGAAGGCTGCAACAGCAGGTGGCATGGCATCATTCTTCCTCCATGCAGCCTTTCCATGTGACTAACTCTTACAAAGCATAGCAGTCTCTTAGATGGCAACTGGCTTCCTCCAGAGTAAGCATTTCAGGAGACCCAGGAGGAGACTGCAAGATTTATTATGACCTAGACTTGGAAGTCATGCAGCATCACTTCTGCTGCATTCTATTGGTAAAAGAGTAAATCACAGGGCTAGTGTAGATTAAGGGCAAGTGAGTTCACATGGTGTGAATACCAGAAATCATGGTTCTTTGAGGGGCCGTTTTTGGAGACTAGCTCCCATTCTCCCTGTTAAGTGTTAGCTATAACTGACTTTTTGGGAGGAACTTCTTTAATAACAGAAATTTACCTGCAAGTTATTCAAAATTTGATTATTTAAATTTTCCTCTTGAAAATGATATATTTTCTAATAGAGTATTTATTTTTCTAGTTAATACTGAAGAGGAGGGTCATATTACCTTAAAAATAGAATCTTAGGAAATTGAGAGCTTGGATTTCTTTACTGTTTGGAACTAGATCTTAAAAATATGTGTGCAGATTTAATCCAAGCTCTGCATCTAGGATGTCCATCCATTCCTCCTGGTAATTGAATTCCACTGACTGACATAATTAGGCCCTATCTTTTAAACCTGTTTTGTCAAAATCTTCTTGAAGTGTCTTCATTTACATATTTCAAACATTGCAGAAACAATCATAATAGTCGGTTCTGTCAAGACCCATTGTAGAATGCTTTCATTCTCTGATTGACAGTGATAATAATTGATACCATGGATCCTTTATATTAGAGTAGTTGTTTGTTTGGCATAATTTCTAGAAAATGTGCACCGAAAAAACTTAAAAAGTGTTTTGGTAAAAGTAGCTTCAAATTTTTTCATCCATTTTTCACTCCTGTCATCTCAAATGGTTTGGATCAAACTGTCCCTAAATTAGTAGACTGGAAAAAGAGCAGTCTTAGTCTCTAATTTCAGATATTTTCTGGTCTCCAGAGTCATTCCTCTTTGCAATCATTTATAGTTGACTGAATGGCAGCTATACTTAAAAATGTCTAAGGGGTTTACACCAAAGAAGATATCCTTTTCCTCTTAGCTCATTTCTTAAATTAAATTAGGAAGACTTTGCAAGACCATTTAATAACTAAGGAAACTGACACATTATAAAATAATTCAAAAATAGAGAACATTAGGGACTGAAGTACACTCTGATTCTTACTGCCCACCCCCTGATTCTCACTGGCTCTGTTTTCACTTAAGATGTTAACCCCAGTCAGTTAAGACCCCTTTGGAGTTGTTTGAGGGGGGCTAATAAGAAGATCTTTCCTGCCTGATTTTTTTGTAAACCCGCCATTATACAAAGGAATAAGATAGACTAAGGCTAAAAGGTTACCTTTCTTAGGGTTAAAAGTGATATCAGAGAATGTGGGCAGGGACTCTTGCTAATACTGAGTGCCAGGATATGGCAGGTTTGCTCACCCAATTGTAGAAGGAGTGGACAGGGGAGGCCTCCTCCCACAGGGACAGAAGCCAGCAGAACTGGGACCCCTGCAAGCCTCCAGCTCCTAAGGAAAGAAGAGAAGGAGCTGAGCAACTTAGGTTCAGTTTCTCCTACCATCCCCTTCCCCCTCAACACACACACAAAAGTTGGGGTTCCTCTCTTAAAAAGCAGCAATCAAGGGGACAGTGAGAAACCAGGAACACCCAATAATGGGATCGCCTCCACAAAAAAGAACAATAGGAAAAGCATTTTGCTGCTAATTTTCCCCCAGTTTTTTGTTCTCTTAACATCTTGGGCTTAATCATTAAACCATTAACGAGATAATATGTGAAAAGAGTTCTCTTACCTTCCTTTTCAAGACAATCTCCTATTTTAATATTCTTTCTGTTCTATTAACCTGATGAAAAGATGAGGATTCTCTTTATGTGCATAAGAGTGACCATGGGATGCTCTGACAAAAGCTTGCCTATTCACTGACTGGGTCAGGATAATAATTCCTTTCCATTGATGATTACTACAAAGGCCTTTGGCATCAATAGCCCATTTAAATCAGCCAGTGATAAACCTAGCCAAAGGAATGAATCCAGAATGGATATCAATGCAAAACTATTCCAGATGCAAATAGAGAGTTCAAGCACCATTTAGGGGATCTTTTCCAACTATATTTTGTTCCCTTGGAAAATTTTCTGAAATGAATATATAGTAAATCTTTCCAAGCTTTGATAATTTATATTATAGCTAGTGAAACAAATGTACATTTTTGCTTATGTTTAACCTCTCTGTATTTTATAAAGTTTTCAAAAAGATAGTTTCAAGTTCTGTCATTCATGGTGATAGTTGTATCTGTGACATGATTCATTCATTCATTCATTCAACAAATATTTGTTGAGATACTATTATGTGCCAGATACTATTCCAAGGCACTTTTATTTAATAATGGATTTTTAAAAAAAATGTAAGGAGGAAAAAATGTAAAGTAAAGGAGGTGAGGGAGGGTGGAAGGTCTGTTTAGACAGACAAGTCCTCTAAAGAGGTGGCAACTCATCACAGTGCTTAACGAAGTGAAGAAATGAGCCACAAAGATCCTACGCATTCTGGAATGGCATGCCAGGCAGGGAATTGCAGATACAAAGGCTCTGAGGCAGAAAGACACTTAATATGCCACTTGCATTAGAATGTGACCAGATGTGACAAAAAGGATTGCATTTTCACCATGAATTTGCTATTTAGTAGTGAGGAAACGAATCAGAATATTTTACTGAAAAAATGTGTTCTATATTACAAATGCCTCTTTTCCAATAATCAGCCGATTAAAATCATTCAAGTTGCTCTTCTTCAATAATTTGTAATTCTTTTTGTTCAAAGATTTTATTTTTCCTTTTTTTCCCCAAAGCCTCCCAGCACATAGTTGCATATTTTTTCTTAGTTGTGGGTCCTTCTAGCTGTGGCATGTGGGACGCTGCCCCAGCATGGCTTGATGAGTGGTGCCATGTCTGCACCCAGGATCCAAATTGGCACAACCCTGGACCACGGAATTGGAGCTCGAGACCCCAACCACTCAGCCACGTGCTCGGCCGCCAATAATTTGTAATTCTTGACAATTATTGTACTGCTACTATAATTTGTAATAGCTTCATTGAGATATCATTTACATACTTTAAATTCATCTATTTTAAGTATATAATTCCGTGATTTTTAAGTAAATTTACACAGCTGTGCAACCATCACCTCAACCCAATTTTAGAACATTTCTATCATCCTCAAAACATCCCTTAGCCCATTTGCAGTCGATCTCTTTTCTGACCCCCAGGTAATCTACTTTCTAGCTCTATAGATTTGCTCTTTTGAACATTTTGTATAATTGGAATTATATAATATGTGATTTTCTAGATTTGGCTTCTTTCACTTAACGTAGAGTTTTGAGGTTACTCCCTGTGTTAGAATGTGTCAGCTGTTTGTTGAATGGGTGAACATTTTGTTTATGCTTTCACCTGTTGATGGAAATCTTGATTTTTTTTCACTTTTTGCTTATCATGAATAATGCTGCTGTAACATTCACATTCATGTCTTCCTATGGACATATTTTCATCTCCTTGGTCAGATACTTAAGATTGGAATTACTGGATTTTATGGTAAATTTATGTTTGCTAACATAATCGCCAGACTGTTTTCCTGAGTGACTGCACTATTTTATATCTCTACCAGCAATATGTACGTCTTCTAGTTTTTCCACATCCTAGACATTTATTGCCTATCTGTTTGAATACAGCCATTACTGTGGATGTGAAGTGGCATGTCATTGTGGTTTTAATTTGCATTTCACAAGTGATTAGTGTTTTTGAGCACCTTTTCATTTGTATTTAGTGATTCCTCATGTATCTTCTTTGGTGAAATGTCTATTCAGATCTCTCGTGAATTTTTAATTGGGCTGCTTATTTTATTGGCTTTGATGAGTTCTTTATATATTCCAGATACAAATCCTTTATCTTAAATGTCCTAAAAAAATTCGCAAATATTTCTTCCGCACTCTGAGACATACATTTTCATATTTCTGATAGTGTCTTGAGGAACAAACATTTTTAATTTTGATAAAGTTAAAATTTATCAATTTTTTTCTTTTGTGTATCATGCTTTAAGATCAGGATGATTTTATCCTATTCTGAACATTGTATGGCTTTGGTTTTTGCATTTAGGTCTATGATTAATTGTGAGTATTTTTATTTTTCATGTGAGATAAAGATCTAAATTTATCTTTTAGCACATGGAAATCTAATTGTTCCAGCACTATTTGTTGAAAAGACTATGCTTTCTAAATGGAATTGCCTTAGCACATTTGTCAAAAATTAATTGACTGTAGATAAGAGTTGATTGCTGGATTCTCAGTTTTGTTTTGATGAGCTGTATGTCTAACTTTATGCCAGTACCACCCTGTCTTAATCACTGTAGCTTTATATTGTGCTTTGAAATAAAAAAGTGTATGTCCTCTAACTTTGTTCTTCTTTTTCAAAGTTATTTTTGCTATTCTGTGTCCTTTGCATTACTATATGGTAAAGTCAGCTTATAAATTTCTGCAAAAAAAGGCTGCCGGTATTTTCATAGGGATTGTGTTTAATGTGTAGATTAATATAAGAAGAATTTCTATTGTAATAAATTGAATCTCCCAATATGTGAACATGGAATTTCTCCATTTATTTAGTTCTCTAATTTCTCTTAATGAGTACAAGTCTTGTACTTCCTCTGTTAAAGTTATTCCTTAATGTTGTATTCCTTTTGATGCTGTTGTGAATGAAATGTTCTTAATTTCATTTTCAGATTATTCACTGCTAGAATATAGAAATAAAATTTGTTTTTGTATATTGGTCTTTTATTCCGCAGTCTTGCTGAATTTGTTCATTAGTTTTGCAGGTTATGTCAACTTCTTCAAAATTTCTATACATAGGATCAAATAATCTGTGGATAAAGATTATCCTACATCTTACTTTCCACTATGGATGAGCTTTCTTTCTTTATCTTAACTGATTGCACTGGCTAGAATCTCCAGTACCATGTTAACTGGAAATCATGAGAGCAGACATCCTTATTTTGTTCTTGATCTTAGAGAGAAAGCATTCTGTCTGTCTCTAATAAGGATAATATTAGCTGCAGGGTTTCTCGTAGGTGCTCTTTTTAGTGTTGAGAAAGTTTCCTTCTATTTCTTGTTGGTTGAGAATTTTTATCATGAACAGTTGCTGGATTAAGTCAATGTTTTTTCTTCATCCATTTTGACGGTCATGTATTTTTTTGTCATTTATTCTACTAATATGGTGTATTATGTAATTGATGTTCAGTCATCAAACCAATCTTGCATTCCTGGGATAAATAAGTTCCACTTAGTCAAGGTGTGTTAATTCTTTCTGAATGTTGGTGGTCAGTTTGCTAATATATTGTTGACCATTTTTGTATCTATATATATGATTCATATGGTCTGTAGTTTTCTTTTCTTGTATTTGTCTCACTTTGGTACTAGAGTGATATTGGCTTCATATAATAGGTTGTTAATTGATACTTCCTCCTCCTCTATTTTTCCGCAGAGTTTGGAAGGATTGGCATCGTTTCCTCTTTAAATAATAGAATTCACCAGTGAAGCCATCCAGGGCTGAGCTTTTCTTTGTGGGAAGAATTTTAATTACTAATTCACATTTGTAATAATTATAGGTATATTCAGATTTTCTGTTTCTTCTTGAGTCATTTTTGATATTTTGTGTCTTTTTAGGAATTTGTGCATTTTGTCTAAGTGTCTGATTTGTTGGCATTAAGCTTTTGGTTGAATGCCTTTATAACACTTTGCATTTCTATAAGATAGTAGTGATATTTTCACTTTAATTCCTGATTTTGGTGATATGCGTTTTCCTGCTTTTTCTCTTGGTCAGTCTGGCTAACTTAAGTTTCATTGATTTTCTCTCCTGTTTTTCTATTTTGCTGACTTCTACTCTTTATTATTTCTTGCCTTCTCTTTGCTTTCAGTAAGTTTGTTCTTCTTTTTTTACTTTCTAAAAATGGAAACTAAAGCTATAAAATTTCCCTAAGTACTATTTCAGTGGTATCCCATGAATTTTATTTTACTTTTGGTTTTCTTTAGTTCACACTATTTTCTAATTTCCTCTATGATTTCTTCTTTGATCTATGAGTTATTTATAAATGTATTTCTAATTTCAAAATATTTGTTGACTTCCTAAATTTCTTTCTGTTGTTGATTTCTAATTTAAATCCATTTTAGTCAGAGCAGATACTTTGTATCATTTCATATCTTTTAAAATCATTTACATATTTTTAATGGCTTACCTTATGGTTTGTTTTGTTTTGTTTTGTTTTTTACCTAGACTTTGAAGGTCTTAGAAAGCTGTCTGAAAAAGTTAGACTGTAGTTTTTCTTTACTTAATTTTTGTATTGAGGTAACGTTGGTTTATAACATTATATACATTTCAGGGGTACATCATATTTTGACTTCTGTGTAGACCACACTGTGTTCACCACCAAAAGTCTATTTGCCATCTGTCACTGTACAAATGTGCCCTTTTGCCCTCCCCCTTCCATTCTTCCACTGTGCTAACCACGAATCTATTCTCTGTGTCTATTTGTTTGTTTGTTGTTGTTTTATCTTCCAGATATGAGTGAAATCACACGGTATTTGGCTTTCTCTCTCTGACTTATGATTAGCATAATACCTTCAAGGCCCATCCAAGTTGTTGCAAATGGCAAGATTTCATCCTTTTATTTTTTTAAATTGGCACCTGAGCTAACATCTGTTGCTAATCTTTTTTTTTTCTCTTGTTCTTCTCCCCAAAGCCCCCCAGGAAGTAGTTGTATATTCTAGTTGTAGGTCCTTCTGGTTGTGTTATGTGGGATACCACGTCAGCATGACCCGATGAGTGGTGCCATGTCTGTGCCCAGGATCTGAACTGGTGAAACCCCGGGCCGCTGAAGCGGAGTGCATGAACTTAACTACTCGGCCACGGGGCTGGGCTCAGATTTCATCTTTTTCAGGGCTGAGTAGTATTCTGTGGTGTGTGTGTGTGTGTGTGTGTGTGTGTGTGTGTGTGTATACACACCTTCTTCACATCTTCTTTATCCATTCATTCATTGATGGGCACTTAGCTTGTTGCCAAGTCTTGGCTATTGTAAATAATACTGCAATGAACTTAGGAGTACATATATCTTTCTGAATTAGTGTTTTCATATTCTTTGGATAAACACCCAGAAGTGGAATAGCCAGATCAAATGGCAGTTCTATTTTTAACTTTTTGAGCAATCACCATACTGTTTTCCATCGTGGCTGCTCCAGTTTATATTTCCACTAGCAGTGGCTAAGGATTCCCTTTTCTCCACATCCTCTCCAACACTTGTTATTCCTTGTCTTTCTGATAATAGCTGTTCTGACAGATGTGAGGTGATATCTCATTGTATTTTTGATTTGCATTTCCCTAATAATTAGTGATGTTGAATATCTTTTCCTGTGCCTGTTGGCCATCTGTATATCTTCTTTGGAAAAATGTTCAGATCCTCTGTCCTTTTTTTTTTTTTTTTTTGAGGGAGATTAGCCTTGAGCTAACATCTGCTGCCAATGCTCCTCTTTTTGCTGAGGAAGACTAGCCCTGAGCTAACCTCCATGCCCATCTTCCTCTACTTTATATGTAGGACTCCTGCCACAGTATGCTTGATAAGTGGTGCGTAGGTCTGCACCTGGGAGCAAAACCAGCAAACCCCAGGCCACCGAAGCAGTGTATGTGAACTTAACCAGTATGCCACTGGGCCAGCCCCTCTGCCCACTTTTTAATTGGGTTATTTTGGTTTTTTATTGTTGCTTTTGAGTTGTATGAATTCTTTATAGAGTTTGGATTTTAACCTTTTATTGGATATATTATTTGTAAATATCTTCTCCCAATTGGTAGGTTTTACCATATAGTGTATTAAGGAGAATGTTCCATGTGCACTTGAAAAGAACGTGTGTTCTGGTGACAGAAGTTATCTATACATGTCAGTTAAGTCAATTGCTTCATGAAATTGTTCAAATCTATATCTTTGATAATTTCTGTCTAGCTCTCTTATGACTTCTGTTTTCATGGTATATCTTTTCCATCATTTTACTTTCAACCTAGTTGTGTCTTTGAATCTAAAGTGTGTCTCTTGTAGACAGCATATAATTTAATCAATTTTAGAAAGCTCATCTTAACAATCCCTATCTTTCTTTTTTTGAGGAAGATTAGCCTTGAGCTAACATCTGCCACCAATCCTCTTTTTGCTGAGGAAGACTGGCCCAGAGCTAACATCTATGCTCATCTTTCTCCACTTTATATGTGGGACACCTGCCACAGCACGACTTGATAAAACCGTGTGTAGCTCTGCACCTGGGATCTGAACTGGTGAATCCCAGGCCAGCAAAGTGGAGCACATGAACTTAACTGCTATGCCACTGGGCAGGCCCTAACAATCCCTATCTTTTGACTGTAGTGTTTAAAGCATTTACATTTGGGGCCGGCCCCGTGGCCAAGTGGTTAAGTTCGCCAGCTCTGCTGCAGGCAGCCCAGTGTTTCATCAGTTCAAATCCTGGATGCGGACATGGCACCACTCATCGAGCCACACTGAGGCAGCATCCCACAACTAGAAGGACCCACAACTAAGAATATACAACTATGTACCGGGAGGCTTTGGGGAGGAAAAGGAAAAAAAATAAAAATTTAAAGCATTTATATTTAACACAGTTATTATATGGTTTGATTTACACTTGCCATTTTGCCATTTGTTTTCTTTAGCTCATATATTTTTAATTCCTCTGTCCCTCGTTTGTTTCCTTCTATGTGATAAATCTATATTTTCTAGTGTACTTTTTAATTCTTGTATATGTATGGTGTGTCTATATACACACACACACACACATTTATTTACCAGTGATTTTGCAGAGATTACATTATTCATTTTAAATGATCACAATCTAGTTCAGATTAATACTAACCTAATTCTTATAAAATATAGATATTTTTATATCTATATTTAATAATATAGATTAAATAATTAATTTAATAGTATAAATTAAATAATAATATAGATATAAATAATTATAATAATATCTGCTCCATTATAGTTCCATTCCTTTCTCCTCCTTGTGCTATTATGGCAACATGCATTATGTACATATATTATTTACTCAATAATACAATATTGTAATTTTTTATTCATACAATCTTTTTTTTTTTTTTTTTGGTGAGGAAGATTGGCCCTGAGCTAACATCCATTGCCAATCTTCCTCTTTTTGCCTGAGGAAGATTGTCCCTGAGCTAAGGGCTGTGCCAATCTTCCTCTATTTTTTTGTATGTGGGATGCCACCACAGCATGGCTCGATGAGCAGTGTATGGGTCTGCGCCTGGGATCCAAACCTGCAAACCCTGGGCTGCTGAAGTGGAGCAGGTGAATGTGACCACTACTGCACTGGTCCAGACCCAGATTCAGACAATCTTAATAAATTGTATGAATTGCCTCATAAATAAGTTGGGAGAGAAAAAGGACAAAAATATATTCTAAATTCCTCATATCAACTCACATATTTTCCTTTTCTGGTACTCTTCATTTCTTTCTGTGGTTTGAAGTTACCATCTGCTTATCTGCTTTAATTTTCTTGCTCCATTATAGAGCTGTTCTCTCCACCTTCTTTTTGCTAATATATGCATATAAATAATTTTCATATGCTATGAGCCCAACAAGCAGTGTTACAATTATTTTATAATTATTGTTTTGTGAAATTGTCTTTTATAAAAATTTGTTAAAGGATAACAAGAAAAATACATATGTTTATATTATCTTTGCAGTATAAAGTCTTTATTTTTTATGTGGACTCAAGTTACCACTTGCTTCCAACCAAAAGGACTTTCTTTAGTATTTCTCCTAATAATTCTCTCATTCTTTGCTCATCTGGAAATATCTTTTTTTCTCCTTCAGTTTTTGAAGGATAGTTTTCCTAGATATAAAATTTTTAGTTGGCAGGGTCTTTTCCCCCTAGCATTTGATTATAGTATAGTATTTACAATTATTGCTTTATGCAGTTGTCTTTTAAATCACTTTAGAGGAGCAAAGGCACACACACACATACATATATTCTTTTATATTTACCTCTATAAATATCCTAACCCACTGTGTTCTGGCCTCTATTGTTTCTTAGGAGAATTCTGTTGTTAAAGTTACTGTGGTTCCCTTCTATGTGATGAGTCATTTTTCCCTGGCTATTTTCAAAATTTTCTCTTGTTCTTTAGTTTCTAATAGCTTGACTATGAGGTTTCTAGATGTGGATCTGTTTTGTTTATTTTACTTGAGGTGTAGAACTTGTTGAATATGTAATTTATGTTTTTCAGCAAACTCTGGAAGTTTGTGGACGTTATTTATTTAAATATGTTTTCAGCCTCTTTCTTTTTCTTCTTTCCTTCTGGAACTCCCATTTTGCATATGTTGATGTACATGAAGTTTTCCCATAGGTCTCTGAGGCTTTAGTCCTATTTCTTCAATCTTTTTTTCTCCTTCTTCTTAAGGTTAGATATTCTTTATTGATCTATCTTCAAATTAGTTGATTCTTTCTTCTGACTACTCAAATCTACTGTTGAGTCCCTCCAAAAACTTTTTCACTCTTCCTACTATATTTTTCCAACTCCACAATTTCCGTTTAAAAAAATAATTAAATGTTTTGATTGATATTCCATATTAGGTTAGTCATTGTTGCCATATTTTCCTTCCTTCTAAAACATGCTTTCTTTTAATGTTTTGAACACAATTGTCACAGTTATTTTGAAGTCTTCAATATCTGGGACCCCTGAGAGACAGTTTCTATTAACTGTTTTTTTCCCAGTGTATGGGTTACAGTTTCCTGTTTCTTTGCACGTCTTGCCATTTTCTTGTTGAAAACTGGACAATATATTACAGTAACTCTGGGTTCTGATCCCCTCCCTACCGTTGGGAATTATTGCTACTGTTATTATTTGTTTAGTTATTTGCCTTGACTAATTTCATGAATTTTATCTCACTCTCAGTGTGTTTCATTGATGTCTCTTCCTTGTGTTTTTAATTTGTTTATTTATTTTTTTATTTTTAAGTCTGGCTTCTTATATTTTGCCTGGATCAGTTTAATGACCAGACAATGATTGGTCAGAGGTTGGGCTTAAATATCTTGAGTCAGTAAGACTTCTACTCTTTGCTGATGGATCTGTATGTGAATTGAGAAGCACAAAGTTTAGGAAGCTTATGAATCTGTCTCAGCTTTTACTTTCTGCATGTGTAAGGCCTCACATTTAGGCAAGTATGAGTAGATAGACAGAGCTCTCTCCATGATCTTCCAATCATGTTCAGAGTCTTCCAGACCCCCACTAATATGTAGGAGTTCATCAAGGCCCACAGTAGCTGTCTCTTTCACGGGATCTCCCTATAAAATTTCTAACTGTCTGCAAGTCTGTGGCTTACTTCAACCTGTATTGTAACCACATGTAAGCTATGATGCTGGCTCCCCTCATTGTTTGCCACAGAGATTGCTATTGTTTTTGACAACACTTCAGGGCATGGGCCTTTTCATGCTCTGCTCCAAATCACTTCTTCCCTGTCTGGCAGGAAAGCTGAAGTTCCTTACAGCTTGTCATGCCCTGATAGAAATACAGCAGTAAGGAGCTGGGAACTGGGGAAGAGGGTGGAAGCAGCCCGGGATAAAATGCTACACAGACTCCCATTGTTTTTCTGAGGTTTAGTAGTGTTTCTTGAATAAACATTTCACTACATTTTTGTATACCTTTGGTTAATTCTCAGAGCTCTGAAATGATTGTTCTTGGCAATTTTATCCAGTTTTATTATTGCTTTCTATAGAGAATTGCTGAGCTCTTCGCTTGGTCATTTAAGCAAGCTCTTCTTCAGTTTTTTTAGCTGAAATTCACATAACGTAAAATTAGCCATCCTAACTAAAGTGTGCAAGTCAGAGGCGTAGTCATTCACAGTGTTGTGCAACCACTTCTATACAGTTCCAAACATTTTTATCACCCCAAAACAAAACCCCGCACCCATTAAGCAGTCACTCCCTATTCCCCCATTCCACCAGCCCCGGGTGGCTACAAATCTGCTTTCTGATATATGGAATTACCTATTCTGGATATTTCATATAAATAGAATCATACAATATGCAACCTTCTATGTCTGACTTCTCTCACTTAGCACATTGTTTTCAAGGCCCATCAGTGTGGTAGTATGTGTTAGTACTTCATTTATTTTTATGGCTATGTAATAGTTCACTGTGTGTGTGTGTGTAGGTATATATATACAGCACATTTTGTTTATGTACTCACATGTTGATGGACATCTGGGTTATTTCCATATATTGGTTATTGTGAGTAGTGCTGCTATGAGCATTTGTGCACAAATATTTGTTTGATTGCTTATTTTCAATTATTTTCTGTATATACCTAGGAGTAATGTTGTTGGATAGTCTATGGTTAACTATTTTGAGGAACCACCAAACTGTTTTCCATGGCAGCTCTATCATGTTATATTCCCACCAGCAATGTAAGAGTGTCTCAATTTCTCCACACTCTCCCAACACTTATTTTCTAATTTTTTTTATTATTATAGTCATCCTAGTGGATGTGAAACTATCTCAGTGTGGTTTTGATTTACATTTCCCTAATGACTAGTAATGTTGAGCATCTTTTCATTCTTCATCAAATTTTAAATTAAAGTCATAGAACAATCCATGATTAGATTTCCAGTCTCTGGAATTTAAGTTCAGTGGTCTCTTCCCAGTATAACGATGTCTTTTACTACATGTCACATGATATCATTTAATGTCCTGAATTTGCCTTGCCCTTATTCAGTTTACCCAAAGAGCTAATAAGGCTGGTCTATCTTTATTGAGTTAAATAGAGTCATTCTAATAAGCAAAATGAATTAAATAAACTTTTCTATATATTTATAGTCTTATGCTTCATAGATGTGAGGTGGCATATATCCTGAGCTAAGACATACTAAAAGAGTTTTTCATGTTGAAAACTTCACATTGTACTTTGTTCCATCTCAAGGTTTAACCTCCTGCTGAAATGTCTGCTCTGTTTCTATTACACAAGGTGAACAAGTCCTAGAGATCTACTGTACAGCACAATACCCATAGTTAACAATACTCTACTATACACTTAAAACTTTGCTGAAAGGATAGATCTTACATTGTGGTCTTATTACAAAAATGATAATAGTAATAATAAATAAGAGGGAGGGAGGATAGATAGCTAGGTTTATGGCATAGATCGTGGTAATGGTTTCACAGGCGTATACGTATCTCCAAACACACCAAGTTGTATACATTAATGACAGTCAACTTTTTGTATGTCCAAAAACCACTAATAATAAGAATATAAATAACCCAATTAAAAGTATGGGCAAAATATTTTGAACAGACACTTTATCAAATAAGATAGACAGATGGCAATTAGGGACATGGAGATTAAAACTACATTGGGATACCACTACATATCTATTAAAATGTCTAAAATTAATTAAATATAATTAATTATATTAATTATATCTGTTCTGTGCTCTTTGGGATGTGTTGTTAAGTAAAAAAAAAAAGCAAATGGAGAAATTTTTGAATAGTATGCCACCATTTAATCAAGAGAAGAGAGAGAAGATATCTGGATATCTAAAGATATAGATATCTAAATCTGGATATCTCCCTCATGTAAAAATCAAAAGGAAACCATATTTTGTGATTTTTCGGAAAGGCAGAGATAGGGTAGAAGTTAGACTTTTCTACTACACCTTGTTTTGTAGGTTTGCCTTTAACACAGTGTAAACATGTATTTTTTTAAACAAAATTACATAAAAACTTATAAAGGAATTGTTAATTATTAAAAGCAAAATTGAGAAATAAAAATAAAGAAAATGCCCACATCAGCATCTGTACGTGGAAAATATTATTAGGTGAATAATGTGTAACTACTACAGGCAGAATATTAGCTTTTGATATCACCACTGTCCTTGTACCTGGGAATTCTAAAATAAGATCTGATCACCTTTAGAACTCAAGTAGTCAGCACTGCTGGGGTTTTTTTTTTTTTTTTTTTCCATCTTTGAAGATGCAATTATCTTTTTTCCTTCCTACCATTATATTTGTAGTAATTTGACAAAACACACATATTAATAGCTTTAAATTATTACTTAATATAAATGTTCCTTTGTTTAAAATGTTTTTTGTTTGTTTGTCTGTTTGAGGAGTATGGGTTTAGATGGTCTCCGGTTGACTTCAAATACTTTTAGTTCATTGAGAGCCACAAGAAAAGATGATTTTCTAAAGGGTTGATAATGGGTCTTGAATGGGATTACTCTTTGGTTATTTATGCTTGAAAAGCATAAGTTATCAAACAGCAAAGATGAGGAAGATAGTGAGTGCACCATCTCATTTATTTCATTCATTTGTTCATTCATTGTCTGTCATTCAAGTAATATTTCTTGTGTACCCAATATGTGCTAAGTGCTCTACTGGCCCTAGAAACACAACGGTGAGGAAAAATAGGGATCTTTCCTTCATCCGTGGAATTTTCAGACTAATGGGGAATATATACGTTAATCATGTAATAATACAAAATAATAAAATGCACCTATGACAATGTGCTATGAAGCAGAGTTTCACAGAGCTGTGTCTCTGTGGGGAAGAGACACAGGAAGCCTTCTCTAGGGAATAATATTTGAAACCTTTAAGGAGTTAATTAGGCAATGAGAGGGCAGGAAGATCTTTTCAGATAGAGGGGAAATATTTGAAAAATCCCATGGCAGGAGGAGTATGGTGAATTCAAAGGCCTAAAAAAACACTCATGTAACCACTGCAGACAGTAAGAGAGAACATGGTACAAGATCAGACAGGACAGGTAGAGGGGGGAAGACCATGCTTCACCTTATAGACTCTCACCCAACAATACGGTGTATGTGCTCTGGGATGACATGTTCAGATTCACTTTTAAAAAAAATAATTCTGGTTGCTCTGTAGATAATCAAAGAAGGTGGAGCACCAATGGATAAGAATAGACAAAATGACAGACTATTATAGTGTTCCAAACAAGTTGTCATGGTGCCTGGAGCTAGGTGGAGAAGATGGAGAGACGTGTTTGGAATAGAGATTTTTAAGAGGTAACGCGTCCCCCCTTGGATTCCTTAGAATATACATTTATATCCCAGATTCAATCTGAGTTGGTTCAGGTGGGCAAATAAGGAGTAATGACAAGTTAATTTCAATCTCAATCTCGCTCTGCTAAGCATTTATTTTCCCATCAGTATTTATATTCATAATCTTTCTTGCTAAATGTCAAATGTATATATTTAAATATCATGTCCTCTGTTTCATTTACTTTGTGGCTAATAAAAACTTAATAGACACTAATTGTTGTCAAATTTGCCAAGAAAAGACTCTCACAAATCTTGTTAGTTTTCCACATTCTGTTCATTTTGGAGCCTATAATGTATCCCCAGCAGGGACTGTGCTTGGAAGCACCAGGGACTTCTTGGAAGAAAATATCCTTGACAGATCTCGGGTCAAACCATAATCATCCTTCACAAAGATTGATTCTGGACATACTGTAGGTAATAGATATATTTTTATACTGTTGGGATTTATGTCACTTTGTTGTCCAATTGTTTTAGACATTTTGTCCATCCAATCATGAGCATCTACAGAGATGTATACCGACAGCTTGTTTTCTTATATTAGACCACTGGCACAAAAATGCTCATTTCAACTTTTCCATATCTATCTATGAAGTCTTGGAAAATTTGCTACTGAACCTCATTTGGTGATCACAAGTGTGAATGTATTAGCCTATCAGGAATAAATCTCATTATTTCTTTAATTTAGAGTTCTCCTCTCTCCTTCCTCCAACAACCCCACCCCCACCCCCCACTTCACCCCACCATGCTCACAAGTGAGTTTTCTCTCCTGGAAGAATGAGTAGAGATAGTAAGGAGTTACAGCAAAATTGCAGAGAAAAAGAGAATTGATAGTATAATCCTTGAATATGGGAGTAACTTGGAGAAAATAAATTCATATATTTAGATATATTTACAGACACAGCCATAGTTGTAGGTATCTATATCTATCAATCGATCTCTCTGTCTCTCTATCCATAACACACATTCATATACCTTCTCGGGGGGCAGAATTCAGATTATTCCATCCAATTTATATAGCAGAAGGGCTAATTTATTACTTTTCTCTATAATTTGAGTTACTTGAAAAATTTTTTCATATAAGGAAAATTCAAATAATAATTCCTTTTACTTCATTATTGCTATTCTCCCTTCAGTTTGCTCTAAAATTTCCTCCCTTTACTATGTCATTTATTGCGTTATTCCCATGTGTCTTTACTCATTCATTTCAGATTCCCTCCTTTGCTATATCTTTGTAGAAACACTCTTTTATGTTTATTGCTTCTTAAATTTTCTCTCACTATTCTTTACTTCACGTAATAACTTAAAAGAATGTTTTTAACCAAAAACTTCCTGAAAAAGTCTGTGTCGTTGTGGATCCCTTGTGGCTTTGGGACAATGAAGGAGTAGGTGGGGGATAGTAAGGGAAGAGGTGACTGAGTTTGGACCACAGAGGTATCTGTGAGAAATATGTGGCATGTTGACAGTCTGGGATGAAGTTGTCATGATGACAATTTGGAGTCTTGTCTGATTTGAGAGCATTTACTTGCTTTGCTGCTCCAACTGCAAAAATAAACATTGTGTGTGGAGACTAACTCTACTTGTGTATTCTTGAACTAGATTAAGGGTAGATACTAAAATGTCTAAATGGGTTTTTTTGCTTTGTTATTTGGGTTTTTTTTTTTTTTGGATTAATACTCTGATTTACCAAAGTTCTATTCTTTAACATAGCTTATTTGTTGTATTTAAAAGGAAGTGATTTGAAATATGCATTAGCGTCACTGTGAAGTCAGCTTGTTAAAACTAAAATTCTGTATTCCATTGATCATATATTTATTGCTTTGAATAGTGTCAATAAATGTGAAGTGCCTTATGGTATTGTAATTCCAAACTGGCTGAGATATCTAACCTATGGACCAGAGTGTAGATTATCACAAATTCTGAGTAATAAATGTCCAGCACAAGAATAGAGTAACTCTTTGTGGAATTGTCCTGATCATCTGAGTGGGTTTAATTTTCAGTATGCCCATTGATAAGAAAGAGACAAAGAAGAGCAGAACAAGGAAGTGAGAGGTTACGATGATTTTGTTCCCCTTTGTCTTTCTTCCACATCCTCCTGTGCAAAGCAGTTCAGTAGAAGTGTTACCAGCACAGAGTTGTCCTTCTTGTCATGCATGCTTTTATTGTTTTGACATGGAGCTATCTAACAAAATTTTCAGTGGAATTAAAGAAAGTTTACTTTGGCTTTGAGAAAATTGTTATATAATGAAACGAGAGTTTCCTTTATTTTTAGGGTCTAAATGTTACTGTTATATAATATGGACTCAAAGAAGAAATTATGAAAAAAAGGTACATATTCAAATGGTAGTCTACAGCTGCATTCTTAAGAGTCCTAGAGACAATTGTCTCTTGATAATCTACAGAATGATTATTGAACAGTGAGAGAGAACTCATGCAAAATTTTTTTTTCTGAAAGTTAGATGTATTTATGGAATAAAGAAAAGATATACTTCTGGGTGACAATTATTTTAATAACTCATATCATATTGTAAAAGAATTATTATTAATGGCTGCCTTACAAATGGTATATTAAATCTTGTCTTTTTAATAGTTTGCTTATTTACATAACTTGGCTTTAAAACAATGTCAATAAATATGTTCAACTTAATAAACTGACTAGGGAAGGAATTTTTTTCTGGCACATCAGTTTCTGTGTGAATTTTCTGAAATAATATTCTACCTGAGGACAATAAGGAGAAAAATCTAGTTTTTTAAAATGGTTCATTGTTAACTAAAGATGTTGTTATAGGTGTTGCCAGATCAAGCATCAAATCTCCTCAGAAAATATTTAGAAGCTATGGAGATACAGATTTTAGGAATA
The DNA here is from genome assembly GCF_021613505.1 of Equus quagga. NCBI lineage: Eukaryota > Metazoa > Chordata > Mammalia > Perissodactyla > Equidae > Equus > Equus quagga. The sequence goes on from NC_060267.1 coordinate 35,761,748, forward strand.
AAGTTACTAAGGAAGACATTTTCTTCCTTTACTAAGCCCAAACCTATACTGCTTAGGGTTTCTTAGGACTACAAATTTATTATTTTTGTTTTTGCTGTTGATGATGATGGTATGGATCAGTCTAGGAAGTCTTCTCTTAGACTGTGATGATTAAGTCTATATTATCTGTGTTTTATTCTTTTAAGTACTCAATCAGCATAATTATACAAAAACGTTTAAAAAAACTACTTTCTATATTCATCTAGCTGGTTACTATATTTGATCTGTTGTGTTAATAAATTATAGTATTAATCTGAAGAAAATTGATATGGACTATGAATTTCCTAGTATCTATAAAATTGCATTTTAATATAGATTTAGATTTCCTTATTTGTAGTTTTGAAATTTTTTTGTAAGTCATTTTATAGTTGGAAATATTAAATTTTTGGTAATTCATTTGGTGGAAAACTTAAACAGATCTAACAGAAGACTAGTGTGGGTAGCATATATTTCCTGGCAGGAATAACAACATATGAGATGTTATCCCAGACCTCATTGGTAGTTTCCATGTCCTATATGGTGTACACACCATATTATAGTTCTGCTATTCATTTTTTCAGTATTCTGAAGCTCATTTGGCCCCTGAGGTTTTGGATAAGGATCGTTCACTTATAATAACAGTTAAAATTAACTCTACCAGTATCATAGAAAAATGTCAAAAATGTTATCATCTGCTCTGATTACTATTCAAACCTTCTACCTTGTTATGTGGCATCTCTCATTAATTCTTTATCAAGCCCTCCACCTTATACTAGATAACATCCATTCAGCAAACACTATTGAGCACCTGCTACGTTCTAGGCATTCTGCTAGGTCCTAAAGAAACAGACAAGGTCTATGTCCTCAAGAAGCTTAGAGACCTTGCTAACAAATAATGCAAATGAATATATGGAATAATAGAAGCATGTAGAAGATACAGAAGTGTAGTATAGAATAGGAAGTAATAGGTGATGGTTCTTTCTTGGCATAGAGATGTCAGGAAATGGATGAATGGGACAGGTGGAGAATTAGAGAAGGCTTCACAGAGACTGTCATGCAGTTTTCAAAGAACATCACAGTTAAAGAGAATAGACTGAGCATAACACAAATGACATGATGTTTCCATGGAAGGACAAGTCTTTCCTTGTCTCTTAACCCATCAGTTCCTCCAACTTCACTTAATTCCCTGTTCATTCCAGACCCATCTGAGTATCACTTCTCCCACTCTTATGAAAGCTTTCAAAGTCCTGCTTTTCTTTTTTACTACATCCACTTTGGTTTAAAACAGTCCTCTTTGCTTCCATACCTGACTGTTAAGCACTTCTGAAGGAAATCATGTAATCACATTATTAGTGCTTGTTAGTTTATGGTCTTTCTTCCTTAATCGGGCCCTTCCTATACCTCTCTCCACATGACTCTCAAATCTTTTTGCTTGACCTTAGACACGTGTATCTCCCATAATTCAAAGAAGCTAATCCGTAATATTGAATGCAAGAGACATTAATTTCCTCCAATCTTCACACTGTAATGTTCAAAACTATTGCTAGCACCAGTGGACTCTTCAAGTCTTTGCTGACTCTTCGATTCCTTAAATTCTAAATGTTTGGGTTTCCTTATCTATATCCCAAACTCTCGTCTCTACCTATTTACTCTTCCTAGGTGACCCCATACTGTCTTGTATACCAAAAACCATTAATAGTCTGATGACTCCAAAATTTTTATTGCCAGGCCAGGTATCTCCCTGGAATTCCCAGACTTATACATTCAATTGATTGCTTGACATCTGTACCCAGATGTATGGTAAGGATCTCAAATATAGCATGGTGAAAATAGAACTTTCATTTTCCCCACAAACCTGCTCCTCTGTTTGTCTTCTCCATCACTGTAGATAGCATGCTCTTCCATCTACTTTTTTCAACTCAAAAACCTGTGACTTTTTATTGATTCTTATCTTCATCTCTTCCACATCAAGTCACCAAATCTTTGTACTACCCCCAAAAGATAACACAAGGTCAGCCAGTTTTCTTCATTTCTTTTACATTATTTTAGCCAAGTCACCATCATCTCGTACTTGGATTGCTGTAATAAAATCTTAGGTTTGTTTTTCTATTTCCAGTTTTTTCCCCCTTAAAATTGATTATCCTTTCACATAGCAGCCAGGATGATCTTTTCATAATGTATATTAAATAATATCCTCTTCTTCCATTTTGTACTACTGCCTCTCTAGCCTGCTAGCCTACTATGCTCCAGCTCCACTGGTCTTCTCTACCTCAAACACACCAAGCTTGCATTCATGCTTACTTCCATTAGTGGTCCCACTGGACCACTGGCCACTTGAGAGAGGCCATCTCTGACCACACAATCTGGACACCCAGTCACTCTCGATCACATTATCATTTTAACTCTCTGCATAGCAATTATCACCATTTGATCTTTTTTAGGACTTATTTATGGATTTGTTGGTCTCTCCTTGCCTTATTTTCTACTATATCCACACCTTCTAAAATAGTACTAACACTTAGTAGGCACTCAATAACATGTTACACCAATCACTGAAGTTAGCTTTATTAACTGTAATAGCAAGTAAAATCTGTTGATTAACTGAACTCTGCTACAGTTTGAAGAAACATTTTGTTTTTTAACAAAGAGCTAAGAGTGATTTTTTTTCAAATGAGTCTTTGGCACAAAAACAGGAGAAACTCAAAGTAGAACTTTAAGCTTCTGTTTTTTTCTAGAAGAGAGTGGAGTATAAAGAAAAAGGTTCACTAACTTGATAAAGTCTGTAACATTAATCTCTAAAGGATCATAAATGGAGATTATGATCCCCAAACTATTTTTTTTCCTTCCTAGAACATTGAAAGGAGGCATTCATAGATACTTTGAAAATCTGGTACTGTCCCTACTTGATACTACAGTGGTCTGTCACTTCAATGGAAAAAAAAATCATTCATGTTGATGAAATAAAAGATCATTCAAATCACTTGTTTAGCATCATGTAGCTCAGTCAGTTGACTGACTAAATTTTTTACTTTCTCTATGGACTGATGAATCACCCAATTGATGAAAAACATATTTTTTTTTCTACTAATAGTATATTATGATACACGTAATGAAATGTAATTGTTATTGGTGAAATATCACATTAATTTGATTGATGTTGATAATAGTAGTGATTATTTTTGTACTTAATGAGTACTTAAAGTGGTGAAAGGTCCTTGTCCCAGAAGATTGCTACTTTGTATGTGTATATTTATATTTTATCTCTGTAGACTTCATGAGGACAGGGATTTTGTCTTATGTCATCTTTGACATTGCAGGAAAGCCTAGCATTATGTTCCAGTCAAATCTTACAGGGCAAAAATAAAATACAGTTAATATACAGTGTAGGTTAAAAATGGATTCATTTTCTTTCTTTGATAATTTCTTTGGCAGGCAGAATAATGGCCCTCAAAGTAACCATATCCTAATTCCTGCAGCCTATAAATATGTTATACTACATAGCAAGGGGGAATTAAAGGTATAGACTAAATTGAGATTGCCAATCAGTTAAAATAAAGAGATCATTCTGGATTACACAGATGGGCTCAGTGTAATCACAAGGCTCCTTAAATGAGGAAAAAGGAGTCAGAAAGATGGCACTCTGAGAAAGACTCAACATTGCTGACTTTGAACATGGAAGGGGGTCGTGAGATAAGTAATGCAGGTAGCCTCAAGATGCTAGAAAAGGCAAGAAAATGAATTCTCCCCAAGATCCTCTAAAAGAAATGTAGCCCTGCCAACACCTTGATTTTAGCCCAGTGAGACCCATTTTGGACTCTGACCTCCAAAACTGTACAATAATAAATTTGTGTTGTTTTAAGCCACTAAGCTTGTGATAATTTGTTAAAGCAGCAACAGGAAACTGATACAGTTTCCCTTCTGCTTTTCTTCTCAGAAACGAAAAATAAAAGAGCAGTTCAAGGAAGGGGGATGGATTGTTTGTATATCTATGAGGACTTTTCACTTAGCAATGGTATTTCCATTTTTTTCAAGTTCTTTTTGGTCATTGTGCAAACTCCTTAAGTCACATATTGCAAGAAAGCATAGACAAACTTGGCCAATGTAATTTAATTGCAAACTTTAAGTTACCTGCTTTTAGTATGCCTGTCAAATTATTATTGGTTAGAGAAGGAGATGTCTAAAAGCAAAAAATGTAGTAAAAACCTAGTCATCTTGATTTTCCAATTTATAATAAATAGCCATTTTACAAACGCTGGGTAGCAGTTTCTCTCCTTAACAAAATAAAAATGATGCAAATGAAGTTTGTATTTGAGCTTGCAGAGCGGGTGCTTAAAATACTTAAGAGAAAGAATGATTTTAAAGCATTTTCAAACAATTTAAAAACACATATTTACAAAGAAACAATTGATGTGCTAATTACAATTATTCTTATCTGCCCATTATATCAAATACCTACTCAACATTTACTAAGCAACATTGTCAGACTTTGATTTGCTAGATCTATAGCAAAGTCTAATGTAAGCATGTAGTTAGTGCCAATTTAATGGAAACAATAGGTGTACAGCATGAAAATGTGTCAGTTTGAAATTTACTCTCATTTTGGCATTATCAACTGTTCACTTATTCACATACTATTGATTACCTCATGTATCAAACATTGATAAGAACCCAAATTATGCAGCTCCATCCTGTCTCTCTTCACTACTTCACTACAGTTGATGATCCCATCATACTGGACACTTGCCATTCCCCAAAATGAACCACATTCTCTCTCACTTCTGGACTTGTGAGCACACTGTTCCTTTGCAGAAAACATGCCGACCTCCTTCAGCCAGCCTCTGCTTCCACCCCTTGGTGGTTTCTGAGTTATCCAGGGCTCTGCTTCAGTTTATAAGTCTCTTCCCTAGAAAGCTTTCCCCGCCTGATCCAAGACTGAGCTAAATGTTTCTCCCACGCTACTTCGTGCACCTCGTAGGCTCTTGCAATCCAAACCTACTCCTGTTGTAGCACTCACCACAGCAGGTTGAAACGGCCTTTTCACTTGTCTGTGCCCCTTAATTTCTGCAAGCTTTTTCAAGGCCAGGATTGTGCCTTGCACATTCTTATCACTTTGACGCTTAGCACAGTACTGGCATATAACAGGTTTTTAATAAATAGTTACTAAATAAATGAACCAATGACTATGTAAAAGACATACAGAGGAAAGCAGTATTGAGAGAAATCAAAGAGGGAGGGGTGGTCCTTTTAGAAAAAAAGTCTCTGAGCCTATAGTCTCAGAGTTGGACAATAATATAGAAATTACGCTGTTTCTGGCATTGCCTCAGGTCATTCCTGAGATTCTGATTTCCCAAGCTACATACTGAGCTTTATTCCATCTTTTAATTTTGTTTTAATTTATTTTGTCTTAAAATATGTTTAAAGGACAATACGGTAAAGTTTTATCTTTAAATATAACTTCTCTTGCCTCACATGAAATAATTTGACAACAGACTAGCACAAAATTTAAGGGAAATCTGGTTTGTAAGGTCTCCTTGGTCACCATCTATCTCATAGAAATCTCATTTTCTGTTAAAAAAATAAAAATCTCTTTTCTGCAATAACATTTCATAAATTCAGCTTTTCATAGATTTAGTTTGCGCTTATTAGAATTCTGAATTAATAAAATTTGAAGGCATTTAGTAAATGATTTTAGATTTATGCTTTTATGATATTTACTTAATTTATATAGCAGTCACACAATTTCAGCATAGAAAGGAACTTCCCAGCTCTTCTAGCCCAACTCCTAATTCTACAGATGAGGAAGACCGATTCCCTATTCTGTAATAACTGCTTCCACAACCTCAGACCAGGGACCTAAACTACAAACACCAATCTTCTGATCCCAAGATTATTCACATTTTACTGGAATGGCACAGTGCTACCATTTCATGATGCTTTGGTGACACTAAACTTCTAATCAGAAAACTTGATGAGCTTTGGAGCTACCGAACAGAGAGGCTGAAGAGTGAGGGAAGCAGGGGATGCTTAAGAATCCCTGAAGCACCACACAGTCTGCTCCAGTGCCCCATCACTGATAGAAAAACAGTGAGGGGGATGCTCCTGCCTGTTTCTGAACATGGATGCTTAAGATTTCCCTTAGCACCGTGGGTAGCAGGGCTTGGTTCAGCACAATGGACTCCAGAACCCAGAGACCAGCAAACCGGAGTATTTTCTGCTGCTTGTTCTCCAAGATTAACTCAGGCTCTTGATGGTGCTGGGCTGGTTTGCAAGAACCTGAAAAGGTCTGACCAAGTCATAAAATGACACATCTGCTGCACTGTCCCACAGGGTAGCCAGTGGCTGTAGCTATTGAGTATTTGAAATGTGGCTAGCCCAAGATGATATTTATGCACTGGATCCAAAGACTTAGCAAGAAAATATGAATTTAAAATATATTATTTATTCATATAAACTTTATGTTGAATTGATTATATTTTGGATATATTGGGTTAAATAAATGATTAAAATTATTTTCACCTTTTACTTTTTTAATGTGACTACTTAGAAAACTTAAAAGTATATATGTTATTCATACATATATTTCCATTGGGCAGTGTTCCTTTAAGGAGTCGAGTAGGTAACATAAAAATTCCGGTGTCAGTGACTGGTACCAATACTCTCAGTCACCAAACCATGATTACCATGAACTATATACCCTGCAGCATTCCTGGTTTATTCAGAATGGATGACCACTGTGGGGTTCTCAATACATACATGCACATCTCTGAATGGAGATTTGGGAGCATTATAGGCTTATAAAAGAAAAACAGCCATGATTCTCCACCCTCGCTGCCCGGTTCTCTGTACCATACATATAAAGGAAGTGGAAAAGTTACACCCACTTGAATGTTACAAGCATTCCAGTTCTTTCCTACTTCAAAGGTAGATGTGGCATTTCTCCTGGCTTGAGGGTGAAAATTGTGAGGCAGGGAGAGGCATTGTTCTGTAGGTCATAAAAGTGGGCTTTTAGGAAAATTGGGCAGTTTATGGTTTTATTCATTCAAAAGACTTTTTCCGAATACATTTCCCAAGGCTTAGAATTAGAATTCAAGTTCAAAATGTTCTTTACTGCTCACTTCCTTCTCAAGGAGATCATACTATATACATATCTCCATCAATCATACTTCATTGAATATTCTGGATGCTGATCACATATAGAAAACGATATGGTCTGTGCCCTCTAGGTATTTCACCATAGGACTTCTTAAATTATTAAATCAATATTATATATTACAATAGACTGTTGCCATAAATATTACAGTGACATAACAATATTTTCACATACCAGTGTGTAAGGAACTCTAGTCGCTTCCCAGTAATCATTGAGGACACTAGTAGAAAACAAGAAATTATATTTATGAATTGTGAAGAACAACTATTGGATATGAAGTGAGAATTTAGAAAAATTAATATCAGTTCAATAACATTTCTGAGCCTTGTGAAGAAATATACCTAAGAACTTCCATCTTAGAAAAGAAACAAAACAAGAACAGGCAAAAAAAACTTCATCCTTTATTTTCAGGATTCTTCACTCAGAAATAATTTTTTTAAAGCCCATATTCGAGGATTTTTAAAGATTTTATTTTTTTCTTTTTTCCTTTTTCTCCCCAAAGCCCCCCGGTACATAGTTGTGTATTCTTCGTTGTGGGTTCTTCTAATTGTGGCATGTGGGACGCTGCCTCAGCGTGGTTTGATGAGCAGTGCCATGTCCGCGCCCAGGATTCGAACTAACGAAACACTGGGCTGCCTGCAGCAGAGCGCGCGAACTTAACCACTCGGCCACGGGGCCAGCCCCTCGAGGATTTTTAAAAAATAAAAAGTGAGCTAAATCAATCAGAAACTAAAACCAAGCTGCTCACAAGTGTGTGTGTGTGTGTGTGTGTGTGTGTGTGTGTGTAAAATGTACATAGAGGGGCCAGCCTTTTGGCCTAGTGGTTAAGTTTGGTGTGCTCCGCTTTGGCGACCCGGGTTCAGTTTTCAGGCATGGACCTACACCACTCGTCCCACAATCAAAATAGAGGAATATTGACAACAGTTGTTAGCTCGGGGTGAATCTTCCTCAGCAAAAAACAAAAAAGTACATAGAAAAATAATTCTTTGTTGATGTTATGTCCCAATATTGATGGTAGTCATTTCATAAACAGGGCATATTAAGGGTATTTCCACATTTTAACACATTCTGTTCAGATTCCAGAACTCATCTCCCTCCAAAAATCTTCAATAGACATAGGTAGATAAGATAGACAGACAGACAGATAGCTATTATATTTAAAGGAATGAGAATATTATTGACATTAAAATTTCATCAGTAGCAGTGAATACTCAAAGAAAATGAAGCAATATCTTCAAAGTTAGGGGAAAAAAGATATTTCACTGTATTTTATATTATGCAAAAGATACTTTCAATCATGCAATAACTTAGATTACTATTCACTTGTCCTATATGAAAAGATTATTCAAGGGGATCCACCAGAAAAACAAAAAAAGGAATCTTAGAAAAAGGAATATATGAAATAAAGTTAACAGTTGCAGCTAAGTACGACTATAAGAAGGGAAGGAAGCAAGAAAGTAAATGAAAGAGAATTTGTTAGCTATTGATGCTTGGAAGACTCCCCTTCAAAAATAAAAAATTAAGATATATGATTACATATTTTTATGAGGCCATAATACTTCTCAGTCTACAGTTAAAAACAATATAAGTGTTAATTACTATTTTTTAATTTTTCAAATCAATCTATAGTGGTCCAAAATAAAGTGACAACACAGAATATGAATAATAAACCTTCATAATAATATAATCTTTCATAAAAATAAAACTACAGCTAAATTTTTTTTGAGATGAGGGAAGTGGAGAGGTAGAGAAAAGGTTTACTAATTACCTCATCTTTTATAACAAGAAGTAAATATTGCCTTAATTGATAAATTTTTATAATTGTCATTTAAGTATATCATTTAAATTCATAAGGGCAATGACTAAAAGAACTAAGGAAAAAATAAATCTAAAAACTTAGGGGAGGAGAGAAGAGATGTGATGGAGTAAATTTCCTAAATATTTAATTTTTTTATATGTAGTGTCTAAGGTGATAGGTTATTTAGTAGAGTACATGGGAGATTTTATTGAATTCTCTTATAGGGATGCAAAAATCAAACAGCTGTTAAGTAACTTTCTGTTAATGTTGACAAGTCTTAAATTTCAAATAAATGAGCGACATAATTTAGAACCATGTATGCAACCCAGAGTGAGAAAAATGTAAATGTTCTCATTGGCTTGGCTTTAGATTACTTCATGATAAAGGCAATAAATTCCTTGTAGTAGAGATTGAAAGCAATTATTTCATATTATCCCTAACACATATTGTGAAGAAGAATTTGATAATGATTGCAAAGGACATTGAACAGCTCATAGAAATGATGTACAGCAATAATAGGTGATGGTGCTTTGGGAAGCTTAATGTCACATCTACAGTCTCATGTTTTAGTTTTTGTGTATAATTAATACTGTGCATGCTATTATTAACTCCAAAGTTTTGTTTTCTATATTAAAAATAAATCAAAGGAAACAGTTTTAAACTTTGATATTCTTGATGGGTTCATGTTTGATATTGGCTACGTTTAGACTTCATTTTTATTTAAGATTGAAGACATAAGTGTTGAAATTTGCAACATGGTATTCTTTACTTTATGACTGAAAGACAAATTTTTGGACATTGAAAATATCGTGAGTCAATCTGTTCTTGGAAATTTACCAACCAAATTTTGCAGAGGTTTAAATTAAGCACACCTTGGGTACTTACTCCAGCAGGATTTATTGAAGATTAATAATAGATACGTGAATCACATGTCATAATACATTTTTATCCAGTAAGGTGTCATTTAACTTCTAATTCCAAAACACACAATGTGCAAGCTGTCCCAAACTTGGGAACAGGTTGTTTCAAATAGTTTGTTTGGAATTTGGAATTCACAACACATTTTCCTACAGAAATATAGTTATGAAGTGTGTTTGGATAATTGGCACAGCCCACAAGAGAGTATTTAATCCACAAATTAGTATCTGGGCTACAGTTTTAACAGGTTTAGAACTGGTAGTCAGGTGGCATTTGTGGTTCAAGAAAGACAAGAGAAGCATTGGTTTCTTTTTCTTTTCTTAGGTGCAGGGTTGGCCTAAGTAAAATAATGAGACAAATTTTGGCTTCAACACTTTCAGCCTCTCTTTATTCATCTTCTCCTTTTTCTATTCTACCACTTACTGTTTACTTGAAACTTCAGTCTCACCAACTCTACTTTTTCAGGAGTTGGGAGCTGGGAGAGGGACAGAGTAGCACAGCATCATTTTATAGCATGTTCCAAATTCCAAAATTATCCTTTACTACCTCCCCTCTGATCCTCCTCCATACTGTGTTGATGACCTCAATGAAATGCTGGAAGAAATTAATCTTGATTAAATTAATTCACATTAAGTTATAGATGATAGTCTCTTTCTACAAATCTTCTCTCCTTGCTATTGTTCTTATTTCTCATCCCCAAATAGTTTTTATCCAAGTATGAACATCATGATATTTTCAGAGAAGGTAATGAGGTTAAATACGAAGTTCAGTAACAATACAGTAGTGTATTTTACTATACAAGTCCTCACTCAGTAATCATGGAGGATTGGTTCCAGGATCCCCACAAATACCAAAATCCAAGGATGCTTAAGTCCCTTATATAAAATAGTGTAGTATTTGCATATAAGCTACGCACGTCCTCACATTTATTTTAAATCATCTCTAGATTACTTATAACCTAATACAATGTATATGCTATGCAAATAGTTGTTATACTGTGTTGTTTAGGGAATTTTCACAAGAAAAAGTCCAGGGGCCGGCCCCATGGCCAAATGGTTAAGTTTGCCTGCTCTGCTTCACGGCCCAGGGTTTGCTGGTTCAGATCCTGTGCACAGACCTAGCACTGTTCATCAAGCCATGCTGAGGCGTCATCCCACATAGCAGAACTAGAGGGACCTAAAACTAGAATATACAACTATGTACTGGGAGGCTGTGGGGAGAAGAAGAAGAAGAAAAGAAGACTGGCAAAAGGTGTTAGCTCAGGTGCCAATCTTTAAAAAAAACAAAAAAAGTCTGTACATGTTCATTGCAAGAGGCAACCATTGCAGATCTTTGGTTGGCTGAATCCCAGGATGTGGAACCTGTGGATATGGACGGCTGATTGTATTTGGGAAAAGGGCTCATTTTATGGAATCTGAGTCCTCCTTCTTCTAACTCCTTTCCTCCTTTCCCATCTTTGCCTCCTATATTTGCTTTTCAAAGCTTATTTTATTTTTGTACTTCTAAATTAACAGATTTTTATAAAAGTTAGTCTTTTGTTTTGTGTTTTGAACAAGTAGTGGGTTGACAGTAAATACAGAGTCTTGGGAAAGGGAGTTATCAGTGGGTTTGCTATTCTTCTTCCAGACACATAAAAGGGACTCACTGTATTATTATAATGACAGACATAGTTTACTGACTTTTGTGACAGCTATAAATTCACCTTCAAATGAATGTCTAATGGACTTGCAGGTCACCTCCTAAGTAATATTACTTTTATATCCAGATCTACTCACAATCATGTGATTCCTGGTTTTAACAAATCTTATGTTCATCTGCTTTTCAATAAAATAACTAAAATCAGGCTGATCCCTGGATTTGTTTCTTGGGCTGTACTAACTTTTACTTCTCTCTCTTTTTTCTCCTCCTGTTAACCCTCCTCTTGTTCTATTTTTTTTTTTTTTTTAAATAGTATGGACCTCATAGAAAGGATTAAAGACATAGTCTGTAAGAGACTGAAAGTCTTTGGAAAGACTGTTCAGCCATTTCCTCAAGATTTAGTCAAATTGATGACAATTTCTTAGCGATTTTGACAAAACAGGTTTTATCTAGGTTTATTTAATTCCAGACAGAACTTTTTTATTTAATCAGTTTAGAGAATAGTATTTTATGACTATCCAAGGATTTCATTAAGTTTGATACTTTGAAGAAATTTAAATTACTCCACTTTTATTTTAAAATTAGCTGTTTCAAAAGAGTCAAATAAAAAATTGGTTTGTTCTTTAAATTTATATTATACACAAAAATATGTATTTTTTACTCATTGCTGTGCTTAATAGTTAAAATGAGTTGTGTTAATTATATCTGAGGCTGATGTCTACTGCTGGAAAGAATATGTTAATTCTAATTTACCCATCATAATTTTGCCCACAAGTAAGTTGAGAAGGATAACCTTTTAATAGGTTAAGTAACATGGTGGATTCAATACAAGTGTCAGAGTATAAAACTTCTGACTTCTGGTCGTAATAGCAAAATTTGACTAATGCATATTATGCACAAGGCACTTAGGTTATGCATAAGCATTGATTTCATCCTTACCATAACTCTCTCAAGTAGGTATTGTTATTATCAGCTTCACTTAACAGATAGGAAATCTGAGGAACTGAAAGTAGTTAAAGAGTAGCAGAGACAGGATGTGAACCTAGACAGTTAGGCTCTAAAACCCATGGTCTTTATCATGACATCACACTGCCCCACTAGAAGGAAACACATCACATTCCAAAGCTTCTGTATCACAAAGGATTCATAGCAGGGCACTAATGACAATAATAAAAACAAAACAAACCACACTTCGGAAAAACCAACTAACCAACCAAGCAACACAAACAACAAAAAAAAAGTTAGATCTGGATACATGAAGAATAAATACAACCCTAATCAATAAACTTGGTATTTGGCCTTTCATGTTTTATACTTAATCCTGCTTCAGTTTTTATCTTTTTGGATAAGTACATCAAATTCATCTTAAGAATTGAGATCTGTTTTGGCTCTATTTTTTCTTGTACTGAGTTAATAAGAAAGAAAACAATGAAGGAAGATTTAGATGGTGCTCTTTCACTGGCTATCTCCGTAACATTTTAAGATTTTTGCAAATCTAGTTTCATTTAAATAAAATATTTGAACATTTTCCATTGCTATATGCCTATTTCTAGTGATTAGAGGTCTAGAATGCCTACATACAAGTAAAAAAGACTAATGGAAATTAATTTATTTTATTCTTGTAACTGACAAATTTAATACAAGGCATACATGTAGTGAAATAGAAGTGATTTACTTTACCGTATCTTCAAATAGAAGTAATTTACTTTTAGATTGATATTTTAGCTTCTTTTTGTCAACCTACTTTTACAGATTTTTTCCAGACATATCTACAACATTTTCTTCCTTAATATTTGATCTTTTCTCATAACACATTTCAAAATATTCTTTTATTAATTTCTTCTAGGCCTCCTCATTTTTTCCTTACCATTTTTCCTTTATTTTCATATCACCAAAACTCCTTAATCATTTGTTTTTCCTTTTCTGCATTAATCCATTCATTTTAAAGTTATGATGTCACAAGTTACTTTTCTCTTTCATTTACTTGCAAAATGATTCATTCTTTGCACTATCTTCCTGTCATTTCCTGCCAGAAACCTAGTGGTTTTAGATAACTAAAACATGGACCTAACTGTTTATGGGAAGATAATAATCTAGATTTTGAAAAGTAAGAAGATAGGCTGGTTATTAGTTTATACAGGATGATTCTTCTCCCCATAATCCCTTCATCTTTTAATACTAGATCATGTCTAGGTGAATTTTTTTCTTTTAACTTGAAAATAAGAATGTAGAACTTTGTTTGAGTCACTAAGACAATGTTAGTGTCAATAACTACACAAAAACATAAAAACTGAAAAAGAAGAAAAAAAAACCTTAGGACTCTTTCCAAGATACGTTTACTGTCTTAGCTTTTTAGTTTTGTAATCTGTATTACCCTGAGGTGTTTATGCTCAGTTTTTGATTCATAAATAGAAATATGTAACTGACTTTGCAGCTTGAAGAACACTGGTATCATCTAGTCTTTTTTTATGTTAAACTGCAGAATTATGGGCAGCCTTGGGGTCAAGGTCATATGGTGCATCTCCTTGCCTTTCCCCATCCTTTCACCCAAAGCACTATAATTTTTATCTCTTTTACATTTGGAGATGCTGTGTAAGATTTCATTAAATGCTTAATACATATTTATTGAATGCAGAGATGAATAACTGTAGTAAAATTTTGAGAAACATTAAATTATTCTAATTCTGCTCCTTTTGTAAATATGGTTCTTTTAGACCCTCAGTTTTTCATGTCTAAAATGGGAAAACAATAACTACCTATTATTATCTATTTCAAGGAATATATAATACAGTGGGTATAAAAGTGCTTGCATTGTGTTTAGCACTTAATAGCTCTCAATCTGTGTTGATTTTTCCCCTCCTCAAATCTGTGAATTGGCAAAATAATTAACAGACTTGGGAAGTGTAAAGGATTTAAGAGAGATTCTAGTTCTCTCTCCAAAATATGAGGATTATTGTAAAGGCATTCAGTTGGTTATTCTACATTTTTCATTTTCTAGACTTGGGGAAATGTGAATAAAAAATCTACACAGCTTTGCCATCTGAGAATCAATTATGTAGCTTATGTGTTTAATATATTTATTTAAAGCTACGTCTCTTGGCTGCAGAAGGTGTAGTGGTAATTTTGTTGGTAATCTCCCTGGATAAATTTTTATTAGCTGCACAAAAATGAGTCAGCTGACACACTTAATAGGATGGCTATAATACAAAACGAAGCAGACAAACAACCCAAAAACATGGAAAATAACAAGTGTTGGTAAGGTTGTGGAGAAATTGGAAACCTCTTTGCTGGTGGGAATGCTGTGGAAAACAGTTTAGGGATTCCTCAAAAAGCTAAACCAAATTACCACATGATTCAGCAATTCTACCCAGTGTTGTTTACACAAAGGAATTGAAAACAGAGACTCCAACAACATACTCGGATGTCACTGTTCATTGTAGCACTATTCACAATAGGCGAAATGTGGAAACAACTTGTGTCCACCAAAAGATGAATGGATAAGCAAATGTGCTATATTCATACAAAAGAATATTGTTCAGCCATAAAAAAGAATGATACATACTACAATACAGATGAACCTTCAAAACATTATGCTAAGTGAACTAGCCAGACGCAAAGGGGCAAATATTGTATGATTCCACTTATATTAAATATCTATAATAGGAAAATTCATAAAGACTAGATTAGAGGTTACCAGAGGCTGGAGGGGCAGGGAAGATGAGGAGTTATTGCTTAATGGTTACCGAGTTTCTGTTTAGGGTGATAAAAAAATTTTGGAGGGGCCGGCCTGGTGGTGTAGTTAGCAGATTCAGATCCCAGGCATAGACCTACACACCGCTCATCAAGCCTTGCTGTGGCAGTGTCCACATACAAAAACATAGAGGAAGATTGGCACAGATGTTAGCTCAGCGACAATCTTCCTCAAGCAAAAAGAGGAAGATTGGCAACAGATGTTAGCTCAGGGCCAATCTGCCTCACTACCCCCCCAAAAAAGAAAAACTCTTTGGAAATAGCAATAATGGTCACACAACATTGTGAATGTAATTAATGCCACTGAATTGTACACTTAAAATAGTAAATGTTATTATATATATATATATATATGTATGCATCCACAATTTAAAAACATAATAACATAATATATCATAAACCATTGAATTGTACACTTTAAATAGTTGAATTGCATGGTATGTAAATTATATCTCGATGAAGTTGCTAAAAAGCTGAAAGCCTGTGAGGTGCTCCTTTGTTAGGCGGAAAGGTGTCATTACTTTTCTCTTCCCGTGATAGGCCACGGGATAGGCCATACTAATTAGTGTAACAGTGTAAAATAGAATGGTACTGTGATTAACTGTTGCACAGCAAGAATGTGTTATATGTTAATAGGGTGATCTTATTCATGCTGACATGCTATTATGCTATAAAAGGCTTCTGGGCTTCTCCAACTTGGGGAATTGCTCACTTAGCTGGGGGAGGCGACAGCTGACCACAGAACTTCAGATTCCTTCTTGTTAGAAAGTCATTGTGGAGCTTTGTCTTCGCTTGAGTATCCTTGAGCTCATGTAAAATATTTATACTATTTGTTTGCTGGTTTGGCAGTAAACCAAAAGAATGCAACCCAGAACCATACCCAGCCATCTTTGAAATGGTGCCTGACTCTAGCACGAGTATTGTTGAGTACATTTTGAACATTTTACCCTGAGAAGCTATCACTTTTTGCCCTGAACATAAGTAGAATAAGCAACAGAACTGATGCTCCAACAATGAAAACTAGGTTGAGCTAGTTTCGTTTGGAGCCAGAGGAAAGTTACCATGAAGAAGAAGAATTTAAATTGAAATGAAGTGTACACAGACATTAGTCAAATACAAATTTTGATAAACGTTATTACAAACAAAGAAAATAGCAGAGGATGGAAGCCTTAGTTCAGAAATGATTTAGTATATTCTGGTAACAGAGATAAAACTGCTGTGACTGGAGCTTAGTAGCAAGAAAGAGGTGTTGTGTAGACCATAGTAAGGATTATGGATTTTATTCTAAGGGAAAATGTGAAGACTGAAGGATTTTATGCATAGGAAATAACATGATCAGATTTTTGTTTGAAGAACCTCAATCTGGGTATTGTGTGGGAAAATATGGATTGGAGAGAACAAGAATGAGTGGAACGACTAAGAGGAAATTGTAATACTTTAGCAGGAGATGTTAATGCTTTGGACAACTGTAGTGATAAGGATATTAGAGACAATTAAGTAAGTCAAGATATACTTAGGAAATAGAACTAGAAAGATGTGTAGACAAAATAGATTTGGGAGCCTGAAGGAGAGGAAAGTGTCAAGAATAACTGTATCCTAGGTTTAGGGCCCAAGAAATTGGGTGGATGTTGGCCCCACTTATAACAGAAAAAGTGAGGTAGAGAATAGAGAGGTGATGTGGTTACTTTTGGGTCATTTTGATTTTGAGATGCCTATAAGACATTCAAGTGGAAATATAAAATTGGAAGAGGGGTCTGAGAAATATTACTTTGGAGTCAACATATAGATGTCATTAAAATCGAGAGACTGAACAAAATTGTCCAGTGGAAGAGAGAATAGTGAGACCTGATGCTCAGACCAAGCAGCTCCAACATTCAAAGGCTAAGCATAGAAGGGACAACATTCAAAGAAGTCCGGGAAGGGGCAGACAGAAGTATGATGAAAAACAGGGGCCCTGCTGTAATGGAAGTAAAGAGAAGAGAATGTTGAATAAAGGAAGGCTTGGCAAAGTAAAATAGTGTAAGAATTGAAGTTTCCACCAGATTTAGTAATATGGTCATTGTTAATCTTAGAAATAGTTTTGGTAGCACTGTGTGTGGGTGAAAGCCATACTGTATTTCTCTGAGAAGTGATGTAAGGTGGTTAAATGTTAACAGCAAGTGTGGACACCCTTTTGAGGAGGTTTGGCTGAAAAGGGTCCAAGAACTAGTACTAGAGAGGCAGGTAGAATCCGTGTTCTGCCATCTACTATTTGTTCAACCATTGGCAAATTACTTACTATCTCTGATTATGTACCCTAATGGGGATGATGCCAACAAGAGTGCCTACCTCAAAGGGTTGGTTGAAGCGTGTTTATAACAACAATGCTTTGCTCCTTAGTAAGCACTTAATAAATGTAAGCTATGATTATCCTTGATCTGGATATTATAATATCCTTAATATTAGCGGGATCTTCTAAGCCACAAACTAAACCTCATATTCTTCAAAAAATTTCTAGCTAGGAACACCAAAGCCAGGACAATCAGAAGATAAAGACAGATAGGAAAAATTAAGGTCTGTTTATCCTAAGTAATCATTTTAATTTCTTATTACTATTACTTGGTTTAAAAGCCTTTCCAATTTCCCATTCTCTTACATCCAAATATGTTATTTTTACATGTTTCCTGCTATCCTACAATGTTTTATTGCAGAGATAAAATGCAGTGTTTTTGTTACATCCATTGGCTTAAAATTATTGTGAAATTATAAGGATATTTTAAAAATTCTTTTTAATCAGAAAAGACATTTATCTGGGGAACTTATTCTGTATAATTTATAGACTATATATTATCTTCCTATTTCTACTGTATGTTGCATATTGTCTGTATAAATTTATGAAGAGAAACTTTTGGCAGATACTCAATCACTAAATTAAAAAAACAGTTTAGAATATTTTGCATATTTACTTTTTTATATTTCTTATTTATGTATATTTCATATGCTTTTTAAAAATACAAATTGAGCTTTTCATTTTGCTCTGTTTCAATTGGCTTTTTTTGAGCTGTAATGCATCTATTTTAAACAGAGATATTTCTCACATTTTAATTTAAAACATTCAGTTCATTACTATGGACCCACCTAGTGTCAACTTTTCAAATTCATTTCCTTACTGTGTGTGTATGCTTATGCTATACATCATATAAATCGTATAATAAACGAAATGCTTAAATAATCTTAACATTTACAAGCTCATTTAAAAATCTCAATGTTTTTGTTTCCTTTCTTATGGTATGCATTGTATGCAACATAAACAATCTGAAAATAATTACTATGGGTTAAATGCAGAGCTGCTACAAAGCATCTTATTGCTCTTTTCAGCATCACTCACTCAAGGGGAAAATATAATCACTGGTATGAAGAGTAGTATTATTGAGAGAGGTCATTTTACATATGAATTTGTGTGATTTATTTTATGCACTGGAGTTACTTTTCTAAGTTTATAGACAATACCTTATTGGCTGTAATAGCTGCTACCACGTATACTGCATTTCACAGTTTACAAAGCATTTTTCATGTATAATATTAACTATTTATATAATTTCTGCAAGATAGGTATTGTTATCACCCCCAATTTACAAATGAGGCAACTGAGGATCAGAGAGGTATTAGGGCAGAATTACAACTTGAACCTAGGTTCTCTGACTTAATATAATAAATGTTTGTGTTTATTCACTAGATTATATTGCTTCTGAGATTTTGGTATATAAATCAATCAATACATAGCTATTGTAGGTAACTCTGTACTCAG
This sequence comes from Equus quagga, assembly GCF_021613505.1. NCBI lineage: Eukaryota > Metazoa > Chordata > Mammalia > Perissodactyla > Equidae > Equus > Equus quagga. The sequence goes on from NC_060267.1 coordinate 35,780,807, forward strand.
TATGCACATTACCTAAAATTTGGCCTGGCTATCACATACATAACGTGTCAATGTTCAGAAACTGGCCTACTTGCTAATTAAATTAATAAGATTTAATTAACTTGACTGAGCAGGTTCAATATATTTTTCTTCACTGCTTTTCTGTAATCTCACTGCTGGTCAAATAAAATATTTCATTTAAATCAACTTAATTTTAATGTGTTTATTTTCAATATAGATAATACATTGAAATATAAAACTTAATACTTAAATGTTTTTGACAATCACTGCACAAAATTTCCTGCCTTTCAGTTTCTGCCTAAATAGAAACAAACTTGTTCCTTTCCCTTGTCCGGGAGGGAAAAAAGTCCAGTACAGGCCATTTACCCAAGCAAACCTCTGAAGGCATTCACTTGCTCGTTTTTGAATACTGGGTTTCCCTCTAAAATGGGGAGAAAGAAATGGAGGGGAGAGGGAGAGGAGAAAAAGTGTTGGATTCCCATCCCTTCTTGCCACTACTACTGCTCGGCTCGGACAACTGAGTATGCAGAAGGACATTGCTGCTGCTGCTTTGAAATTTTGACTAAATAATGAAATTTGCATCCAGTAATGGACAACACAAAATTTGTAAGGTTGAATATCACTATGGTCTGGCCGTGGGTCTCAAGGTGCCACAAAGCCAATTCTAAGAATGCAAACTTGTTGCTTAGGTTTGCATATCTGCCGAGTGGTTGTGGTTGTTACTCTGAGAGTATCACAAGGGGATCCTAAGCCCCTATGTGGAAGGTCAGTCCACAATTTGTCCATGAAGTTGTCACTCCCGGGGGGCTCTACCTGTGGTCTTGGTGCCTGAGGTCCCCATCACCCCCCCCAGCTATAGGGGCTGGTGTTTTCCAGGCAGGATCTGACAACGGTCCAACATGCTGTGGCCACCATTATTAAACCTTAAGTCGTCAGAAAAACCAAAGGACAAGTTGATAGGCAGGGTGTCTCTCACCTCCAACAGGGCGGCGCAGGGCACCGGAGGGTGATTGGGCCTGCCCACTCTTACGGTTCAGGCCGCCGTGCATGCCACCAAGCCCCTGTTCTCGACACTGGACGTGGACAGGTTGCAAAGCCTCCACGACAAGGGCAGTCAGCCAACAGCGCCTTCTCGGTGACACCCCTGCCCTGCGGTAGATAGTGTCGTGCGAAGGGCACGTCGCGGACGTGGATGCGCACGTCAGGCACGTTCCCTTCGTGCCTTGCCCGCGCTGGGGCTGCCGGGAACCGCTCCCGAGCCGTCCTTGCCCTGGTCCTGGCCATCGCCCTTGGGGAGGTCTGCGCCACCAGTGGCTTGTATTGCAAGTGTAGGTCTTTGCAAGCGCACCTTGCCAGCTTTCTGATATTATGGGTCACTGTCAAAGGTTCATTTCTCGAGGTGGGCCAAAACTTAGTGGAAGCGTGTAAATGTGCTTTTAATTTTATAGACATATAGATGCCCATATATGTGTATTTATATGAATGAGCATGCGTTTATATTGAAAGTAATCAAATAAGGCCTTTTTTGCTCTATGTGAGGTGCTTGAAGTGTTTGAAAAACACTGAGGTGAATCATTGTCCTGGGTTACCTAGTGTTTTTCATATATATTGTATATGTATGTATTTTACATATGTATATGCATACGTACATCTCACTAATAAAGTATATGGCCAACAGTTAGGGAGATGCCCATTGTAATGCTGGACTTTACACATCTAGACTATTAACAGTTTTCTTTCAGAGTATGTTATGTTAGCTTCATTTTCAAGGTTGGCCTAAAAGGAGATGTGAACATGTTATATCCTTCCAGACAATCTATATTGGGACCTCTATGCTAACAGGACAACTATGTATATTTCAAGGAAGCGTAAAATGCTTAATAACATAGGTGTGTCTTTTCTGCCCCAGAAGTGGTGGCAAGGTAAATAAAAGGGATATTAAACGAATGTTTCTGAGGAATGCATGTGAATTGTGGGGAATAGGATGACGATTACAGTCATAGAGAATATTGAGAAAGTGGAAAAAAGGTTATAGGGAAAAAAGGACAAACATGATAAAATAAGACATTTGCAGCATACATTATAAAATATTTATAAGTATCTAGTTTAAATCTTTTAAGATTCCAATACTTATCTCCCATAATATATCTCCATGTACTTCTGCAGACATTTAGAATTAGTTTGGTGTGATGCTTTTCTAACTATGCTTTGAAGAGAGAGGTTTAGCAGAATACTCTTCGAGCTAAACTCTACTCCAACTCCTGCCATATAAACTTATTGCTCTTCTTCAGTTTAATATTTCTATTCTCCCTAAGTTTTGTTTGTTTGGTTTTTGAGATTGTGTTGCAAGTTTAAAAAGTTTGAAGCCTACTGCTTTAGATTTTTATTAACCAGTTATAACTAGCTTATTACCAGCCTGGTTTTATTTACAGTATGCTTGTTTAAATAGTGTGCACTTTGGATGCAAAAACTACCCATTGAATAAAATTTATAGTCTTCTAACTTTTTGAACTTCATTCATGCATGCATGCGTGCATGCCAGACTTAGCATATATATAGTCAGTTGTAATCCTGTTGAACATATCTCTGAAAGCTCTCTGAGGTCAGGTCATGAAATTAACCAGTCTAGTTCTCCTTGGTACAGAGTTTTGCACTTACATGGGTATGTTAGATTCAGAGATCAAGGACAATTCCTTGAATTCTGCATCTGCTTTTATAATTACTTAAATGTAGGTATGCAGACAGAACTGCATACGTGTGACAGAAAAGCGTGATTATAGTGTTTGACAGGAATTGTAGGAAAATAGAAATGAGATGAATTTATTGGTTTTGAAGTAATAGAACATAAGTAATGTCTCATTTGCAATTTTCATGACCAGTCGTATGCTCAGGCAGCATTTCCTGTTTTCTCCTGTGCTTCCTCAGCATGTTAATGGAGTAGCTTCCTATTTGTTTAATTGGCTTAAGAATTTATTTAAACATGTTTTAATTTAGAGGAGGTTATTTGCCCTTTTTTTTAAACTTAGATGCATCCATTAAAATGTCCTATATGTAATAGTACAGTTCCCTTTTAAAAGAATGTGCTTGCTTTCCTTAAACTGAAGAAGTGTTGGCATCTTTAACACGTGTCTTGGTATTTGTAGTTCCCCTGCCATGCTTCCAGAATATCAGAATGATAAGGGGAAATCGTTAGATTCTCTCCATTTAATTTAACAGTTTTAATTGGACAGGATCATTATTATATTTTCTTTTAGTGAATTGCGGGTTGCTTTCTCAGTGAATCAAACTGTTCAGGTTGCTTATGAGTTTCAGCCCTTGGCATAATGTCACTAATGATTTCTACAGGACCTTGAAATAAAGCAACAGGAAAATCTATCAACAAAGAGATGTAAATGGAATATTTTTAGATCAAAAATAAGATTCAGATCTTTGTACTGGAAGAAAAGGACAACAGTGGGCAATTGCATACTTGATCACTTTAAATGCAATCAAAATGGCAGTGACTGCCTAATTGGCAAAATAGCATCTGGTCACATGGAAAAATGGAATGGCACTTGTATTTGACCGGGATTATTGCCATTATGAAATTAATAAAGAAGTCCATTATGTTATAAAAGCAGTAGCTAGTCTATTATTTTTTCCTCAAAAACTTTAGACATTTTTAAAATTCAGCATTTTTTTCTCTCACTGGTGTATCTTTCCTAGAGTAGGCCTGCAGTTGATATTTTTCTCTTTCTGATGCAGTTCCTAATGTGGAGATCCTATGTTGTTTCTAGTCTTTCTTATGGAAGGGAATAAAATATTTGTGTGGATATGTTCCTGGATGTGTGGTGTGTTTGTGCCCAAATTGTGTGTGTGTGTGTGTGTGTGTGTGTGTGTGTTTGCAAAGGGGTGGGAAAAGGGTGTAGAATTTACGGTTTCATTTTACCAGAGATGAACTCTGTTTTCTGGTATTTTAAAACCATCTCTCACCAGTGATTGCCTAATTGTCAAAATCAATGACTTTTTAAATGGACCTCTTTTAAAAAAAATTGTCATTATGTTGTTTGTCCTTTCTTGAAATTATCCTTTCTAGTTTAGTGCTTTATTCACCTTATACAACAGCCTTTCATACTTATGAAATAAAATGTACTTTTTCTAGGATATTTTTATACACTTCAGTGTAGTATTTCCATCTCTAAGTTGGAAACTTCTACTTAGGTGTTCTGCCATTATGTCAAATTCAGTGTAACATCACTTTGCCCACAAAGAAAATCTCAACTTCCAAACTTCTGTTAATACCACCACTGTTGTCCATGGACTTTGACACACCACCTCATATTATTTCTTACACTTCAATCCTAGTCTACGTAAGTGTTCTTTGAGGAAATACTATTTAAACCTAGATGTGAAGATAATGATGGGGGAGCATGCCCCAGCCTTGGGAAACAGATTATGCAATGGCCTCCTGATACCAGTACACACAAACTTATGGGTCCTGAAGTCTCCTGATTTTTTCCTTCAGATAGAGAATGCCATGGGTGTCACAGAACTTTGAAATAGTCTGGAGGGAACAATAATGAACAAGATGAAGCATCTGTCTTTATACAGCTTAGAGTCCAGTGGTGGGAACTTACATTCTCCTAGGTGTTATTGGAGTCCCAAGAAAGATAACAGGTGAAGGGTCAAGATAGGATTGTAATAGTGTCTGATTCTTCAACAAATTTTAAAGGATAAGTAGAAATTAGCCTGATACATTGGGGTAAGGGAGTGTGGGAGGTATTGCAGAAGGAATGTCCATTTCACACAAATGCATTGAAGGAAGAAAGAACAGGCTGTTTGCCAGCAGCTCTACCAGTCTGGTGTAGCTGGAGCATGAAGTTCATGGCATGTAGGGAGAGATGAGCCTGGATAAGGAGACCATGACAGAGCACAAAGACATGTTAAGGACATGTTAAGGACTTTTGATTTATAATAAGGTGATCATATCTTAAACTGGAGTTGCATGCAAGCCTGTTTTATTTTTATTTAATATTAATTTGTTTTTTATTTTTATGAGGAAGATTGGCCCTGAGCTAACATCTGTTGCCAGCCTTCCTCTTTTTGCTTGAGGAAGATTGTTGCTGAGTTAACATCTGTGTCAATCTCCCTCTATTTTATATGGGGTGCTGCCACAGTGTGGCTTGAGGAGCAGCACTGGGTCTGTACCTGGGATCCAAACCTGCAAACTCTGGCTGCCAAAGTGGGGTGCATGAACTTAACCACTACGCCACCAGGCCGGCCCCCAAGCCTCTTTTAAAGAAAAAATTAGATACTTTCAAGAATATTGTCACTGTGGTCTTTGAATTCCAGTTAAGGAAGCATTTATTTCAGAAACTAGCATCATAGTTTATGAAAATATCTTTAAGTTGAGAAGTATCATTAAAAATGAAAATTTTGGTCTTTCTAACAAGTAAAATACTTTTTAATAACAAAAAAATTACATATTAATTACAGGCCTATAAAGCTACATCTGTGTGGGGTCTCCTGATCTGAAATTTGAGAAATATTGTGTATAGTTGGTGGACAACCATTGGAACGGTTTTAGTTTAATTAGATGTGTATTTAAATAATTTAATTTATGTATATTTAACTTTTTTTAAAAAAGTAATGGATTCACATTCCAAATAAAGAAAAAATATAAAAAGCTAAAAAAGCATACAGCAAAAAGTTTTAATCTCATACCTATCTTTCATCTGTCCATTTTCCACCTCTCTCTGTCCCCACCATTATGCCCATTTTTGTTTCATTTTCTTGGATGTCTTTCCAAAGTTTTCTTATGCACATGTAAGCAAAAAGAAGTATCTCTAATAAATTCCCAGAAGTGGAATTGCATTTGTAATTTTGGTAGATATTTACAAATAGCTGTCCATAAGGGTTATATTGATACACATTTCTACTAGTAATGTACAAGAGTGCCTGTTTCTATAAGTCGCAAACAGACTGCGTTAGTAAGCTTTTGCTATGTTAACAAACTCCACTTTCTCCATGGACTGCAATTTTTAAAAAATTTTTTTCTTGCTTGTGTTACTTGAGGGCTCTGGGTTTGCTGTGGGTTAGCAGCATGTTGGCTTGTTTGAACTGGGCTGGAGTCCATTTGGCTCCATGTCTCTTCTCATTCTAGAACCCAGATCGTGGACTAGCACTTATCTGGGATATGCTATTTTCATGGTGGAAGGCAGAAATAGGATAAGTTGGTTGAGTCCAATCAAATATTCACACAGAAAACTCCATATTCCATTGGCCAAAGCAAGTAACATGTTTAAGACAAAGTCAGTGGGGTAGGAGGTAAAATAGCAAGGGAGAGAACATACTATTTTTGAATGAATAATACAATCTGACATAAAATGTTAATCAAAGTTTTGATTTTTTTGCCAAGCTGATAGGTTAAAAAAAAGATTATCACATTGTATGTAGCTGTAAATTTCATTTTCATTAGAAGATGTTGGGCATCTTTCTTTTGTTTAAGAACCATTTCTGTTTTTGAAGAAGTTATATTATTTTCCTGTTTTACTATTGGATTGTTGATCTTTTTCTCATAGATTTCAAGGAGGTCTTTACATATCATGAAGGCTAGCTCTTTTCTTTGATATGGGTTGCATATATTTTTTTCCCAACTGGTTTCATGTCTTTTGATTTGTTTATGGTGCTTCTTGTCATTAAGAAGTTTTTGGTGTTTATATGGTTGGATTTATTAATCTTTTATGGCTTCTGAATTTTGATCCTTTGTTAGTAAGACTTCTCTACTTCAAGATTATATTAGAGTTTGCTCATGTTCCCTTCTGGTAGATTTCTGGCTTTATTCTTTACATTTAAATCTTTATCCATTTGAAATTTATATTCTTGTTTGCATTGGTCATGAGGTAATCATAGAGCATTTGTTGAATATCACCTATATCATTTACTAAGTAGCATATACTAAATCCCCCCTATGTGTTTAGTTTTTTCCCCCTATACTTTCTTTTCTATTCCTTTGGTCTTTCAGTCATTCAGTATACATTGTTGTAATCATTGAGATTCTATATTATGTTTTAATTTCTGGTAAGCTGAGCTCTTTTTTTTTTTCCCAGAGAGTCTTTCTGATTATTCTTGTTTGTTTATTTTTTCACATAAACTTTTGAATTAGCTTGTCTAATTCAAATTTGTCTAATTCCAGTTCTAATTTGAACTCATTAAATTTATACACTAATTTGGAAAGAAATGTTATTTTTATCATATTGATTTTACCTATCCAGGAACATGGTATGTCTTTCCATATCATGTTAAATGTTTCTTCAGGTAGGTCTTGTATGTGAATGAGTTTATTCTTAGATGTTTTATCTTTTGTGTTAGTAATGCTAATAGGATCTTTTCCCCCCATTATCTCTTGATAACTGGGTGTTATCCTATATGTGAAAGCTATTGATTTCTACGTATGACTTTTGTTCCCCACCGTAATTGTGAATTCTCATAATGCTTCTGGGGTTTTCAGTTGATTCTCTAATCTATGCTTTATTAACACCAACAAACAATTCTAAATTCTTGAAGTTCAGAAAATGGTCATCTTATTTTAAAATCACTTGTTACTTAAACTCCCCACAGAATTTTATTTGTTTTACTAAATAGTACTTTTATGATTTTATCTTGTATTGCAGAAAACTTTTGGAAGTAGCTTTCTTGTGTACTGGAATAGGCACTAGGTTTATGATTGGAAGCCTTGGGTTCAAATCATAGTTCTGCCTCTTACTAGCTGTGTAGTTGAAATTTAGTTAATTTTTGTCCCTGTACTTTATTTACCTTTTCTGTGTCATGGAACTAATACCAGTAACTGAGACATTCCAGATTTGTTTTGAAAATTAAATGAATTAATCTGTGTAAAAATTGTAAATTTCTAGTTAGTAAGAACTTGATAAATTTTTTATTGGAGCAGGCAAGAATGTCAGTATCTTGTACTAGATCACAATTCCTTGGGGAAAAAAAAGTTTATCTTTGCATTGTCAACTTTTATCAGAGTGCTCTGGCCAGAAAGCATGCTCATAAAAAAACATTACATGTATTGATTTTTTTTTTTAACTCAATACGTCAAGCAAAATTCAGAGTACACACTCAATACTAGAATAATGTTTTTTAAGTTAACTTGTTAATTAGGATCAAGAATAGTAGTCCACTTACAAAGACTGAATAAATCTGAAGTTTGGTCCCTAAACCAGGAAGGACATGCATTGCCTTAGGTATATTTTTATTTTGTTAAAGATGTACTTAGGATGCTGGCATATCTTAGAGATGCTTATAGTCTTGTAGTTCATGCTTTGACTTTAAGCAAGATTTAAAATTAAAAAGCTTTCGGATTACAGACTCATGATTTGGTTAGAGTTAGTTAACATTTAGGTCTTTTTAAATACTGTTGTACCATCTGATACCTAAATAGTTGTTCAACTTCAGGGAAATTTACAAATATCAATTTATGGGTTTTTTTAATTTATGAAAATATTTAGTATAAACAATAAAATATTCATATATATATGGCTTACAAGTGTAAATTAAAGATTCTATACACACTTATTGAGTGAGTGTATAAATATATTCTTTTGGTAATGGCTATTTTCTTGCATTTTCATCCTGTGTATAGTCTGACAGAATTATTTTCTAAATTATGGCAGTAAGTCATTTTTGTTAACAATAACAAGAGAAAAAGAAGCTGTTTATTTGGCAGGAGTTCTACAGAGCGTCCACAAAATTCATTTTAAAAACTTGGTTTTCTTGAACACAGTTCGCCTGTCAGGATTTCTAACATTTCAACATTTTAGTTTGTCTTTGAGTTTCTCATTTGATGTTTTGAAAATTTGGATGAAGGCTGAATCCCTTGTATTTATTTCCCCCTACATGCCAGTCACTGCCATCACATGCTTATGATGTGTTCAATATACTAACAAACCGCTTTTAATTCTCTCATTGAATTAGGTAATGGTAATAAACATAATTGTACTTAACAGAGAAAATGAAATTTGTGTCTTGAAAATTCAAGAACCCCAAATTTTCAGAATCTCAAATAGATGTATTTAGTAATAAAATTAGTTCTTTCAAAAACATGGTCATTTTTTTTGTGACCAGTTAAGTTCTCCTTGTTGTTTTAACTTAATTGAATTTAGCTGAATTAACTGTAATTAATAGAAGATTTATTTTCCTCATTACCTTATATTGATGTGCGAATGTACACTTATGACATACTTTAATGGATTAAAATAAACTACAAGGACTTGTCTTAAAACTTTTTTAAAAGGATATATAACTGGGATGCCAGGATAAGAAATTTTGTTTTGCAAATTACAAAGTAATTTATCAAAGAAGAGATTTTAGGGCCAGAATTTGAGAGTCAAGAAATCTTAAAATTTGTTTTCCCTGAGGTGTTAAACACTTAGACAAGACTACATCATTAGTAAGGGAGGAATAGAGCCTCACTTAGAGCACAGGCCTCCTAACTTTCAGCTTTAGCCCCAATTCTTTCCCCTGTGCCATTCTAGATGTAAGGAGACTGAACGTTGTTAATAGGTAATATTTTCATTTACTATGAATAACAATTATTTGTCTTCTGCTTAGTATTCATTTAAAGGAAAATACAGAGTATAGATAACTGTAATCAACTTAGAAATGAAGCTAAGTATTCAAATATTTTCATACTTTACTCAATTCTGGCTCTTATTCCTTCTTTGATTAGTTAATATCAAGAAATACATACAACATCTACAGGGGAAAATCTTCCCTGAAAAGATGTGTACTAAATATTTTACAGAAATTTTCTAATAAGTAAGAATCCAAGCCATGTGTAGCAATATTATGGTGTTACTTCTCACTTTACTGCTGTCTCTAGGTAAGATGTGGGTGCAGCATGTTCTCTGTATTTCTTTCTAGGTTGAGAAATTACAATACAGAAAATTTGGTGGTGAAGAGCACGTTTTTAAGGTGTGGTCCCATTTGAATGTCTTCTCTTCTCATGGGTTATATAGATCTTTTTCAATAGGAGTCTTCTGATTTTTTACCATGAGAGTGATTGGTTCATGTCTTCCCCATCCTCATGTACTGACAACATTAGACATCACCAGGAGAGATGATTGGGTAGTGAATAAAAAAATAAAAGTATAAATTCAGTTGGTCTTATCTTCCTAATAGACACCCTTTGCCCAAAATTATTCTTTCTGAAAGACAGAAATTCCATTGCAAAGTATTTACATGGGGACCAGAAAATAGACACTTGTATTTTCCCTGGCATTCCAAAAATTATAACCATATTAAGAGAATATTTATAAATTATTTTTAAAAAGAGAGCCAAATTATATGATGCGTAGTACTAATTCTGAGGTTTATTATCGACATAAATAGGATAAGGGTACTATTCTTTAACTGTTTTTAATTGTATAAAGAACCATCTTTTATATCAAGTTATTTGTGAGGATGGGGCAATCATCATTCAACCTAATGTTGTCCAAAGTTTGGACATTCACTTAGCATTGAAATGCTTATTAAGCACTTTCCTATACATTCGCTATTTATTGCTATTACGCTATCTTTGAGATAAATTAGCATTTGTTGCCTTTTGAGAACTTTAGAGGAAAGATGTCATTACTTTGTTGTTCCCCATCTTGGCACTTATTAGTTTTGGGACCTCTGACAGGTTAATTCACTTCTTTTTGTAAGCCATGGTTCCCTCATTTGTAGTTGGGATAGTACCACTACATGTCGTTTAGTTGTGTTGAATATTAAATGAGATAGTTTATTTTATATGTATCACAGTGACTGTTAGAATGTCCCCTCAAAATGAAATCTATCATTTAAAAATTACCTCAAATTATTCTGAAGGAGATAAATAGTTAAGATATCAAACAGCGGGAGCTGTTACTGGGAATGGCACCATCTTTTTCAGAAAAATATGAGACTAGAGCTTCTAAGGTGAACACATTCTTTTTTTTTTTTTTTCTTTGAGGAAGGTTAGCCATGAGCTAACTACTGCCAATCCTCCTCTTTTTGCTGAGGAAGACTGGCCCTGAGCTAACATCCATGCCCATCTTCCTCTACTTTATACATGGGACACCTACCACAGCATGGCTTTTGCCAAGTGATGCCATGTCTACATCCAGGATCCGAACCTGTGAACCTCGGACCGCTGAGAAGTGGAACGTGTGAACTTAACCACTGCCCCACTGGGCTGGCCCTGACTAAGGTGAACACATTCTTGAAGAATGTGTCCTTGAAGAACACTGGTTGGTCAAAAATGTGATGTGAGGACAATTCATACATATAGTCTAACTAACCAACTGACAATACAGACAGTATGAGGGTAAAAAAGCCTTGAACTCATAGGCTATCATATACCAGTTCCCTGGCATGAATGTGTTATGAGGAATTGAATTTTAGGTCTTTAAAAAAGAAGACAGACTATTGAATTTCTTAGGTGTTTTTCTGAAGAGGTTCAATTACAAGACTCTAGTCTACTCTAAGTCAGAGTTTTAAGCTACGCCTTGTAGGTCAGTGGTGAGCTCACTAGGCATTTGGTGAATGGCTCACAGATGTACATTGGTAGGACGTTCTTTTTTTTGAAAAAGGGTGGGTTCACTTTTAATGTTTTTGTGACAAAGTAAATAATACAGGGAAAAAAACAATAGGTGAACATTTTTTTAATGCCTATTGTGACAGGTTAAGTCAATATTAAGTTGGTATTGTCTGACACCGATTTGCTTTAAATTCATTGTGGTTATAATACTAAAAGTTTTATTTCTCAAAACTAAACATTCCAAATTCCATGAAATGTGCAAACTATAGCTTGATGGTAGGAATGTATATCAAATATTGAAGCGTAATCTGTACCTATGAGTACACACTTTAATTTCAGTTATTAAAATAGAATATATTTAGCAATTCTGTCTTAAAACAGGAGAATGAAAATACTTCTTTTTAAAATTAAGAGAGAAGTATTAGAAATGCTTGCTTGAAACAATGCCCGAAAGGGGTTAAATTTGGCAATAACTTGTTTATGATCTTAAAAGTTCCTGATATTCTCTTTGAGAATTTTCTGGCAGTGTTCACCAGCATATCTTATATTTCCTTAGCCTGTGTGAGTCTCCTTTTTATATTTGCAATGGAAACAACATGAGCTCAAAAGCGCACTTTTTCAGATTCATTCCATTTTCCGTAATACTGCTGCAGGAGTGTCAAAGAGACTCATTAAATGAAAAATTGTTTTATGGAGTTTCTGTTGTAGTTTGTGCTCTCGTCTTCTCTGAAGATGTGTTTATATTTGTTTTTCTGTGTTTGTAGACCATTTATATATTTCTCACCAACTTAATTATTGTTCAGTTAAGTTCTCAGCATCGCTTTTTGTTCATTTGCTTATTTATTATGGTTTTAAATTTTCTTACCATATTTACCTTACAGGTCTTAGATATGAAACAGTTGATTTGAATTTTGGTTATATATATGTATTGTTTAATTAGATTTGTTACAAATTATTCTTGAATTCTTCTTTTAAATCCCTGGTACTTAACATATTGGTAAGCATTTAATAGATGTTCAGTGAATGCTAAAGTGTGTCTTAATCTACATATATTATGAAACCTTCTGGAGATCTTCTTATAATAGTATAGCAAAATCACATTGGGATGTGAGTTATGATGTAGAGAATACCAGATATATAACCATTTGAATATCTTAAACTTTTCAGGTAATTGATAAAGAATATAGATTTACTTAACACATATTATGTGCTATAGTCATTAACACATCTTTAATATTTAAACATTTTAACATTTAATATAGAATAAAAAGATTTATAATAGTAATTTACTATTAAATGTTGCAGTGATTGGATCAATTCAATTATTTAATAAAATTACCAATGACAGGATCTGAGGAGAACATTTTGGAACTGCCTTCTCTTTTGCTGACATTCTAAAATCTTGCAGAAATGCTAATTTGCAATATAGAATCAAACGAAAGAAAACTTTTATGGCCAGAGAAGTACATTTAAAAGTATTTGTTCCATTCAACCATCAAATACGGACTAACTTAGTGCCAATGAGGTTAGATCAAATTTAATTTCATTAACAATTATTTGAAAGCCTTTTAGATCACTTAAAAAGTGAGTACCATCTTGGGATTTTCATTCAGCTGTAAATTCTGGAGTGTTATTTTATTCTGTATTATGGTGTCACAAGTGAAATAATTTCTGGCTTCAACTAACAAATGGACCAAAAAGCAGTTGTATGACTTTAAATTCCTTTGCTCAAGTTTAAACACTGGGAAACTTAGGGATATACATACTCACTCTTTTCTGTGCTTCATAGGACCCAGGAGCTAATCTATGTGAACAAAATTCCTTATGGCCTTGGAGTTCCATTAGTTCAAATTATCATTATTAGAATGATCGTTATTATATTTGTCAAATTTTCTGTCTGGTTCCTAGTCTATTTCAGTTCACTTAGCAAGGATGATTGTGCAAGAAATAATGTGGTTTTGAATGGCTACAGGAATGTTTATAGAAATATGTTGAGATCGTAAACTAACTTCCAAACATTTTAACATTTTCCTATATGTTCTTTGTGTTTATTTGGTATATATATACTTATACATACATATATTAAGTGTCTATGAAAACAAAACCGAAGACAAGGAAGATTCTGATATGAGCTGCTTTCCTTTATACTACAGTTGGCCTCAAACAATCATACTCTCTTTCTTACCTGCTCTGGTGACCTTCTGGATTAGAGTTTCAGAAGAGACACAACCAGAGGTAGGAGCTGTAGCAAGACAGCAGCTGGGACCATACGGATCTCAGCATCCTGCCTTATGGCCATTATCTTTGTTTCTATCTTTATGCTGCCACTCTGTCTCCTTCTTGTGCTCTCCCTGAATCCTCTGCTCACTGCCTCCTCCTCTTCCTGACTCCAGCTCCCATTGCCCCCCCCATAACTTACCCTCCCTCCTTCATTTTTCTCTATTGATACAAGATGAAACAAGATTCCCTAATTAGGAAATTTTTTTAAAACTATTTTTTAAACTGTGTGTAGCCATGCAGCTACCATTCCCTGATGCCCATAGCCACTGTTAACAATAGAAAAAAATTATTTGTTGTGTACTTTATCAATTAGAGTGCATTAGATTGTACATCCCGTAAGGGTTGAAAAAATAGATATTTAAAATAAATGCAACAATTTTCTCATTTTTCTATGTAGGAATGGGTTGTTGTTGTCATAAAAAATAATTTGAGGCTAATGGTAAGAAAGAATAGTGAGTAATATCCTGTCCCCTTCCCCAACTGCCGAAAATGAAAACCATGTCGGCATCAAGTCATTTTTGCCACGTCCCTTGTTAACAGCTTTTTCAGGGTGGGTCATAATTCTGTATTTTGTTAGTGTCTTAACTCCATAGTGACATGCTTAAATCTTATTCCACGTTGATTCTGTAGTATATATCTGTTTATTTTTAGGATACCCTGTGAATGATGGGTCTCAGTATTAAGTTATCAACTTTGTAGAAAAATTTATAAGCTTTGAGTGAAGAATCAATTTATTGAGAAGGTTAATAACTGATTTTTCTATTTGGAATATGTGTATGGTGTCTCATTGTGTATGTCTAAAAAAGTAAACTTACTGTCTGCCTGTCGCCAGGAAAAAAAAGTGGGACCTAATCAAACTGCCGTGGGGTCAACCCTTGTGGTTTTAAAGGCCCTTAATGTTGTCCAGCTGCAAAATAAAAGGAATTGGGAGGGGAAGTTGGAAGGAGTGGAGGGGGTTGGGGGGGAATGTGTGGAAAAGAACAGGGAGTCTGGCTTTTATTTTTTTTTTTTTCAAGTGAGTTCAGTGCCAGCCTGGACATTGGCTGTGCAGACTGTTGAGCCATTGTCTGCTCCATTTCCAGAATAGCCCCCAGTTAATCACTTCGGCTTTGAAGGGAATTTCCTCGTGGAATTCTCCACAGAAAATCTAATCAACTGACCTGCCCTCTCAACAATGGAAGGCTTTTTTTTCTCTCTTTCCCTTATTGGGGCGGGCTCTGTAATGTAGCCTTTTGTGCAGAATGAACCCTCCCAGTAGGAGTGGAGAGCGTGTGTGAGTGACTGTGTGTGTGTGTGTGTGTGTGTGTGTGTGTGTGAAGAATGCACACTATCTCGTGTTGGTGAGTGTGTGCTTACTCCCTGACCAGATGCTGCAGTGCGCGGGGCAGCCACCAGCTCTGCATGCATGTCTGTGTAAGTGTCTCTCTCTGTGTGTGTATGTGCCTCTGTCATTTCATGTCAAAGGTACATTACCTGATTACCTTCCTCGCCTGCCAGATTTTTATCTAGATAATTGGAACTGCTATGGAGGCTGAGCCTTGCCAGCCAGCTTAGGATCTGTAAAGCCATAGTTTGTCCACCTTGTTATCTGTGGCTGCCTGGGCAGAGGAAATTAAAGAGATCCACAGCCAGGGGAGCGCTTCCCACCTCTGACCTCCCCAGCAATCCCGACCAGGACAGTTTGTTAGTACCATCTTTTTGTTTTCAGTTTTTGGTTTGCTTTGGGTTTTTGTTCCCTCGTGTGTGTTATTTTGGCATGTGGATACCTATTCCCCTCCACATCGCACATCGTGTTTTATGGAGTTTGGAGCTGAGGAAACTTTGGTTGGGTTGCCAGGACGTTCGCACCACTTTGTGGAAAGCACGAGCTAACAGTGAGACCGACAGAGTGAGTGACAAGTTGTTTACAGGTTTCCTTGAAGGGGCCTCTGCTATATTTCAATCTGTCAAAGTTGCTTTTCTTCCCTCAGAACAATGCCTGATTGTTGTGTGTGTGTTTGTGTGTGTGTGTGACTGTGTGTGTGTATGTTTCCGTGTGCGCACGGAGAGAGCCTAGAAAGGGGTGAGAAGGAATAACAATTCTTTGTGTAAAAACGCTATTACTAACATTTAATTTTTTTGCTTTATTAGTTAGTAAATGCAGTTTAATTGAGCTTCTGTTAGTATACAGATTTCTCTTTTAATCAGCAGCAAATGCATTTAAAAAAATCATACTGTTGTGTGTGTGTGTGTGTGACTTTTATTATTCAGAGGAGAGAGAGTATAGGAGACGTGTTAAATAAGTTGACTTCTCACATTCGGTGATGTCTAGAAGAGAGAATTAAAAGGAAAGGACAGGCACCCTGAGGTTGTCTAGTGCCTTGCAGCCGGAGCGTGCGGCTCCGCGGAGTGGGGGAGCGGCCAGACCCCGCTGCTGGAAGTGCGCTACCCCTTTAAGAGACTGGTCAAGGAGTCCTAGGAGAGGGAGGGGGGAGAGGGGGAGAGAGAGAGAGAGAGAGAGAGAGAGAGTGAGAGAGAGAGAGAGATTGAGAGAGAGAGAGAGAAGAGAAGAGAGAGAGAAAATCAATTGGTTTAGAAGGTTTGGACTCACTTGACAGGTTCAGTTGGAGACGATCATAGGTGGCTGCTGTGACAAAGGGAAATTGTGCTTTTCCAGCATGCTTACTGACCCTGATTTACCTCAGGAGTTTGAAAGGTGAGTACAGTTTTCCCCCCTAATATATTGAAGTACAACTCTCCCATTTTACAGTAGTCTCTGAATCAGTTGGAAGATGCTGCCCTAGAACGTGATTGTTAGAAAAGCTTTTAGCTAGCGCTTCTGCAGGCTTGTTAGCTGATTTTTGTCGTGATTGCCCAGACCAAATTGCACTGATTTGCAAAGTCTCCGAGATTTTTGCTAATGTTTTTAGGTTGCGTCCTCTAACAGGAAATTAAATGAACATTAAGCATCTCTCTCTCCTCCACTCGCTGCTTTTCTCTATGTCATTCACTCTTTTACTTTCTTCCTTCATTGATATTTTTCTCCCCTTCTACACCTTTTTAAATGCTTTTGTGCAGTGTTACCATTTTCAACATCTCTGTCTCGTAATTTCTGGGGTGACAGAAGGTTTTAGTGGTGGTTAAAACGGCGGCTATAAGCTCCTATTTGATCTTTCTGTGAAACTTTGGAAGCTGCTCAGGAAAGCACATGACCTTTTGTTGATATAAGAGAGCAGGTTTTTTTTTAAAAAAGAAAATTTAACATTACAGCGATCTATTAGCAGATTACGCTTGAAATGTCAAAAAAAAAAAGGGAAATGAGGATGATCCCTTTCTAAGTTTTAGTGGCGACTTTTTGCGCTAGCTGTTTTAAGCTAAATTTTGATTTACTATATTTCTCCCTTTTGCTATGATGGGGATAAGTGTATTTGTAATTAAGTAGTTTCTTCTTAGAGAAATATGTGCAATATCCTTCCATTTGATGTTGTTGCAAGTAAAGCAGGGCTTTGAAAGAATTTTAGCCCTCTCCCTGTTCCTATAAGTACACACTGCAATTTTTAAATTTGAGTTCTTATCCCAGCATAAGTTCATTTTTTGGAACTATAAATAGAATTTTGTTTGCCATTAAAAAGAATTCAAACTTTGTATTCTGGATGGCGAATTAAAAAAAAAAAAAAAAGCTAAAAAAAGCCAGGATGCATGATACCCAGGCTTTTTTTCATTTTCATGAAAGCTACCTTCTGTATAAACATTTGTTGTATCTGACTATGCAATGCAAGCTAGGTGCTAGACCAGCTGGTTAAAAATATGCTAAGTCAAGCTGTTCATCGCTCAAACGACTGAATTTGATATGAAAAGACGAAAAAAGAAAGGACAAAGATTAAAACATTCTAGAAATGAAGCAATGGAAGGGAAGAAGGGTACTGAGAATAAAATAATGCTTGAATGTGGTCACATATTAGAGAAGCCAATATCAGATCAGAGAAGAAAGTAAAATAGCCGCTATATATACTTTAATAGTTTTCTTTCTTTCATTTCCTCTTTTTTTTTAATTAAGGTGCATCCTCACTAAATAATTCCAGTGAATGGTTGAGCTTTCTTAACAGTTTTGAATTAATTTTTTCAAAGTTCTGTATATTAACTCTTTAAAATAGTTAGCTTTTGTTTGGAAATATAGCCTGTTTCCTACGTAGATATTGAAACATACTATTGCTTAATGTAGCAGTTTGTTAATATGCTACAGTAAGTTTTGTAGCATGCGCAGAGTAGCACTTAAATGATAATATTCTTCAACTCTATATTTTTTGAAAATAAAACTCTGAGTCTGATTTGTAAGCCTGTTAACAGACTGTTCTTATAAAAGGTAGTTACATATTAACAGGTTGTAGCCTATTTCTCTATACAGGCAAGCTTTCCTGCTGTGAACTTTATTTGTATTTTTTCAATTATCTTTTTTTAAACTAAACTTTTCCCTTTCCCATTCTGATGCTCAAATCTCTTAACTATTTTTTTTCCTCCTCGTGAGAATTTCATTATTTTGTCACCCAGAGGCATGCTTTTCTAACTGGCTAATTAAATAAGCAAGTGATAATCAATCAATAGAGTTGTTAGTATAGACAGCATACTTGGAAATATTAGTAACTAAAATAATTTTGAAAAATGTCATACCATATAAAATTTCTTAATAATTTCCCCTGTGGTTGTAATTGGTAATACATACAAAAATCTCAGTATAAATCATTACTATTTGTTTACATTGAGTTCGTACGGATGAGTGTATCGATAGTCACTCACAGGGAGTAAATCACACAGACTCAATATTGAATATTTATAGTCTCCAAAGGAGGTATATATGCTATAATTATACTATCATATATAGTCAGCTTTTTTTGCCTTTTAAACTATTTGCAACTTTCATTGAATAAGTAGGTCGTATCTATTGCGTGTTAATTTTTATTCTATTTGTTCATCTGATATAGATAAGTTATTCACTCAAACTTAGAAATCTGAAAAGAAGATTTCTAAATGTCTTTATGAAATAGAGAATTTTGCTGTAGAGAATATAAATAAATTGCTTGGGATTCATGTATTTTGGAAGTTTTATGTGATCTTTTTTCTAATTTTATTGGTAGAGTCTTCCTTATCTTCTGTTATTCTTTCCAACCTGTAGACTATTTGGAACTTTAAGGAATATTCAAAACTTAAATACCAGGATCAAAATTTGGATTTAGATTTGTTACCTCTGTATTATCAGCCCCAGAAATGAACATGGTCAGTACTGTCAGGCTAATAAGCAGTTGTTAAATAATTCAGAAGTAGTAACATTTTCATTGTCTGTTAAAAAACGTTCAGGAGGTAAAACAAATGGAACAGAGATTCTGAAAAGTAAAGAAGTTAAAATATTTTATTTTTATTTTCAGGAGTCCCTGTCATAACTGATTATGATTAATGAAAAACACAATTTTCAGGTGGGAGGTGAAAGGCAAAGTATGTTCTAAGGAATTATTTGTAAGCAAAGTCTTTGACATCCTACTATTTAGAGGAAACTTAAAGGGAAACTTGTTCTAAATGTTGGGAGCAGCATCATTAGAATGAGTGCTTGAATTCTCCTAAAAATTTTTAAAAGAAGACAGTGAATTTATATATTTACCTGAAAATAAATGGTAAGAAATTGTCTTAAGGTTTTTCCTTTCAGGATACCATCTATTTTTTATATTCCTAGAATAAAAATATGTAAAATATTTACCTTAAATATCAGTATTAGTTTGTTTCTAATGAATGAAAAAAGCAATTTTTGATGCTATCAATTATATTGTGGTCTATTTCCTTTTTATTTATATTTATCCTATTTGATTGTAATGTAATAGTTTTATGACTAAGCTACTTGTTACACTTTCTAATTGCTTTATGTTAGAGACTTAATTAAAAAGGAAGTGTAAGGTGATTGATTAAGAAGACAGTCTGATAATGTCTAGAAAGAAAAAAAAAGTTGGGACTGAAGGTAGTGGGATGAAGCAAATTAAGCTTTTAGTATCACCTATATGATTCTTCTCTCAAAACGGGTGCAGACAACAGACTGCCTATTTTCTGCATTTTGAAGGGAACACTACAAGAGTAAAACCTGCAATAAAAATTTAACTTATTATTTACTTTATATTCCCATCAAATTTATTTGTGGTAACATTGATTAAAGAAATAATTTTTTCACATTAGTGAACTTTTCAGTGTTTTTCTGAAGAAAGAAATATACATCAGGTACTTTGGAAAACTAATTTGTAAAATTACCATGAAAAATTACCATTAGCAGACTGCAAGAATGTCTCTGACATTAGCGGTACTTTAATTACCTAAAGTTTGGCCATAGTAATAAAATATTTATTACCTGGACAGATTTATTCAGCTTAATTAGAAACTTATTTTTTTAACCATTGTGAGCATGAGTGATAAGTACATGCAAGTTAGCAGGTAACCCCTAGGTGTGAATCAAAGGAAAGTTATGTCTTCACGTTCTGTCACCTGATGGCAACTTTAAACCTGCAAGTTTGATATTACCTTTTCAGGATGTTCTGATATCTTTGTTCCTTTTTTAAGTTTCTCATTTACTACTACTTTGTAGAGGAAAAGGTGCCTACAACTGATTATAGATTTTAATCACCATGTCAATAATTTGCAAGCTGAGCTAAGATACTGGGTTGGAATGCAGCTTGCATGAAGCAGTGGAGAAACTACACTTCTATCACACTCACACTGGAGTGCTGTTCTGAAGACTTAGCAGGAGACCTGACTGATTACCAAGAACAATTAATGGTTAAATGTCAGGTGGCATTGTGTACTGCTCAGTGTTCAGCAAGTTGATAGATATAGAAATGTGTAAATGTTATGATTACTTCAGATGTTGGTGTGTTCCTTTCTTATCTTATGTTTCTCAAATACAATTAGCATTCAATAAAGCATTTACCTGTTCTTAGGGAGCTTTTAACTAAAATCTGTGTATGTATCATACCTGAGAGGCACATAATAAGACCTGTTTTAATCCTTTAGCACATTACTCCTCCATAGAGTTGGAAGTTATTTCAAATGGGTTACAGTCATGATGCATTTAAAAAGCAAAATTACATTCATGGAGAAAGTCTGATTTTTATTGTCTCTTCTTTCCCCTATCAGTTCTTCAGTCACCTAGTGAGTATGTGTATAATGCAGATGTGTATTATGTAGGTTCAGCACCTCCCTTTTTATAGATTAGTTAAATAAGTATAACTGATGGATTTTTGTTTTCTTCTGTAATTTGTTATTCATTTGTGCTTTCAGTGAGGTTAACCAGCAGCATGAGAAATAAACCAATCTAGATATTTCTCTTGTGTTAACACACATATAGTTTAATATGTCAAGTTTCTGACTCAGATGATGACAGCCAGAGAAGATGTTCAAAGATTTAACCAAAACGTGAAATATGTTCCTTTTAATGGAAAAATTTTGTTGAACAAGAAGTGGACTAAAACATAGCAAATTCCTCCTTGCTTCATTCATTCTGTCCTTTCGTTTTCATTGATTGATAGCATCATCATTTATATTAATACAGTTTGAGTGCTTTATACATGAACATGATCCAAGTGATATTACTAGAGGAGAAAAAATTCTAAAGACTGATACCATTGCACTTAAGTGAACAGTGTTTATTCGGGCACTCTTTAGAAGAAAGCCTCATATTCCTTCATTTTCCTCAGGAACTGATAATGGTTCAGGAGAAGACCTTTTATCCTTTCCGACTTCTGTGTTTTCTCCTGCAGTTTGGAAGCTGCTCTCTCTTCCCATTAGCATGATCTATTCTTCTCTTCACTTACTAGTTGAGAGTTCCTACATCTCCTCTGGAGATACTGTGGCGTATGGTTCTCCTTGTCCAATAGGGAGGTGTTGCATTTCTACACATTCAGTCTCCTTTTCCCTTGGAGCCTGAGAGTAAAACCTCAGCAGTACTCCCTGCCTTTGCCAGCCTGAGGAGTCAGAGACTCAAAGTTGTTCCCAGCTCTCGCGCCTTCATTGTAGAGCTGCATTCTGCTCAGTGGGCTGCCGAGAAGGACCAGACCGAAACAAGATTTAGAAGAATTCTGGTGAGATCTGTTTTTAGGGATATGGTATTTTAAAAGAATGCAGTAAACAAACAGAATTGTGGCATAAACAAAGATAATTAGCATAAACAATGTCGTTTTAGGACAGGTGGTTTAAAAAAACAAACAAAACAAAAAACCCAAATATGAACCCAACTTGAATGCTGCCAGTTTGGAACCACTGAACCTTAATCTGTACTTCATGAGAATTACCCAGGTTTGTTGATAAACTTGTTAACATGCTTTTTCTGTTTCCTTTGTATCATTTTCCGGTCATTATGCCCTTTTGTCACCCAGCTTGAAAGTAATTAATCTATTACAAGGTAGTTTAAGGACTTTTTACCCATAAAACAAGACAGAAGGAAAATTGGAAACAAAAGCTTGTGGATGCTCATAGACATTTGAAATCAGTGTCGAACCTTAAATCAATTCAAACCCGAACTCGGCTCATTGTATTTCAGATCTCTCTTTTATCTAAGTAACATTTCAGTCACTTGGCTCTTTAGTGTTAATACATTTACTTTTGTCTTGCCTTAGAATTCAGAGATTTTTTTGCTATGACTGAATCATCACTTGTGCTATATGTTTATTTCTAACTGTTGCTTATTTCTTCTTATTTTTCTCTGTGACTTAGTGAAGGTGTTGCAGCAGCAGCGTATAAATGTAGCTGGTGATCATGCAATTTGAGGATGCTAGTTATGGTGAACCACATTATCTAAAACTCCTATGCCGTAGTGATGCATTTTTATCTGGAGACATTTAGGTTTATTACTAAATGACGTTTCTTCTTAATGCCTTGTATTGAAATATTTTGACTTACATGAAACGTGGAGTGTAGTGAACAGCAAGCTGTTTATTTTTCTTGCATTAAGGACCAAAGTTCTTTTCTGAAGTTAAAATGATGTTTTTTTCTGCATTTTCTCATGGAGAATGGGGACCAGGAATTCAAAGTAGGTATCTCTGGTATTCTGTAGCCCTTTTCTTTGCTGAAATGAAAGCATTTGTGAATGAGTTTTGGTTTCTTGGAGTTATAAAGATGTGTGTAAACTAGTAAACCATGTCTCATTCATGTGCTATGGAGATTTCTCGTACTTCAGGGACAAAAATAATTTGGCTACTAACGAATTAGGGCTACCTGCCAGTGCCAACACATACTGTAGGTAAGAGGAACACTATAAAGAAAAGCTGCTGGCAGCAGATCCGTTGAAACTTTCATATGTAACAGCGTTTCTATTTCTGCTCTTCACATCTTTGGAAGAATGTGTTTTTTAGAAAAGAAAATGTTAAAAAACAGAAGATAGGATCTTTCTTAAAAATGTATTAGTAGCTTCATTTTTAATATTTCTTATTATGGGGATGCATAGGGTTTCATTATGTTCTATGTTCCCCTACCCATCCCAGTCATTTCTGTCACATTGAAACCTAAGAATCAGATGCAGTGAGGATAGATGTAATATGAAGAAATGAAATTCACTGTATAGGGCCACAAAAAAAAAGGTACTCTCAAAACCTTCTAAGATTTTTATATTGGCAGTTTGAGAGAGTTAGATCAGTTGGGACCCTGAGCAGCGGTTTCGTGAAGGATGTGTCCCCTCTTTTAGGGCTTCAGGAACATTATTGAGAAAAGAAGAGAAAGGGTTAACCTGCTTTGCTTGTTGATAATTTTTTAACCTAGCAGTAAAAGAGGACACAGGCCCAAATAGTGTTTTCTTGAGCTTTTTAAATCAAAATTTATTTTAAAGTGTAGTAAATGATTTACTTTAGTGCTGATTTTGGTTTTGTTTTCTGTTTTTATATTAATTAGGGTGAGGATACCAAGGGGTTAGGTTGTTTGAGAACTAGTTGTGGAACTTTCACATATGATCTGTTCACTTGTCATTTTTAAACAATTTTATATTTATCTAATAAAAAAGCATCCTGAAGAAAGAGAAACACAAATGTTGAAAATGAGAAATACACCTTCACATAAGAGAACACACAATGAAAAAAGTAATGGCTTATTTATGCTATTAATTTTCATTCACAGTTATATAGGTTATTTGACAAAGTTCTAAAATATTTTTGTTCCAATTCTGAAGGTAAGGTATTATTTGCATACAATTCTTCCTTTGGGTTATTTACCTGGGCCAGAGTTCGTTGGGCAATAATTTACAAAGTCCAAAGACTTTTTTTACTCCTTTCCTGATGTTCCTTTGTTTTACTCCCCCCTCCCCCTTTTTATTTGCTATTGGGTTTCATCATATGTTTGGAAAGAGTTTGCAGGAAAATGTCACATAAAATTAATGTTAACATTTCTTTTTTTATATATACACTAAAAAAGATCTATGTTGAAGCTTCATTAGGATAAGGTATAGTGTTCCTATTCTTTAGAAGAGAAAGGAAAGAACTTGTGATCAAACTATTCAATTTTTGATTCATTCACTAATTCCACTTTGACCTTGAATGAGTGGTAACTGAATATACAATATCAGATTCAGATTCTCATCTCTCCCATAGTATTATCAGGATGTGAAGAAAACTTTTATGTAATATTCAAAGTACCATTAATCAAACAGAACACCTAGGAATGGAAAAACAAAGATAACAATGAATGCTATTTCTGAGGCAAGAACTTCTGTTTCCCTCCTGTCCTAAACATAGCTACAATTTGGGAAATAGAGGAAAAGGTATTGTTTTTAGAGCCCTAAGGATTATGGGATTTAAATATGGTAGTATAATTGTTTATAAAAATCTGAGCATTACTGGAAAAATAAAATGGATCTAATTTGACCTATAAACAGTTTAGGAATATTTAATGCTTTAAAAGCATTCTTGTAGAGAAATAAAAGAATATTGAAAAGATCCTGATAGCAATTTAAAGCATCAAAGTGGAGGAGCAGAATATATAGACTTTTATAAGTAAATTAAGAGATAATTGGGAGTCACTAGCAGTTATGTGAAGAATTTATTTTCGGGAATGTAGTAGTTATACACATATACACATAGAAAAGTTTGGAATACAGGAGAAACTTTTTCACTTACAGGGTAATTGAATTTTGAATAAGTTGATTTTGAATAAATCCTACCAAGTCTTGATGAAGCTGCAGTTTAGAAGAGAAAATCTTGAAATGAAGAAATATTTTATAGAAATACAAACACGATTCATTCCCACTTTGTCATTTACAACACAGAATCCTATGGCATGAGCTATAGGGACATAAAATAGTATTCCAGTTTTAAAAAATCTGAAAGTGTTGTTGTGGTGCATATTTAATGGAAAGTTTGAATTCAAGAAGTTGGATAAATCAAGGTATGCTTGAGGAAAATTTGGGGATATTTGAGATTTTGGATTGAGATGAGAAAATTGAGTGTTAGAGGCGTAAGGCATACATATCAAATAGACTTTTTTTTTTGGTGGATTTTGAGTATTACTCCTGAAGCATTGAGCCTTTTCTCTTTGTTGATAAAAATTTACCTTTGTCAATATCTTCACTGATTTTCTCTTTGGAAGTGTAACATAGCAGAAGCGTTATTAGCTGGGTGTAAGACCTCAAGTTCTAGTTCTTCCCTGCAGCCTGAGAAGAGGTTTTAGGTCTTAGTGTGTGTATTTGTAAAATGTGAAGGTAGGCTGGATAATTTCTAACATCTCTCAAGTCTAAATTTCATCACTTTGAGCTACATTTCCTCACGTCAGTTTCATCACTTTGAGCTACCTTTGAAAGATCCCTAGCTCCTTATTCTGATGGTCAGAACTATTACATTGATGCAGCTATCTGGAGACAGAGTATCTCCTATAACCAGCCTTTACATGTGCAATCACGTCTCAGTTCCAATGAGTGGTGTTGTGCAGGAACAAGTAACCATAGTATATTTTAGGAGTTTTTAATCTAAAGTACTATGTATAATTCTAATTTAGGATTAAGTGCTTAAATTTGCGACGAACTATTTTGAAGCTAAGTGTTTCAAAAGATAAAATTTATATTCTATGTGTCAACTATTACAAATATTGTGAAAAATAAATTACATATGGATTACTATACAAGGCACTGTGGGGGAATATGAAAAGCATGAGAGTGGCGTTTTAGGTCAAAGAGCTGAAAGTCTATTTATAAGGATAAGATAAAAGAAAAAAAATTAGACAGTAGAACATTAGAACAACATGGGGGCTCTGAACCGTATATGTCTCTATATGAGTAAGTAAACCACTGGGCTGGATAGTGGCAAGATCAACCAAAATTACGAACAGGTAGTCCAAAGAAAGATTTTAAATGATTCTGAAAATAAATTAGAAAACTATTATCATTAGCATCAGGCCAGCAAACCTAATATGCATTAGTTGGTGGTTGGCAATTTTAAGAAAAGAAAAGTTAAATTCTATGAAGCGAGGAGTAGAGGAACAACCAATGAAAGATGCATTAAAAATCTTTGCTATCTGAGAGGACGAGCTTCACATATTGTTAATATCTTACATTCGGCAGATTGCATGCTTTTTTTTTTTTAACACAATATTTGGAAAAAAAAGTGTTGTTATACTATCGGCAACATAATCTTTGACTACATATCCAAGGACCTTCCATATTATCTATACTTTGAAAATATGACTGTGGTCTCATGAAGTCCTTGTACAAATTAGTTATAAGTTTAAAAAATAGATTCATATATTTGGGATGACATAGGAATTGGCTATATGTTAAAATTAATTCTTTACTTAATAATTACGATGGAGAAGTTTTTATTCTATTCTTGCCACTTTTAATTTAGGAATAAAGAATGGGTGTTATTCTCTTATTCTGGTATGGATATAAAGGTTGTTAAAAAAAAAAAAAACAAACAGAAGAGGACCTTATTGATCCAGAACTACTTTTAGAACTAGGACCAAGGGAAATGTGCAAATATCCTACTGTTAAACAAGAAAGAAAATCTGGAAATCATCCCAGTTGGGCAACTTACTGCTAATATATTTTACAATCCAGCATTTAGTGATATACAAAGTTGGCATAGTTTCCTACAGTTTCTAAATCAAGAATTAAAACTTTGTGATGTATAAGTCACTTTAATTCCTTGGGTTTCAGCCATGCATCTATAAAATGGGCTTTAAAATGAGTATAAAATTATTTATCTCCCGATGCTAATGAGTCATCTCAAACTTATGAAAATTTATAAAAATATTTGGATATCTCTGAATTCAAGCCACTGAATTCAAACTTTAAAAACTAGGTTTAATTTTTGGCAAATGTAAAATGATCAGCACTTCATAAAAATTATATATTTCTATTTGATAACATACGAGTTTGATATTTAAAAATTATTTTAACATATAAAATAATAGCTATCAGAAATTTATTGACTTATTTTTTTAAATTATGTAGTTAATGAAACTCTAATTGTTTTAAATGCACTTATGATTACTGATCCCAGATAACTTGCACCTCAATAGCAGCAACATAGCTATAGTTTCCTCTGAATGGTTACTGCTAATAATGAAATAGCCTAAAAACACCTCTCTTCTCCTTTTATATGTAGGAAATCTGATGCACTAAAAGTTGTTTTTGCAAGTATCCATATATCAAGTCTTTAATGAATTTGGTGATTTAACATATTCCCGTGCTTTAACCTATGCAAATTAAAATTCATTTATTGTGTATAATCATAAAAGTGAATCATTTTATAGAACAAATTATTGGACAACAAAAAAGAGTGATTTTTCTGTTATGGTAAAAAAAGTCACAAACACTATTTATTGCTTTTTGAAGTGTTATGTGTACAGATATTTTAAAAATTAGAAAATATTAAGTAACTTGAAGCAACTTATCTGTACAAATACAGTACATCATAGATTTTCATACTAAAAGTAACATGAGAGGTTTTTGCATTAGCTACCTATTTCTTAGACTGTAGATGAAGCTTGGAGAAATTTATAGATTTCTTTTTATGGGCAGCTTTATAACAAGCAAACAAAAACACCCAAGAATCAGAACCTTTATTTTTGATACGAAATTGTTTTCCACTGATATAATCTGTTGAAAGCCAGAAGCCATCCAAAGTGCTGATACCAATTTAAGAAGATGATCTTTTGCCTTAATTATACATCTGGGAAATATTAGCTGAACATTTTGTGGAGAACAGTGAATACCTTATTTGCCAGTTGTCTAAAATGCTGCTAATGATCGACATAGTGCCAGTGTTTTGATGGCTAAAACCTAGGCTGAATATGAATACAAAGAACACAGTTGGGGGAAAAAAAGCGCACATTTTATACAAAACAGATTTCAACCATCTGCTTGGCACTTAAGTTTGCGACTATAGGCGATATATGAAAGAGACCACTGTCCACGTTATGAATGGTATCACTTTTATTGGTACCTTAGAAAAACCGTAGGGTTTTGAAAGCATATATAACCGCTGATTTTCTTCAGCTAAATAATGAAAACAAGGGCTTCAGCCAAAATTTTGTTCCCCCTATAATCTCTTCTATGTCAGTCTTCTTTTCCTAGCAAAATGGGTTTTGCTAATAAAGTAGGTCTTAGTGCTAGACCTCAGAATATTAAAATATACCAGACAACACTACACAAGTGGCCCTCAGGACGAGAACCCCAGATGGTTATGAGATAAAATACTGTTTGCTTTAGGAATAGGTTATGTTCCTGAGTCTGTTGCCTGAATACTATGGTGCATGTCGAATCAGCATGGAAGTTAATGGTCCAGAAGCACTTTTGAATTTAATGCTTTCCCATTTGTTCTGAATTTATAGTATTAAATCAGACCAGTGCTGTTTCATCACTAGCTCAGTAAGGGAAAATCCTGCTATAGATAGTAAATTATAGGCAAAATCTAATTATTTGACCCATTTCATTTACCTTAAAGTTATAGGAGAAATCCTCAATAAAAGAATATTGGCAAATGTTATATACTAGAAGCTTTTGACTTTATAATAGTAGTTGGTAAGAGCAATTATAGACTGTTACTTAGCACATAGTAAGCAAAAAAGTAATTTTTTGACCAAGTTATTTGACCTATTTTATTTTCCTTAGCTGAAGTATATTTCGTATTTTTAAATATTAGGAAAATTGAACTATTAGAATGTGTTAGCTTATTGATTTGTTTATGTTGTATGAATTTCCAAAGATATATTGAGACCTTTTTAGCTCTTGAGGAAGAAGGATGTGATTTAGTAAAAAGTATAAAGAAATGCTCTCAGAATTCCTCTATATCTGTGTTTTCCAATATGGTAGCTAGTAGCCACATGCACCTATTGAGCTCTTGAATTGAGATTTGCTGTAAGTATATAAAACACACTGGAATTTGAAGACTTAGTTTGAAAGAAAGGATGTAAAATATCTTACTAAGATTTTTTAATATTGATTCTGTATTGAAATGACAATATTTGGATATATTGGCTTAAACAAAATATTTTATTAAAGTGATTTTCACCTGTTTCTTTTTGCTTTTTTAATGTGGCTGTTAGACAATTTGAAATTACATGCTCGGATTTGTGGCTCACATTGTATTTCTATTGGATGGCGCCGTTTTACCCCTTTCTGTGGAAGGAGGAAAATTAAAACTTCTATCTATATCTAAATTCTAGTTGTTCACGTCTCAGTAGGGTAGCAGTGAAGCAGAAAGACTTAAATTTTTATTAGCTGTCTTTCTTATTAGCTTTCTTCTACAAGAAGGCAAAATTTTAGCACTTTTAAAAAGACCTAGTGGTAACTCTGACTGACTTGCACAGATGTTTATATCATTTACCCAATGAATGCTGTTAGTTTCTGCAAACTGCCATCGAGTTACAGTGGAAAGGAAGATGTTTGCTTAAAGTTTGTATAGATGATTTTAAAGAACATGTTTAAAAAGGACAATTAATTTACTTTTTGAAACACCACTAGATGTATCTGTAATTTATCCACTGGGTTTTAAAGAAGTTTGTGGTGGGGTGAGAATACCTTCAGCTTTTGCATCCAGCTGATACTACACAGTTTCTAAAATTGACCCACAAGATGTGATTCAAGCTCTTTCTATACATATAGAGATATAGTTATAGAGAGAGATATAAAGATAGCACTAACATTCAGTATGTACTTATTATGTGCCAGACTTAGCCTCACAATAATCTTATTTGTTATCCACATTTCACAAATGAAGAAAATGAAACAGAGAGAGTTGCCTAATTTCTCACAGGTAATAAGTGGCAGAGCTGGGATACACCCAAACAGTCCACATGCAAAGACCTTACTCTTAATCATCAAATTGTAGTTTCATCTATGTAAGAAAGTGCTTTCAGAATTTTATAATCTGTTATTTATTTTAGTGGCAGAAATGTCTTTATTCATTTTAACAAATATATTTTACATGCATCCTATACCAGGCATTATTTTAGTTGCTGAATAAATGACACTATAAATAAATAACAACCAATGGTTGTGATATAAACTTCTTATTTCTTCTCTCTGAATGAATTCATTCATTCAGGGCACAATGGCACAAAGTGCTGTGCCAGGCAGTGGGTATCTAGACATTTGGACAGTTATATTAAGGGTTTCTTGGTAAAGGCTACTTGGAACTGTTTTCAAGAGATTCCAATTTCCAGTGCACATTATAGATGAAAACTCCTTACTGTGAGAAGTGTAACTGTAAAATTTCTCAAGTATCTCTTCCTTAAGTCCTTTGCTATAGACTAGCTATTGAAATAATATCTATGGACAGGCAGTGTCTTTGCTCAAAAAGTTTATCTGATTAGTTTTTGCCATCTTAGTTGGGAGAAAGCCTCTTTACAGTATAGTAAATTTTTTACAGTATAGTAATTTTATAGTAATTATGTCAATATTCACATCTTACATGGAAAATTGTGTGATGAATTGGTAAACAGTGATATGCTTAATATGATATTAATCTTTTCATCTAACTTGTAGCCATGACATACTAATTTTATTTGGGTAACATGCAGGGGTGTTGGTAATTTTGAGTAGAAAACTCAATCAGGCATGATAAAATAATGTGGCTAGTAAAAAGACTGCAGGTTCCTGGGAACAAGAACGCATGTGGGAATGGAGATGAAACTTATGGTCTTATTCCATGGAATTTTTCACTTTTACTATGAAAGTAATATATATTAATATGGATTTGAATTGATCCGTGGATCTCTGTTTTAAGTCTTGACCTTTTAAGTGTTCGTCCATATATAGATAGGCTGAGGCTTCTGGTTCTTTCTTTGATGTCTTGATAGTTTACTATGGAGAAACCATCTAAGAAGGTAACTTTAATACATTAATATTATTTGATAGAGTCCATATCCACATTTTCTAATTGTCCCAGCAATGCCTTTTACAGCATTTTTTTCTCTTTAAATCCAGGATTAAGGCAAGCATCAGGTATTGCATTTGCTTGTCATTTGGAGTCAGACTGCTTAAATTTATTCTACAACTCCACTGCTTATTAGCTATGTGATTTTTGAAAGTTACATGAACTCAGCATGCCTTAGTTTCTTCATCTCTGAAATGGGGGTTATAAGAATTTTCATCTTTTAGGTCATTTTACTGCTTAAATAAGAAAGCATGTGTACCTTAGTGTGCTCAAGAAATGTGTATTATTATTTCCTTGAACAGGTTTTAATCGTGTAGAAAGAATTCCAAGAATATTTCAGATAATACGGCAAGTAACATTGGATTGCATACTGATGTATAGATATCAAGTACTTTACTTAGTAAGTAATGTTGAAGCCAGTGGTTTGTACAGGATTTATTAGAACTTTAAGTACTTCCTAAAAGGATTAAAAGACTTAAAATAAAATGTTTATGTCACAGAATCACTTATATTTTACATATTATACATATATAATACATATATTTGTGCTATATAAAATATAATATGTACATATATTATGAAAATATATATGATGCTCATGTTTAAGTTTTTATATATATGTGTATGGATAGATAAAATAAGGGGAGACAATTATTTCTAAAACCTTGGCCAAGAATAACTCTTTGTTACCTGACAATCATAATGAGGTTAATGGTTATCATTTTCTGAAAAAAATAAGAAGTTTACCATTATATCAGTAATCACAAGGGTTTTGGGGGGCCCAGATATCTGAGGGAGTAATTTATTTTGTGAATCCTTAAATTATTTTCAATAGCATTGTAGGAGATTCATAAGGCATTCTTCACATTGCCATATTTAGTAGAGACCAGATAAGAGAAAGAATATTGAATGATAACTAACTTAGTGAAGGAAAGCATTTCTATAAGTAGCTGAACTAATGTTTGCCAGGTATGTAGATTTCCTGGTGAAAGGATACTGGCAGAGATCTAAGAAAAGGCTAACATGTCCCTTAAACTATCTTCTTTAAATAACAGTTGTTACATCCAAGCTGTTGCTAAGAGATGAGGAACAATCAGTTCTTGACTGAGTTGTATTCTTGCCTAGATTGAGGGCACTCCCACCTCTGTCCTTAAATTGACTCTGGGTTTAGGAGACAATAGAGACAACGCAAGAATTTTCCTCAGGAAACACTTTTGGATCTGCTTGAGTACCTGAAGAGCATCCCATTGCGACCCTGGGCAATAGTATGGTACAACATAGCAGGGGTTATCTTCATTTGAAGCATGTTAAGGCTGTCTATTATTAATTAATTGTCCACTCTGATAAATGTGTTGTTTCTGCAGATTTTGAGCAATACAGCATCTCACTGGGCCCTCTGGATTGACTTAAAAGTCGTCCCAAATTAACTAAATGAATTAAATTAGCAGATCATTTTACATGCTTTCATATGATTTACTAGCACATCTACGTTTAGAGTGATGTAGACACAGAAGCATTCCCATCTTGATTGATTCATTTAAAAATATTTAGTAAATACTTACTATGTGAATGATTTGTTTGGCAAGGTGAAAGTACATATCAATATGAATAGAGGAGTGAGAGGTGAATGCAGGAAAGCGTGTGGGATAAAAATGACATTTACAATTTATCACTTTGTTAATATGAGAATATCGTTTAAACGTACCGCTATTTTCCATTTGCAAACTAAAGTATCACCAAAACTGATGGTTTTGGTTGAGGCATAATTATCTCAACCTGCTCTTTATGACAACATTTAGGCATTTACAGATCACAATGGCAAATCTAACTCAGAAGTGCTGAAGATTTTTGACTTTAAAAATTTGCTACAATTGAAAACATCCTAGTCCTCTAAAAAAAGGTCAGCTATTCAGATATGGAGCTGTTCTTAATGTTTCCCTTTCTTTTTTTATTTCAAAAAATTCTAAGTCTACAGAAAAGTTGAAAGAGCAGTCAATGAGCATCCATATACTTTCCCCTAAGTTTCACTATTTATTAGCTTTCGGCTCCTTGCTTTCCCTTTCTCTCTTTCTTTCTTTTTTCTTTTCTGATTCATTTGTGAGTAGGGTATTCTCCTGCATAACCACAATAACGTTAGCATATCCAAGAAAGTAACTGTAATACATTAATATTATTTAATATAGTCCATATCCACATTTTCTAATTATCCAAGTAGCCCTTTTGTAGCTTTTTTTCTCTTTAAATCCAGGATTAAGGCAAGCAACAGGTATTGCATTTACTTGTCATATCTCTCTAGATGTCTTTTAATTGTAAATATTACCCTGCTATCTTTTTGTCTTGACATTTACGTCAACATTTTTAAGAGTCCAGGCTATTTGTTTCATATGGGTGCCTTTTAGCGTATGGTATGCCACAATCTGGATTTGCCTGATTATACCCTCATGATTAGATTCAGTTGGATGTAGACTTTTAAGACAGGTGGTAGACCATTGTCCTTTTTTAGATCACTTAAGATTATAATTAGATCTGTCAGGAGTGGATGCCTACCAAGTTCAAATTTTGGTGTAGCAAATTCATGGAAAATGTGTTTGTGTGTTTTTTAATTGGCTTAGATTTTAAGAGCTCTAATCTGTGATCAGAAAGCTATGTGAGCCGTGGTGATTTGTCTGTCAGAGAGCTCTTTGTTACTAGTTGGTACTAGTTGAGAAAATAGGGCTTCCTTAATCCAAGAAACCATCATGACTTATAAAGTCTGCTCTGAAGATGGCCATAAATACCAAAACTTTTGCAGGTAATAATCTAAAAATATTTATTATTAAGTCTGTGTTAATAGCACAGCACTGTAAAAGTATATTTTGTTACATTGGAATTCATACTTAGAACTGCAGTGTTCACTCTTTATGAAAAACATGCTAGAAGTCAATTACCTCAGTCAAAAAAAATCCAACTCTTTTCCTCATTCTTCATGCACCATTCTCACATTTTGAAAATTGGAAATAATCCTTTCAAAGTTTCTAAGATATTTTGTAAATTTTGAAAAGAATTTAGAGGCAAGTACAAGCTATCCTTTTCTGTTTTAAGTCTACCACTCTATTTAATAAATATATGTTAATATATATATATATATATTTAAAGATTGACACCTGAGCTAACATCTGTTGCCAATCTTTTTTTTTTCTTCTTCTTCTTCTCCCCAAAGCCCCACAGTACAGAGTTGTATATTCTAGTTGTAGGTCGTTCTGGTTGTGGTATGTGGGATGCTGCCTCAGCATGCCCTGATGAGCGGTGCCATGTCCGTGCCCAGGATCCAAACCAGGGAAACCCTGGGCCACCGAAGTGGAGTGGGCGAACTTAACCACTTGGCCACAGGGCTGGCCCCTATATAAGATATATTTTTTAAAAAGATTATGGAATGGAGATCTTTTTTGTTACCAAGATTTTCCAATTCTCTTCAAACAGAGAATTTAACAGTTTGAAAATTGCCCCTATTTAAAGCGTACAGCACAGGCTCTAGAGTCAGGTGTCTGTGTTCAGATCTTGGCTGTATATTTCACTACCTGTGTGATAATGGCTAGTTTCTTCACCTCTCTGAATTTCATTTTCCATTTATGTAAAAAAAAAATTGTAGCTGTTAAGTAATTGAATATAAATAAAGTGCTTAGAACTGAACCTAGGTTAGTAAGCAGTAAATACGTATTAGCTAATTATTACTGATGGTGAATTGTCAATATTCACAGTCACTAATAGAAATTTTTGAATGGCACTTGAAAGAACAGATTTTTAAAGCAACAGTAAAATGTTTGTGCATCCTTCATGAAATATTTATTGAATACTTTGTATATATTAGACAGTGCAAGCTTGTGGAGATTTAATAATGATCAAGACACATATGGCTCTTGTCCTCATCAAGCTTATAGTCTGATAGGGAGACAGACATTAAACAAATTGCAATAAATAGAGGCAAATGTTTTGAGTGAAGAAGTGAGTACAAGGCCCTATGGGAGCACACAGGGAGACCTAATCATGGTCTATGTGTTAGAGCCTTTTTGAGGAGGGGTGAGAATTGAAGATGAAGAGTGATAGAATTTTCCAGACCTAAGCAGTCATGTGAGTCAGAAGTGTGGGCTGTAGAGTAAGAGTGTCTAGTTTACAAGCCTGGTTGAACCACATGCAAGATGAGTTCCCTTGGGTAAGTTGTTTAACCTGTCTGTGCCTGCCTCAGTTTCTTCATTTGTGAAGTGGTGGTAATAATAGCACCTATCTCATAGGCTGGTTCTGAGAATTAAAAAAGATGATTCATGGACAACTCAGAACTGTCGTTTTAAGTACCAAATAATGTTGGCTCTATTATCAGAGGATTCAGCTTATACAAAGTCGTGATAACACTGGTATAATCAACTGAAGGGCCTAAAGTGCCTCAACTTATTTCTTGATGCAACTGTGTCGTTATCATGTTCCCTTCAGCTTTCATCCTCTTTCTGCTGTATATGGTTACAGAACTTTCTTTTGTAGGTTTACTTGAGTCTGATCTTCAAAATATGTCAGAATATCAAGCTGA
Source organism: Equus quagga (assembly GCF_021613505.1). NCBI lineage: Eukaryota > Metazoa > Chordata > Mammalia > Perissodactyla > Equidae > Equus > Equus quagga. The sequence continues at coordinate 35,816,547 of NC_060267.1, forward strand.
ACATATTTAGACTTTTCCTTGGTGTGTTAATAATGGCATTTTGTGAGAGCAAAAAATAACCTAGTCAAATTGCTGCAGTCAGGTAAATTTTAAATGGCTTTGAATGAACTAAAAATGAAGCATTCTACCAGTGTTCTTGGAAAGTTTATGGAACAAAGTCTGCTTTACCAATGTGAACAACTTAGCCATTTTCTCTGCGTGGTGCCCTCCTCCCCACATGACTCAGTAACATAGTTACATTTATTGGTTGTTTACTTACTTTTAATGCCCTTCATTCCACTAAGGTTTGTAAGGGGTGAGAAAGGGAGCTCTAGAATGCATGGTTTGAATTGAAAAGAGACATTGTGTGGTCAGAATGAGGATGAGTGGAGAAATTGTAGGGAAGTTTTGGTTTTGAACAGCCTGTTGATTGTCCCTTGTTATTAAATGAAAATGCTTCAGAATGATTTAATTTGATGAAACTGTTAAGTTGTTATTATCCTGCTCATTGATGGAGTCTGATAAACTTCAGTGCTTTTTTTTAACTGCAGAATTTCTAAATATAACATTTTCTGTTGATTCAATACAAGCAATCTTGTTATGTTAGGGGTCAAAACAGAATAGTTCTGAAAATTGTTTTCACAAGGTATTAGATATCCTCAGGTGAAAATATGTATGTTTGTAAAAATTAAAGATTGTTATGCAAGTATAGATTATACTTATCCTGACATGTGCTATTTAATTATATTCTCTGTTGTGACATTACTTATGACCAGTTGGATTTTGTGTTTTTAGAAAGGTGGTTGGTTTTCTAAATCTTTCGCAGTGGCCTTAATTATGCTTTTTCTATATTGGATATTTACTGTCAAATGCTCAGGTAAAGGCCAGCTCGATGACATGTGAACTTTGACTCATACTTTGAAGACCTCTGAATTTAATTGGCTATCCAGTATTATTCAGATCACAATACTGAATTTAAACTTTTTTTTTATTAATGAAAAAAAAGGATAGGAGAGAAAGGAGCAACATTACCTTTTTAACAGTTTCTCAACTGATAGTTTTGCTTTTGCTTTTTTTCCATTTATATCATGGTCTAATATATAATTTTGTTTCCACAATGTAACATACTTTTATAGGATTTTTTATAGGATTTTATATTACTTTAGGAATCTTAGAAATTTTAATGTGAGTTATCCCTATTTTGGGGAAATGGGCCATTGTTCACTAAAGAGCTGCTCTCTGTAGGATAATATCAAATTCTCTGCTGGTTGTTATTCTTTGAATTGCTGTATCTATTTGAAATGTTATCTTATTTTTAATGTTGAGCTTTTCTGTTTTTATTTTGTTTTTTAGAAGGAAGTTTTTTAAATATTACTAGAAAAACCAATTAATTTATTATAATTTCTATTTGGATATTTTTTAAATAATTATTTGTGTAAATTAGTAACAGCTAATTGATTATGAATAGACAATTTTAACATAGTAGTGGGTAATAGAAATTAAGACATTTATAAGATAGACAATTTTCTTTTGGTTCCTGATTTTTCAGGGTCCAAATTTTTACTTACTAGCACTTACTTGCTATCTTATATTAGCTATAAGAGCTGGGATGCTTAAAGATCATTGTTAGAAGGACAAGTACAGGTGTTTTTTTTTTATTGAAAGTCAGGCAAATGATAATGCTGTCTGTTTTACTGTACTCAAGAGCAGTCAACGTTAATTTCCTTATAAATTGCTATTTTGCACATGGAATGAATATTGAAAAATCAAGGAAAGTGTTTATATTGCTTTATACTAAATAAATTTATGTTTTTTATACTTTACCTATTTTGATCTAGAGATGAATAAAAATGCATAAAAGTATTTTTTAAAGGTTTAGAAATTCAGATGTCTAACAAAGATATTAAAGGTGAAGGGTTTACACGTCTTCCCAATGTCAGTTTGTTGGGCTTTAATATTAAAGAGTTCCATTTCAGTTATTGTGTGACTTGTTGATTCCCATAAAATTCCTTGGCCATGCACGAGTGCTGAGCTCCCTTAAGGTCAGAAAGGAAAATCCACCTTTCTGCTTCAAAAAGGCCTTCTGCTAATAGATGTTGAATCTCAGATCTCAATTTTCTGGGCTGAGATCTCAGTTACTTGACTTACTGCACATCTCCTGTTTTTCCTGGTCCCTGTCCCTACTCAGACTCTGTATTTTTGGGGGCTGATCTAACTTCCCTTCAGGTTTTGTTACCTGTTTCTCCTGGGAGTCATGCTACAACCCAGTGTCCTTCCTCATTTGCCCAACGGATTTTCACTGGGGAGCTCCTTGACTGTTAGATGCCCTGGTTCTGTCCTCTCCAGCTGCTCCTGGATGCTCCTCTGACTTTGGAGTACATTTCACAGCCATTTAGTGGATGCTGAATCTTTTGGGTTCTGGAAAATGTAACACCTTTGGAAACAAAGTCATTTCAAGGTGAGCTTCTTTGTGAGTTTGTGAAGATCGCTACATTTTGTAGAACACATGATATGAACACAGTAAAAGATATAAATAGGGTTTGGTTTTACTCACGACTTTTAAAGTAGAAGCCACTTTTAGCAGACTACCAATAGATCTTCAAGACTAAGTGAAATCAAAGAGAAGTGCTATTTTGCATATTTGTCAGAGATGGATTTTTACATCATAGTCTTTTTCTTTGGGACAAAATATAGATGATATAACTTTCATTGAACAATGATGGAGAGTGATTTGTAGGTATTATATAGCCTGTGAGGTAAAACAGAAAAACTAAAGTAACTATTTGTAATGATCATCATCATTTTAATAAGATTAAGTATTTTCCACTAATTATGGAAAGAATACCGTCTCAGATCTTGGGTCTTGTACCCCTCCCTATATGTATTTATGTGTGTATGTAAGTAAAATGAGAATGACACAGCAAGAGCAAGAGAGAGAGAAAGCAGGAGAAAAAGAGGAGAAAGAGAGAGAAAGAGGCACCAACTTGGAGACCAATAGAGTAAGCGATGAAAAATGAGAGGGAGTGCCTTTAGTAAAATACCATGAATTCTTCACAGAAATGATATTCTTCCAGTGGAAAGGCTAGCTCTACTTTCTCTCACACGTAGAAGTTATCATAGAACCAAGAGCATCCCCCAAAGAGGTTATGCAGCTTGTTTTAGGTGCATTTGAATAGTTGCTCTAACAGTTAGGAGCAGTGAAAAGGAACTTTGATAACTTTTAAAAATTTTTGATAAAGTTGATACATATAATCCATACTACAGTCCTTTTGGGACAGCAAAGCAAGGAATGTTCAGTTTTAAAAATTAGGTTCTTGGGCCAGCCCCAGTGGCCTAGTAGTTAAGTTTGGTGTGGTCCACTTCAGTGGCCCAGGTTCAGTTCCCAGGCGTGGACCTACACCTCTCTGTTAGCAGCAGTGCTGTGCTGGTGACCCACATACCAAAAAATAGAGGAAGATTTAGGCTGGGCCCGGGGACTAGTGATTAGGTTTGGTATGCTCTGCTTTGGCAGCCCGGGTTTGTGGATTTGGATCTCGGGTGCAGACCTACACCTCTTGTCAGCCCTGCTGTGTTTGTGATCCACGCATAGAAATAGAGGAAGACTGGCACAGATGTTAGTTCAGGGCAAATCTTCCTCAGCCAAAAAAATAAAAAATAAAAAAATTAGGTTCTCAAATTAATTGATTGTTCTAGTTTTGTTTTTATTTGTGTTACCTAGATCCTTCAGATTTTTTTTTTCATTTTTTTGTACTAAAGGTAATAGGTAATAATCATGAAGTCCTTTCAAGCATGCAACAAGAAGTTCTTTATCCTATGAACTAATACAGATCTATTTCAAGGCCTCTTGAAATAGGTTTCTTGGCATCTCACTCTTTCCTGAAGTTGCTGAACCTTCCAATCTCGGTTTTTGAAAATTGTGCTCCTGACAAACAGAACTCATGGGCAACCTTACCCATACACTCTTTGATACCAATAAAAAGAAATCTCTCAAATCTGTCATCAAAATGTTGCTTTAATTGATAGGACAAAAGTGGATGTGGTGATGCTTTAAAACAAAGAAACAAAGTGCTATAGAAAAAAGCATATCATTTTGAATATAGTAAACATAATTCACAAGTGCACTTGTCCTCAGTGGAACATTGATCAAAAATAGGTTAAACCTATGAATTAAGAAGATTTTATGTCTTTATAATATTTGCTTTCCCCTGTAGAACATTCATTGCCTGAAAAACACAGCTTGTTTTTCTCTCCTCCCCATGTGCATATTGTAGGTTCTGACAAGTCCTACAGTAAAGCAAAAGGAAGAAAACTCTTTTGTAGCTTTCTCCTAATTTATTCGATGAGAGAAATTTTCATCTTATAATACCCGTTTACTTCTTGGAAGATGTATCACTGAATACAATGCTGAAAATGCCTGTGTAAAGAGAATGTGTGGGTGAAGAATACCACTCTTGATTCAACCAAATCCAATAGTATAAAAATACCATAGTAAATAAATGAGTTAGTGATTAATTAAAATATCAAGTCTTCCTTGTGTCATGGAAATATCACATTGATTATGGAGATAGAAAACTCTGGTGTATTACTTATCCTTACTGAGCCTGTATCCTCATGCATAGCCCACAGGGCCGATAAGCAGCTATTATAACCAATGGCTGTCTTGGTTGTTGACAGCTGGCATCCATTCTGATTGGGTGGTACCAGGCTATACTCCCTAGTGAGATATTTTATCATCTTTAACCACAGATTGTTGTGAGGATTAAATGAAATAAAATATTATATTATATATAATACTGTCAGAGCAACATACACAAGTATAACATTTGCCAGTTTGTTTCAAGATAGGAAAATTGAGATAAACAAGTTTTCCATCACTTCCTAAAAAATGTTATAAATGTCAAACAGATTTATTTTGGTAAGGTCGTTTATGGCATTGAATATTCACCTTGAAACAATGTAATGTGGTTATAAACCTCTCAAAATTTAAAGACAGCATTGTAATAAATTTCCCACGTACAGATTACTCTTCACCATTTGCATTTACTATTCATCTTCATATTTAACTGGACCTTGAGATGGAGTTTTCAAAGGAAAATACTTTTTCTTACACCTATCACTGAATTACCAATTTTATTCTGAAATTGCATGTGAAGTTCTTCTTGTTATGTAGGAAAGGAGAATTACAGAAGATGATGTCAGGGACCAACTATGAACCTTTACTATAATGTGAATATTAAGGGGATGCTAAAAATCACACTGATGTATCACTTGCTCGCCACTGTTACTGTCTATTGAATAAATTAATTCAAATATAGCACACACAGAATTATCAAGGTATCATATGTGTTTTTGGTATGTGAAAGACAATCCATTGAATTTTATCTGTAATAGAGAGCCAAAATATTGTGCTGATGTGTGAAGTCATAGTTGTGGTTTGTGGCTATATTATGAAAACAGTATAGGCTATGATAATTGCAAAAATTCATGGTAACATATTTGTGATAATTTATTGGCGTGATACATGGAAAATACACCATGGTTTGGGTTTTCTATTAAATTATTCCATGATACAAGAATGAAAGAAATTTAAAATTGCAACTATATGGATTTAACTATATGAGCTTAAGCAAGCTTTTGTTAGGTTGAAAATGTTGACCTGTTGAGGTATCAATTATTAGATGTCCTTAAGTCAATAGTAATAATTTAAATATCTAAAAATATTTAAATATCTTTATTTAACATAGTTATATATTTATGTATATCTATATTTATATCTATAAAAATAAAATAAATATCTAAAAATAATTTAAATATCTAAAAATAATCTCCTTGCTATTCATTCTTGGAATTCCTTGATTCATTTTTTTTTCAAAATTCGTTTCCCTTATATTTAACATTTTGCATATATTCATTTAGCCTCTAAGGATTATAACAAATGGAAGGGTAGGATACTAATAGCCTGCAAGTTTTGTTTTTTTTTTTTAAGATTTTATTTTTTCCTTTTTCTCCTCAAAGACCCCCAGTACATAGTTGTATGTTCTTCGTTGTGGGTCCTCCTAGTTGTGAGCCTGCAAGTTTTAGACTGTAGAAATGTTGTGGTCTTTCTCCGTTGTACCTGATTTAAATGTGTATGATTTTTACTCATGACTGGGGAACATCAGGTAGAAAGAGAAGAAAACATTACCTCAGCATTTTTGGTCTTTTCACTAAAATTTCACTTTAATTTGTCAGATTGTATATGATTTGTAAGTTTAGCTTCAAATATTTATTCTACATGTTGCCGTGTATAACTTTTTGATGGTAAAGTCTTATTCTGGGTAAAAGGTCGCAGGGAGGCTCACCACAACAGTGGCATGGGTTGAGGAAGCAGTGGCTGCATAGTCTAAGATGACAGAAGCAATGATGTGACATGCTTCATGGGGCTTCATCTTTGATGTTAAATTCATATCAGATTTTTGATATTTCTGTTACCTTCATAAACTTTTAAGATCCCTTTTTTCTAAAAATACAAACATACCCATTTATTTTTTTTTGGTACAATTCAATAAAGATTCGTTGAACATTTACTAAATTCAAAATTTTTTAGACCACATTTGGGAACAAAAGATCTTCCTTCAACAGCCTTCATTTGGACAGTAGCAATTTCATGTAAGCATCACAAGACTACATAACATGACATCTGCAGTACATAACTCACAAAACACCATAAGAACTCAAAGAAGGGAAAAATAAATTTAAACCATGGAGATGGAGGAAGGTTATAGAAAGGTGCTCGCTTTTGGACTGAATACTGGAGGTTGTATAGGCTTTTGGAGCACCCGACATAGGGTTGAAAGATGGAGCACTGGCATGAACCAAACCATACATCAATGCTTAGCTTTGGATGTGGCAAGAATCTTGTGTGATTAAAATACAGGGTATGAAACACTTAAGTTAGGGACCAGCTATGGCTGGCCCCAAACTCCAGGATTGGCTGTTACTCTGTAGGCAATGGAAAAATATTGATGTTTGTGCTTGGGGCAGGGATCTTATGATGGGCTTTATGTTATTGTAGCTTTTGGTCATGACACTTCTAAATTTAATAACTTTTCATAACTCTGCAGCATCCTCATGCTGCTCATGTTAGTTACATTCTTGGTGTTGAAGGGATATTTATTTGTTAAATAATTAAACCTCAATCTGATCTTCTAGCTATTTATCCTACCATTTACCTAGCTATTAATCTATCAATTCCCATCTTGTACCCTAGTCTCTAGCCACTCTATATCACTCTATACTTCTTTTAATTTTGTGCTTTATTTTTCTCTTTTGGTGTAGTCTTGTCCTTTAAGTTTCCTTTGGGTCTTGTCTGCTTTCTGAATCCTGCTTTGACTGACTGAGGAAGTCATGTACTCCCTCTGTGACTTCCATAGGATCTTCTTTTCATCTCTGTTTATAATGTTTCTCATGTCTTCACACTAGATTGTGATGTCAATGGATTGTGAGTGCATCAGCTAAGATTTGTTCATCTTTATTTCCTTGCACCAAGCACGATACCAACACTCAAGAAATGCTTGTTGAATTGGATTGAATTTTCAAACAATTTAGACTTAATGGCAATTGAATTTGTATGTTTTTAACATAGGATATATATAACACATGTTACATATGAATGTTGTGGAAACAGTTTATCTATAGGATCTCATTTTCTCTGTAGTATTATCATCTAAAGACAGGTTTGAACTTCAACTATGCCTATGAAGCTAAATGTAGTAAATCAAAGAGAGAAATATTTGTAAGGTACAAGTGACCCATGAATGCAGGCAGATTTCCTGTTCTCTTTGTACTCACACAAATAGAGATATTTTTCTTGACACAAAACCCTGGGTTTATTTTGTGAGTTAATTCTAAATTTAAAGGGGGAATATATAAGCACTATTTGAGGGTAGAGTTTAAAAACTGGTATCTTTTGAAGAATCTTCTTCATATTTTTGTATTCTAAATGATGTATCAATAATCAATGGCAGCATGGCATTGGACATTTTGTTCTTTCCTATTTTCTTTCTTTCCTTTTTTTTAATCAAGACCGAACAGGAAGCTATGTTGGCAACTGCCACATTGGGTGGGATTCAGGAGGAAGGTATACTGGAAAGGAGTTAAAACAAAGATTGCTTTGGTCTTTTTTAAAGGAGGAACATACTAGCTGGGTTATAGTATTATTTCTCTCTGAAAAAAGTTGGAGCCCAAGGGGAAATTGTTCAGTGTGTCGACTAGTCCATTTTTTAATCCTGCAGACTCTAATCATTTCTGTATTCTTTGCCTTTAATGAAATAATTGTTATATGCTGGAAGTGAGTGATTGCCGTTTGGATAGAATGAAGGAGTTTTACTTTGGAAAAAATAAATTAGTAATGGAGTGGCAAGGAAGAAAAGACAGAACAGCTTTTCTGTTTTCCGGTTTGGATTCTGCTAGTGGCTTTGCTGCCTTGCCTGCAGTGATGGGTATTGCCAGAACTTAGGGAAAAACAAAGCTAAAATGGCAACATCTCTTAGGAAAATCTGTAAGATTGTAAGAAGGCTGGGTGGTTGTGGGGAGTGTGAGTTGGAGAGCAGATGCCTTTGGTCTGAGTTTCAGTCCTCACAGTCTGTTTGCTTTCTTGCTTTGAAATATTTTTTGTTTCTACCTCCTTGGTTTACAGGGAGCTGAGGAGGCTCGTTTTTGTTGTTGTTTTGAAATGTAAGTTTGCCAACAAGTGAAACAGAAAATAACTGCTGTGACAGACATGTCCCCTAAGACCTTTGCTTCTAAGGGAAACACCTCTGCTTCATGTTTCAAAACAGAGGCCCCAGCATTAGAATACCAGATTCTTTTTGTCTGCAGTGCAATAGGAAAATGTAAAATTGCCCCTTTGGATCTTTAACTTTTTTTAAAGGTCATCTCAACTTTGAGGTCTTAGAGCAATAGTTTCGCTGCTGCCATGATTTGCTTTTTTTTTGTTCAATTCGTAGGGCAGACATTGTGCTAGTACTGAACAGCTGCTTTAAATTCTACTTATGAACGGAAATTTGAGGTTTTTTAAATGCTCTTATTTAATCATGATCAGACCTCCTCTGATTGATGCACTGCTCCTGTTGATTATTTTTCTACTTCTTTATTAGGCTTCCTTGGCAGTACAGAGCCTATTCTGACTTAGATTCCCTTTGAAAGGGTGTATTAGGTGGATTATGTACCAGTAATTGTTTAAACAATATAGATGGAAGGATTATTTTATGTATTTGGACAATCATTCAACAAATATTTTATGTCAGACACCATATTAGCCCAAGGTACATAGAAGTGAAGAAAATATACATTGCCTCTGTCCTCAGAAAGTTACCAATCTAAATAGTAGGCCTAACTAGTTATCTATTAAAAAATGTTTATGGGTCCAGCCTGGTGGTGTAGTGGTTAAGTTCACATGCTCGACTTCGGCAGCCTGGGGTTCACAGGTTCACATCCTAGGCACAGACCTGCATGCCACTCATCAAGCCATACTGTGACAGTGTCCCACATACAAAATAGAGGAAGATTGGCACAGATGTTAGCTCAGTGGCGGTCTTCCTCAAGCAAAAAAAGGAGGACTGGCAACAGTGTTACCTCAGGACCAATCTTTTTCAACAACAACAAAATTTTTACGTATCTTTTCACAATACCTGCTATTAGCCCTTTTCAGCATTGTCTATACACTTTATCTTAATGAACAAGAGACCTTTGTTTTGTCTTGAGTCATGCTATTATTATACATATATTTTACAAACTGCTTATTTTGAGGCCCTCAAAGTTACTATGGAAGTTTAGGTCTAGGTAAGATTTTTCCGATTTTATCCACTCCTATACTTCTTTTCTGCCACTTATAGACAGTTTTTGGCAGACATATGAGGGATAGGTCTGTGGATCAAACCAGTGACATTCTTGTTTTCTTTTTGCTCTTCATGAGAAGATTCATGAAAATAAAGTCAAGAAACTTCTGCTTCCAATTCATGTGTAATCTGTGCAAAAGTTGTGATTCCTATACTCAACCGAGAGTTAGATCAAAATGAGAAATAAGATAGCAGAAGCAAATGTCATTGATCCCTGATGGGAATTTTGTCTTAGAGCTAGTATGTTACTAATCTAGAGATTACCTTGATAGCCTACCAGATTCCCTTAGAGACTAGACTAGGCAGTCTCTTACTGACTATGTTTGTCTCTTAACTTGAAATATACTGAGGGTCATCTCCAAGTGAAATACAAACAACATCGGGGAATTAAGAAATTGTATTTCAAGTAAATTAAAATGAAACAAATAACAAATCATTAAAAATATGGCTTCTTTTCTATTGCTTTTGGCAGAATAATTTTTATTATATTAGGAAATTTCTATTTAGAAGCTTATTTCAACTAATATTTTTAAAGGCCTTTTTTGTTTTTTTGCAGCAGCAGAGATGATAAAAATGATCTCAGACAAAAGAATATGCCATAAGTGAATAGACTTTTAGGCAAAAAGAGAGCTGATTAAATAAATGCTATTTGGCAACAGGACTACAGACAATAGATTAGATTTACAATAGAGTCCACTAGTCATATGTACAGGATTTTCTAGGACGATGTTAGTGTCAAATATTATAATAAATTATCCAAAAGTTTCAGCACTTTGGAGTCTAAGTTATATTTTCCAGACTGTCTTATTCATAACTGGTAACAAATATATTTGTCAGAAGATATGTCATTTTTTGGTATGTTTGTTTTTTGTAAAAGATCGCTCCTATATTTAATACACATCATAGAAATCTGCAAAAGAAAGAGTGTAGTGGACTCTGGGGCCAAAGGCTCAAAATGGAATCCTGCCCTGCTACCTGCCAGCTGTACAACTTTGGGCAAGTCACTTCCCCTCCATACCTTGGCTTCCGCAGCCATAAATAGGGACAGGAATAGTGACTACTTACAGGGTGGTGAAGGTTAGATAGGTAGGTTGGTCGGTCAGTAGGTAGATAGATATAGAGATATATGTCACTTATTTTGATGTGTTAGGTGCTATATAAGTATCAACTACATTTTATTATTACCACATTTAAGTGAAAGAACTCTAGCCAAAGTGACAACAAATACTGAGACAGTTCTAATGTCAAATATTCTGCTCACTGTTAGATTTGCATTGAACCAAAGGTCACAAACTGATGGATTGGCTGTGCATATTTGTGGTTTTTCCTTTGATTTTACTAACTTTAAAATTTTGGAGACTTCTCCTAAAAATAAAGATTTGGGATTTTTCCTCACAATTGGATGTTTTGATCACATTGAGCCAGCAATCCCACCTGAATAGGGTGAGCCTGAGTGAAGTCACAGCAGCCACTCTAGTCTGGGCATATGCTCTGCCAGTTTCTACAGTCTGCCTGTCCCCAGCACCCCCACACATTGCAGGCATTTGCACAGTCACATTCTTTACTCACTTATATTACCTGTCTAGTGCCTTTCAGTCTCTGGATTTTTGTGACTTCCTTCACAACATCCTGATTTTTAGTTGAATTTTTTAAAATAATGTTGTGTGTTTTAGACAAAATGTTAAAATGGATGCTTTAGGGAGCATTGTTCTCTTTATACATAAGTCCCCAAAATATAAACAGGTAAAACATTTTAAAGGTGTGACCAAATACAGCAGAACCTTAGTATATACTAAATCCTTACACCTGGAAATATAGTCAGCAAGCAAAGAATCAGACTCATTACCTGAAGTGTTATAGGGTAAAATTTTTAGTTTTGTTTGGGTCTATCCTAAGATTTTGTTGATTACTGGCTTCAGCTATTTTACCTGACAATTTAAGACTTAGTATTAGTTTTTTTTCTTTGTAGTAGAAGATTACATGACACTTAGAGGGAGGAAAGGATGCTAACATTGCATGCCCATGTTACCCCAAATTAGAAATCTCTGGGAACCATATGCTTTGAAATACTAAAAAAAATTCGTTAAGAAATGGAAAAACAGAAAGTCATGGAAAATACTAAAGTTGTATTGTTAGTAGCCATAAAATATGCATATGATATACTCATGGATTTGCCTATATTTCTATTAAACATAAATGCATGCTAATAGCTTGGAAGAAGAATGAGGAAAGATTACTCATTTCAAATCTACCACCAATCTTAGAATATAATTCAAATAACCTATAACCAGTTTTTATAGTACTGTCTTTAAAAATGAAGGAAAGCATACTGTATAATTTATAAAATATTCACATTATCAGTTACCGTATCATGAGGAATTATCCATAATTACGTAGCAGATGTCCAATTGATCAGTTCTCATAAGAAGTTTTATATACTATTATAATTTCCATTTTCCAACATTTTGTACTTTCACCTTAGACCAGTTACATTCTGGAGCTCATGATAATAAATACCATAATAGAAATATTAGCAAATCACACTGATTCTTTTTAAGAAGAATAAAATCTCAGCATTGGAAGGAACCATAACGGTCAACTAGTTCAAACTTTTAGAGGTACTCCTGAATCCTCTCCATACATTTGTGATATATGATCTGTCTTCTGTTTGGATATGTAAAGTGTTGTGAAGCTTATTATCCCATGAGAAAAACAATTCCATTTTTGGTTGGCTCTGACAGTTGGAGGGTTCTTTTTATCACTGAGCCTAAATGCACCTTCTCTTAACTTATGCTTTTAACTCTTCTTTTATTCTATTTGTAAATCTCTTGTATATTACATAACATTGTAAGTATCTGTTTATATGCTAGCTCCCACAAGATAGGACACCCTGGCACATAGTAGACACTCAATAAGTATTAAATGAATGAATGAATAGTTCTGGTTCTGTCCTCTAAAACCACACAAAATAAATGCAAATTATAGTTCTGCCATAGCAGAAGGTTACCTTTCAACAATTTTATTTTATTTATATGGTGAGCTGTGTGTGCTGTATATAACACAAAAAAATCCATGTATAAAATTTTAGAAGTTAACACTTTTTTAGTTATTCAAGAATCTCTGATAGAAACTCCATGGGCAGAAATTGCTACACTAGTTGGTAAAATGTTTAAGACCTGAACTTTAGTGGTGGCTCCTGGATTGATGCCCGTGTTCACAGTGAAGCGGGAATTGTAATAATACATTCCTTGATAATGCTCTGTGGGTTTCCAAGCATCAGGAAGGCTACACTGGTTATTTATTATAAAACATATTTTACCCAATGTTCGCAATTAAAACAATATTGCTAACATTGTAGTTCAACAGACTATATAGTCTAAATGCATTAATTTCTCTTAGATTACAGTTCTTTACTGCTTCTTATATTTGCCCACAGTACCTCCAAAATATGAATGAGGATTTACATTTCTTGACAGTACTGTGACAGGAGTGCTTATTAATTCTGAATAGTTTCTAAATACTCCATGAGCTGAGGGGATATAGTCCATATGGCAAGTAATTGGTGGTGTTTAAACTATCTTGACATCACTTCATTTTGAAGTGGCTGTTATTTCAGTCTGCTTTTTGGTACTAGCCAGCAGAAATCTACCTGGAACTGCACATTTTCAATTGATTTTCTTTTGCCAAATGATTGATGGAGCATTCTAACTCAATTGTTTTCTCTTGGCGTGTTTGTGGTTATATTCCTTTGCTTTAAAACATTTTATTAAAACTTCAAAATGTTTTTAGGTGAACTATATGGTCATTTTGGCAATGGATATGGCTAAAATTATTGATGATAGTTGATAGGGAAAGAACAGTGTTAATCGACTGTTTCAATAGCTAAATAGTTACATAGATTGAAAAAGAAGTTCTTACTAGGTTTTTTCTTTTCATTCTTTTGTGATAACTTGATTTTTCTGGTCAAAAGTCATCCTTTTTGACTTTAGCCTCATAGTTCTCACTCAAATGGCTGTACAAATGCCAAGGATCAATCTAAGCCAAACTGTGAGTTTCTCACAGTTCTAACGCAGCAAGTTCAGTGATACGGGACACCTGTGGTCCACATTTATTCCGTACAATAGAAACCCATTTCTTTGTCTGGAAGTCTTAAGTCCTACACACAGAAGGGGGAAATTGTTTATGTGAAAAGCAATTTCTAATGAAACTTTTACAATGACTGAATCTTATAGTAACAAGCCCTGCCCTCCTTCATTCTGAAGGATTCACCTTACCCTCAAGAAGCGGGTGGAAGGAACCTATTTTATGTAAGTTGTTTGGAAATAAATGTCATGCAGCAAAAATCATATTCTGAATTCCTAGTGGTGGGATGAGGTTTTGGTACATTGGTAGTAAGAAGACTGCTAGCATAGCTCCCGATGTCACTCAAGAGTGATTTCTTTTAACTTAGTTTGAAAATAAAAATTATTTGAAGATCCAAAATGCTGCAGTGCCAAATAGTACAACTTGATTACTCACTTTTCCAGCGAGATTCAGAAGTCTTAGCCTTGCGCAGTGAATTCTAAAATCTTATTTTTTGTAATTCAAAAATAAAAATTTTGGCTATATAGAAATATTAAAATAACTCTTGGCTCTTTTTCATAGGTCCAAATATATTAAACACAGATGGCTTCTCATAGCTAATTAGATTGTGTCAGACCCTAACCTTAACTGTACTTTACAACTGAGCAGTTTACATTAGATTCAATTCAATTCCAAATAACACCACCAAGAATAATAGATAACATTTATTAAGTACGTATGATGTATTTGGTACAGTGCTACATGCTTTTATATGTACTCATTTACTTCCCTGAAAATGTGTAAATAATGTACTATTTATATTTCCTATAGTGAGAAAACAGAGATTAAGAGAGTTTAAGTAACATGATGAAGGTCACAGAGTTAGGACATAGCATAACTGAGACTCAGCCCAGGTTTGTCTAATCAAAGCTAAGGCTCCTAAATATTGCCCTCCTGCCTCCACTTTGGTTTATTTTGCCCTATGCTAGATTCTGCAGTAGACTGGAAAATGAGTAATATTGTTTGTGGCTCAGAGAGTTTACAATCCAAAATGAGTAACACACACAGTAACTCACCAAGTTCAGAATCCAAAGTGAGTAGGCTCACTTTGATTTTGGTTAAAAAGTTTCTTCTGGATTAAAAAGTCTATTAAATGGGTTTCAGTGATGAAAATGAAGATCAGAATTTGAGGTTTTTTATTTAAATCTAGAATTTTCAAGTAGATTACTTACCGTAGTACGAAAGTTGTGCTAAATTTGAATGAATGTGAAAATGAATAAATATGAACTACCAGCATAGATTTTTAAAACAATTCTAAAATTAGTAATGATAAGTCATTGATTTTTTTAAATATCTGAGTCCTTAGGAATCAGTAACCTCCTGTGTTTTACTGCTCACATTTACATATTTTTAGTTATTATTGTCATCCAAATGTCTGTGCCTCTTCCCTCTAACTCATTTCTTTGTTCTCCACTATGATGGATTCTAAATTATTTTTAAAAATTGAAACGCTTTAGGTATACCTCAAGGAAATCCTGAGTTCTAAATTGGTTTAAAGCTACTTGTCCAGGCAAATCAACGTCTGTTTAGTTAAGTCTGTGTTGAATGGACCTAAATCACTTCAGCCTACTACCATAAGTGGAAAGCATCTCGGAATATATCATGGAATATTCATAACTGGGGTTCAGGTTCTACTTTTATAGTAGTAGCAAGGTATTTGTAAGTAAGTTACTATGAAAAAATTTTAAACTTAGCTTATCCATTCTGCTTCCCCTCTGTAATTTTTTCTAAGACTTGATTATATAGCTTGCACCAACAATAGTTCATTGCATAGAAAATGAATTAGTCTTGAGCTTGTAAGATGGAAAACACACGTATTAGTATCTACTGATAATTATTTGGCGAATATGCCACAAATTATTTACAAAGCTTGTGATTACTTCAGAAGTTTCTTCAGATCAACTGCAGGTTAAGTTACCTTTACCTGTCTTAACAAGGTTGAGCTACTGGATCAAACTGCTCCAGACTGAACTATCTTGGCAGTATGTTAACACGTATTATGTTTTCTAAGCATTTAAATGAAGAAATTAGTAAGAATCAGTGTAAAAATTAATAATCCACCACTGAGAACTTATCGGGGAGTACGTCTGCCCTCTGGGTGCATTAGGAATGAACTGTGATTCTGTACAGTGTTTTCTTTTAGAACAACCATTAAATATTCGCTTATCATGATTCCAAAAAGATAATGTTGCAAAGAGGGTGCTTAAAAAAGAAAGAACCTAATAAAGAAAGTTAGGAGAAGAAAAAAGGATGTTTACTTGGTGTAGGTCTACCAACAATATTGAATAAAAGCTTGCATCCAAATAAAAGCGACAGAAATGATATATATTTCTGACTCTTTGGAGAAAAAAAATCAGTTTTAAAGCATATATTTAAGTTCCTTCATAAAAAGATGTCCTATAATGAAAAGTGTAGTAATATTTGGATGAGGTGTAGCACTATGTTCTAGTTCAGCTATTTTCTAACTGTCAGACTTTTATTAACTTATATAGCAGCTCTGAGCCAGTTTTTGTAGGTAAAATGGAAGCAATGATGTCTACTTTGTACAGTTTTTAAAAATTGCGTTATTGAGATTTATTATTATACCAAAAAATGATTCATTTTGTGTACAAGTCAGTGATTTTTAGTATATTCACAGAGTTGTGCAACTATCACCACAATGTAATTTTAGAATATTTTCATCACTCTAAAAGCCATCTTGTACCCATTAGCAGTCACTCCCCATTTTCCTCCACCACACCCTCTCTCCTAGGCAACCTCTAATCTACTTTCTCTATATATAGATTTGCCTATTCTTGACATTTAATATAAATGTAATCATAAAATGTGTCATTTGTGACTGGCTTCTTTCACTTAAGTTCATTCCTATTGTAGCATGTGTCAGTGCTCTTTCCTTTTATTACCAAATAATATTTCATTGTATGGATATGCCACATTTTGTTTTTCCATTCATCAGTTGCTACATATTTGGGTGGTTTCCACTTTTTTAGCTATTATGAATAATACTGCCGTGAACATTCGTATACAAGTTTTTATGTGGGCATATGTTTTCATTTCTCTTGGATATGTACCTAGGAGGGGAAGTTCTGGGTCATATGATAACTCTGTGTTTAACTTCCTAGAAACTGCCAAAGTTTTCCAAAGCAGCCACACTATTTTGCACTCCTACCAGCAATATATCATGATTCTAGTGTCTCCATATCCTTTCCAGTGCTTGTTATTGTCTTTTTTTTTTAATTTTAGCCATCTTAGTGGATGAGAAGTGGTATCGTATTTTGATTTTGTTTTGCATTCCCCTAATGAGTTATGATATCGAGCATCTTCTTATGTGCTTTTTGACCATTTGTATATCTTTGATATGCATATCTATGCAGATCTTTTTCCCATTTTTAAGGTGGATTATTTCTCTTTTTATTGTAAGAGTGGTACAGTAGTTCTTCATATATTTATATATATATGAGTTATTAGACATTTTTATATAGTCTGGATGCAAACCCCTTATCAGGTATATGATTTGCAATTATTTTCTCCCTTTTTGGGGTTGTCTTTTTCACTTTCTTCATAGTATCATATCCAGCACAAAAGTTTTTAATTTTGAGACAGTCCAATTTATCTATTTTGTCTTTTGTCGCTTTGTGCTTTTGATGTCAAATCTGAGAAATCATTGCCTAACCCAAGGTCAGGAAGATTTACTCCTACGTTTCCTTCTCAGAAGTTTATGATTTTAGCTCTGATATTTGTCTTTGTCCAATAGAGAGGTGTTATGACGACCAGAGATAATACTTGTAAATCCTTTAGTACAGTGACTGGCACATATCAGTGCAAATGAGTGAGAGTCAGTCATACCTCTCTGAAACCAAATTGAATAAATTTGCCCTAGAAAATATCTTTAGGTCCGTCTCACAATACTATTGTTCTTACTGCTCTTTGCAAGGAGATATAAATAATGTGGTACAGTTATCTTAAAAAAAATTTCCATGGATATTTGAATCATTATAATTTTTATTAATAAGTCATTTAGAATAACTAGAATGTAAACAGATGGAAGAAAAACAAAACAGAACAAATTTGAGCAGATTTAAGATTCTACTACTCATTTATGTAAAAGAATTTGTAAATGTGAAGATGTTACAGTGTAATCAAAGCATTCTCTTTGGAAAGTGTATTGAAATTGAGCAAATTTGGATTATATATAATAATTTTAATTAATATTAATTTTCTTAAGATGTCACAGAATGGTGCTATTTTTAGTGGTTTGGTTTTCTTTCTTTCTCTTTTATTTTGTTATTGCTTTCTTTTCGGGAAGATTAGCCCTGAGCTAACATCTGTGCCCATCTTCCTGTATTTTTTATGTGAGACACTGCCACAGCGTGGCTTGATAAATGGTGCCCAGGTCTGTGCCCAGGATCCGAACCAGTGATTCCCGGTCCACCGAAGTGGAGCACATGAACTTAACCATTATGCCCCTGGGCTAGATCTGGTTTTCTTTTTTAAAATAATATTTTGCTGGGTTTTGTAAAAGTTGAGCAGATCATCTACAAATATTTCTGTAGAGTTTAGTAAGTATTTTAAGGAAAGGCAAGGTGAGAAGTTCATGATGGTAAAGAAGTGAGTTTTAAACGTTGCTCTTTTTTGCAATGGAGTATATTTTTTCTCTATATTCCACTTTCTTCTGTATGATGATTTGAATAGATATTAGCACGTGTTGTTTTTGATACGATTTGATATATTCAGCTTGTTTCATAAGAACCAAATATTTATTAGAAGAGAATGACTCAATTATTTCTGAAACTAGGCTACCACATGCAGCAAGTTGGAATAGGAAAGACTGTTGCTCTAGTACCTTACTGGCTGTGGATATGGGAAGAGGTAGGCTCTGAAAGCAGCTATAGTTCATAGTCTACCCTAAAGAAACTAAATTTTGTGTTATAAAGATGCATTTCATATTGAATAAAAAAGGATACAGATTGGTGAAGGAATCACACTTTATCTCATCTAGAAAAGGATAAACCTCTAGGTCATTGCCAGGGCAGCATGAGGAAGCCTTGTACTGCAGCTGCAGCAATCTCTGGATAAATAGAGGATTTAATAACATTCAAATATTTGTCCCAACCTCAGAGGACACCCTGAAATAGAACTAAGTTTACAGATGCTACGCTTTCTCTCCATATAGGTCTGGTGGCTCCTGCCCAGGGATTTCCTTGGGCATTTAATGTGTTTCGCCGACTCTTTAACCAGTGCAGTTACGGTAGCTGTCTTTGAGTGGGATTTGGCTTCAGTCCTTCATAAATAATGTCAGCATGGCATGTAACAGTGACAAACTTGAAAATAGGAAATGCATATTTAAATCTCTGGAAAATCTTCTCCATGGTTTGATGTTCTTGGCTACGTGAGACCTAGGTTTTGAAAGGATTAATTAGCTCAGTCTAAACTTTCCTTCAGACTTGAGAACCATATCTCACAGTTGCTACACACTCTGAGTGTGCACATAGCCAACTCCCTTTGAAATACATATTCTATGGGAAACACATTCTTTAAAATGTAGGATACATACCTTTGATTTCAGCTCTCATCCTACCTCCATTATATACACTTTACTATCTTCTACAGGGATGTGTCACTTTCTAGAGTCCTTAGCAGAAATAATTATCTTGCAATCAAAAACTGTTGATAAGATTTTGGTAAAAAGGAATCCAAAGCAAGTACGTTTATATAGCCATTCGAAATGTTTTCAGGGAACTGTGTGTGGATGGCTTAATGGAGAGGAAACCAGTATTTTAACAAGTTTTTAAATGATCACGCCTCCATAAACTTGCCGTCGGCAAAAAAACAAAAAAGAAAACAAAAAAAAAAGAAGAGAGAAAGGGACGTTGGGAGGATTCTGTCACCTTTCGAACACAAAGGTCTTTCAGTTGCAGGGGGTTGGAATGGGGGTGTTTGGGTAGTGGAAAAAAAAATGTTCTAGCATGTGGTAATGAGGTTAAAAAAAAAAAACAGCAATGGATGATTACTTTTCTCCATCAAGGCTCCTTTATCCTCATAAGCTCAGACAGTGGTCAGCATGTTAGACACCCCTCCCTGTTTTATCCATCCCTTAACTACGTTCTTTGACAGGACTGGTTTATACAGCTGGGCCTTTGTTAAGCTTTGGGGAAATACTACAGAACAGCAGAAAATATGGCAGAGTACCTATAAAACAGTAAATGGTAAACATTCTACTGAAGTGCAAGATTCCAGCTTTAAAGTTTTGCTTTTGTTTGATTAGTTTTTCTCTGATGGATTTGTAAAGTGAACACCTTTAAAATTTTTCTCTGTACTGACAGATTTTAAAGTTATATGGGTAAATTGTATTAATCAGTAAAATTCCTCACCAACTATATTTTAATAAACAATAGGAAAGAATTCAGCTATATTACTGACTAAAATTACAATCTAAAATTCAACATTATTATAATGACAGAGTATTTTAAAGGACATCACATTGTGTGTGTTTAGCCATAGAACTGATTGAAAAGAGAAAGCAAATAGGAAAAGCTATTTATTTCAAAAAGTTTATCTATATGACATACTTCAAAATTTTCTTGAAAATGGAAGCTTGATAGTGACATTAATGTTAGCCCCGTTTGAAATCTAGTGTAAACTTTGTACTGCGATCTTTTTGTGCCTTTATACTTGTCATACCTTTATAGGAGTCTGATGATTTTCTTCTCTACTTTGAATTTTTATTTCAGGACCGGGAAACTGGTAGCCTTTAAGTTACTGCTGAACAGTTCATACCCATTTATAGAAAAGAGCTAACATTCCTAACTCGTCCACAGTGGCAGTATGAACTGTGCATTTAAAGTTTTTTTTTCCTGAAAACAACAGGGAATGTGCTAAAACCAGAAAGATTAATGAGGGAAGAAGATAAACAGTTAAGACGTAAAATGAGTTTAGAGGTCAAGCTAGAAAAATAAGAAAGCTTATGGATTTAATTCATATTCATCCAAGCAAAGAAGCTTTGGCATGAAAGGAACCAATGAAGAGGCTCAGCATTCTTATAACATCAACCATAGCTGCATCCCGCTGTTTTGGAGTTTGGGTTGATAGATGCTCATCGTCTTTGTCTCTGCACCCTTACTTTTGGACTTTTCATGATTATAGTGGCAAATTCTTCATTTTTCCGGGATGTTCAGAAAATCTGTCTTTCCTAGCATGCCTATCTCTCGCATCAGAAGCTGTTGTGCTGGGAAAGATTTGTGCACTGTATATATGTTCTTTGCTGTCTATTTTGGATATAACATAAATATTTTCTATTTTTGTTCATCTTTCAACAGCTGTTGTAGAAACAGGCTGCAACCAAGTCTATATGGGGCATGGAAAGAAAGAGTGAGTCCCCTAAATTGGCCAGAATTTAGCAATGTATAAACTTTTCCTTGTCAGGGTTATTTGGATTCCAAAGAAGGTAGGGGTCGTAATATTTTTCTTCATTGGACTACTTAGACAGTCATTCTCAACAAATCTGACACTGATGTTTAGTACTCCTTTTAGTTGTGAGCCTCCTTTCTCATTTCTGCTAGGGAAAAAAACCCACACTGTTCTCTAGAGGTTTGCTTTTGAAGGCTTAACTTGCTTGATTTCACAATGACCTTTGAAAACAAAAGAAATTAAAACTAGACTGGTTACTTAATTATTTTTGTCATCATTATTAGATCCTAAATAAATTAAACATGCCACAGATTTTATTTCAACACATACACCATGCTAAGAATAAGTCACTTTTGATTATGGGACAATTTGCTATTTATTTAGACTTAGCCAGTAATGTGAGAGGGGAGAGAGAGCAGGAGTCGGGATAGGACTTCAAGAGGAAGTTCAGATGAGACAGAGAGGGAGGCTCAAAATGAGTACTTAAGGATATTATTTTGGAAAATAAAATTTTATATCCTATTTGCAGTTCTGCCATAGGGAGAGTCTCCTGGGAGAGTCAAAATGACCAAGTCATTAAAATAAGTGATATGGTATTTTTACAGAGGGGTCACTATCATTAAGCCTAAGTAGATGTTCTTTCCTACTTAAAACTGTTCGGGTTTTTTTGCATATGCACCTCACCTGACCAGTGATGTTCATGAATGAAAATCTGTCTTCTTCCAATGTGAATATGGTGAATACAGTGAACTCTTTTTATAGGTTATTACAAACATGCCCACATATATGTGTATGCGTGAACATATGTAGACGCTCATATATCCTCATGAGGATAACATGAAACAGACTGGCATTATTTTGGAAATCAATAATTAAGACGTTAGTACCACTCACTGTAGTAGTAATACTTAGGAATTACGTTTCCTTTGGCTTTTTTCCCTTTATTTTTTATGTGTTAACAAATTGGAAGGAGTTTGTTTCTCTTATTTATTTTTCCCTTCAAGATACGCAAAACTTTCAACCAGGAAGTTTTGAATTATATAGTAAATGAAAGTTGTTAGCATGTGATTATGATTAAGTTAAGATGGTGCTGTCTAATCCTTCATAGAGGTTCCATGAGAAAAAGAAAGAATATTAATGTCCATTAATATACCATTAGACAGTAAAACTCCCTCTCTTTCTCTTCCCCCCTCCTCCTTTTCTTCTCTCTCTCTCTCTGTCTCACACACTCACATGCACACATGCATGCACACACAGACGCACACACACACACACAGGGTTATACATATATAGAAGACACAGACACTTCTCAAACTTCCCTGAAAGGTTCATTCGAGGATAGGACAATAGAAATTAAATGAATCCCTGTTTCACTAGCAATTGTCTGACAGAGAGCAGAAAAGATTGTCCCTTTTCAGGAATTCTACAGGCAGTTTTTAAAGATACCTTTTTAGAGAATAGATATGCATTTCATACAATATTCTTTCACTGTTCTATCTAGCTGTCTATAACCTGAAATTTATGCATATGGCAACCATGTGTCTCAGAAAAATCCAGAAGGCTTCTGATTTTTTAGACTTCCTTTATTTCTTTAACTCAGAAGCACACAGTTACTTGTTAAACAATTCACCCCAACTTTTGGTTCAGAAAAATGGTACTTATATTAAACACAGGGTGATTTTTTTTGTTGTTCCTTCTTCTTCTTATTAAAAGATTTTTACAGCATGTACTGGAAGAGATAGTTTTTGGTAATCCCTTGATTTTTTTCCTCCGATCCTCTGTTTGTCTGAGGAATGGAGTATGTGGCTACTCAGTGCTCAGCTTTCAGACTCACAAGGAGCCGAGCATCTGGGGAAACTCAGGAGGTGAGCACTTTCACGCTGACTCAGAGACCAGCCGTATGACTCCAGTCTGGCGCTGTCACGCCTGGTTATGGAAAGGCAAGAACAATGCCTCCCTTGAGAAGGAGGAAAAAAAGTCTAGTGCAGTCACAATTTTGATGTAAAATTTAAATCATCCCTCCACATCCTGTGGACTTAGAGCTGTCAGAAAGGCAAAACCCATGCTCAAATGGAAAAAGCTTTTTATTTCCTTAAAAAATGTACCCTTTCTAACTATAATAACAAGTTTTAGAACCACAAATCTTAATTCTAGATAATTTGAAGTATTTTACAAATAATCAGAACAAAAGGACTTTGACATTTTTAACCTGTAGATGGCTGGAAGGTTAAACATTCTTTTTCTGTTTATTTCTGATTAATGGCAAATGTATAATAATACATGAATTAAATAATTCACAATTAATTGCTATTTATGGTTTTGTATTGTTTTCCTCCAAATTCTTGCATTTGATCATTTTAGCTACAACTTAAAAAAAATTTCTTTCCCACATTTAAAGGTCTTAATCATTTCTATTGCTTTTTCTTCAAGTAGATTTGGTTAAAATTTAGTGTATTTGACATTAAAAAGATTCTGTGATCAAATGTTTAATAACTCATATAGCTGTTTTTATTTTTGAGATAAAGAAATAAAATTATAACAATTATTAAGTCAAATACAGTTAGGTTATGTTTTTAAGTAGAAAGTGCTTATTGCCATATTCTTGTGTTGTAAACCACGAGAAAAGTTTTGATAATTTTTTCAAAAAGTTCTGGAATTCTGCAAAAACGTTTGCTCGTTCTTCTTTTTATGAAAGTAACTTTGTATTTAGGAATCATGTAAGTTCCCCTAACCAGTTTTTCTTTGGTCTTGTCAGACTTATAATGAACTCTAACTTTTGTAAGTATTAGACCATTATAGAATGATTAGAGTTTAATTAAATTTAATACTCTTTCTACTTTTTTATTTATCAGGAATGCTGTTGTCTTAGACACTTAGTAAATGTGAATTAATTTTAAAGTTAACACAATAATACGTAAAGATGAGAAGTTTTAGCTGGCAGATATATTTGTTTAGATAAATTTTGACTCTAGAGCCCAGGTATTAGGTTACTCATAATAAAGTAATCTTATTTAGAAAATTTTCTGGGCATCTTCATCCAATAACATGCCATCTAATTTTGGAGTAAGTTTTTAGTGATTTACAATTATTAGACGGTAAGAGAAGAAAGTAGAAAAAGAATCAAATTTTGAGTTCTGAATCATTTTAGGATGAAATTTTGCTACCATAAACTGTTTCTAAGGCTTACCTTTGGTATCTGTCTCCCTCGTTTAGAAAACAAAAAGAAATGGACATTTTAAAAGTTAACTTTATTTGCTTGCTTTAGGCACATTCATTCAAACACTTCTGAAATATCCTGTATCCATCTAATTAAAAGGCACTCATTTCTTTCAGGTACTGACAAGAATTCAGTTCTATTTCTGAGTCTTTCCTTATCTCTCTTTAACTTCTGATTTTTTTTGCTTTTCGTTTTCCACCCCGTCCTGGAAAAACCATGTACCTCCTCATTTTTTGTTGTTCTTATCCTGCCCTCCATCTCTGACTCTTGATGGGCTGGATGAGGCCGGGGTGAGCTATTTAGTAAGAGCAGAGATGCTAGTAAAGAGAAGGGCAGAAAAGTGGTGAAGAACTTAAAATGTGTTATTCTTATGAGAAAGAAGGAATGGTATAATGAACTACTTGATCTCAATGCAGAGAACATCTCAGAAACTAAACATATGATAAGGTGAACACAGAGAACAGCCCTGGTAAAGGTCACTTTGAAAGTTCTTCATAACTACAACATTTTTAATTAGCACAGTTTTTAAATGTTTCAACTTTTCTAATATTATTGAAATTTTTCTGTAAATTCAAATTATATTTCATAATAGAATAATAAATTTATTTTTAAGCATCTGTAGCTGAAATATTATTTTTGTTTTTAGTTTTCAACGTTATGGTAAGTTTTGCTTATAAAGACTAGTAGAAATAAGTTTCTACTCTGGTGAAATGTAGCATAAGGATTAGAAGAGAGTCTAGTCTTATTTATTACTCTATGTTGTCTGTTTTTATATTTCTTGAAATCTGTGTTTATACTTCCATTTATAGTTTATGCCAGGACCTGATAAACTTGTTCGTGCCTCTAAATAACAATATAATGAATGAGGTCTCTGTATATGGGAAGCAATGTGTGGAGAACTATAGAGATTGGCATGTTCTATATCAGAAACTGATGGCAAAGAAGATTTATAGAAAAGAGAAGAAAAATATTTTAAAAATTTGAAAGACTATATGTTTAGCACAAATAAATTTTCTATTTAAAAGACTTCTAAATATTATATATGACAGACTTGGTTATAAAATTTACATGAAATGTTCACAGGGTAAACACAAAGCTGACTCTTAGTAGCCAAAGGGAAGATGCTCACAACATGTAAGAGAGAATAAGAAAGAATACACCATATGATGTGAATAATAATTGAAATTCATAGATCAGAATAATGAAAATGATACTTTTTTCTTTAATAAAATGACGTGCTAAGCGTGTGTAATTCTATATTTATAGATTACACAGAAGTGTTGGTTGGTTCATTCATTTGAATCAAAACTTGACCATTCATGCTGTCTATGTTGATTTCCCATATTGGACAGGTAACATTCTATTGTGAAAAAATCTTTGATAGACAGTAGAATTTACTTCCTAATTTTGATTACCCTTCTCACAACAACCTTAATTACAAAAGAAACCAAACAAGTACATGTAAATGTCCTGAACAAATAGTCTTATTAGAAAAATTTAAGCATGTCACTTCTAGAAAATTAGTATAATCCTTGGACATGAAGGATTGCCAATTTGTATTTTATTCTGTAATACCTCATATTCATTGTTCCCTTACAAAGATGCATCCTCTTAAATATTTTCAATCATTTTAAAAATGTATTCTGCTATGCTTAAAATTTAACATGAGGGAGTGAATATTACAAACAAGTACTTAGGAAAACAATTAATGCAAGTTATAAGTTAAATGCATGTCATGCTCCAGAATTTTAAAAGTCCATATTCAGAATGGTTAGCTTTGTAGAATTTTTTAGAGAATAATTACACAGCTTCCCTTATCACTTTACTTTGCTCTGTCTGTCTTCTTTGCTTAATCTGTTTTATATGCTGGTCTTCCAAAATTGGATGGAATGCAAGATTCAGGTCTGTCCTCCTCCTCTGCCACTCTCGCGGCCCCCGCACACACACACTCTATATTTTCTTCTTTTTGCTTGGAAAGACAATTCTATTCTTGAGCTGCTGTATATTATAGTGCAAAGACAAAGTAGTGTAACCAAAGATATTTAACTACTTTATGACTCAGTTTCCTCTTTTATAAAACAAGGATAATAGAAATACTGACTTGGAGCATTGTGGAAGAAGTCAATGAGAAATAATCACAATTACTGTTTAACTCTCTACTTGTATTTAAAAGATTACACTGCCTTAGTTATTTTCACAGAAGTCCTGCATTTTCTGATCATCTACTATTTCTTTTTTAAAATCCTGCAATCAACCCAACTTATTTCTTAAATTGAATTTCATATTTTCCACCAAATTGGCCTATCTTTCTAATTTTTATATTTCTCTTATTAGCAGTATTATTCTCTAAATTGTACAGTAAGTAATCTCTTTATCTTTGAATTATCTCACCCATTTGTTCCCCTTTTCTGGTTCCCACCCTCAACCTTCTATCAGTTACTAATTTCTGAGTATTTTTCTTCCTAAAATAGGATTTTGATTATATTACTGTGTGGCTCACAAGCCATCACCAATTCTTTTCTGCCTTCATTATCAATTTCAAGTTTTGGTTTAACCATTTAAAATTGGTAAGATTTAACCAGAATCACTGTCATCTCATCCTTTTTATCTTTGTCTGCATTTACTTCTCCTAGAATCTGCTGCTTTAATCAAACCGTTCTACTCACTATCCAGTAGCATTCTATACATTTCTTTAATTAGCTAATGTAATTTCCCCTGTTTGGAATCTTCTGTTCTTTGTGTCTATTGACATGTGATCCATCCTTCATTACTCTGTTGAATTCTTGTAATTTATGAGAAGCATTCTCTGATTATTTTAGCAAGACATCATCTCTCTATTGTCTGTTTCCCACAGTACTCATATTTATAAAAAGTCATTTACCTTAATATATTCTTTCTTGATTTCTTTTTTTTTTTTTTTTTGAGGAAGATTACCTCTGAGCTAACTGCTGCCAATCCTCCTCTTTTTGCTGAGGAAGACTGGCCCTGAGCTAACATCTGTGCTCATCTTCCTCTACACTATATGTGGGATGCCTACCACAGCATGGCTTGTCAAGTGGTGCCATGTCTGCACCTGGGATCTGAACTGGCGAACCCTGGGCCGCTGAAGCAGAACATGCGCACTTAACTGCTGCCCCACGGGGCCAGCCCCTCTTGATTTCTTAATTATGTTGCTATCTACAGGCACATGGTAGTCTTTCAATAAATGTTTTTCCGTTAAAATAAGTGAATGGATGAGTGGGTATATGTCTTCTATGTCCATCTAAACTGTGCTTCCTTAAAGGTAAACTAGAAAAGTCTTCATATTTAAGTTGGCTGTTTCCTCTATAACACAAAGATAAATTTCCTAGCACAAAATATACACTCATTCAATTCATTCTTTTATTCATAGAAAAATACATTGAGTGCCAAGTATGTGCTAGGAATTGTGTTGTCATCCAATTAATTGTATCTCATTCAACATAGAGGATTAGACTATTTGGAGAAAAAATATAGGGCAATTTGGAAAGACCTTTATCACGTTGTTTTGTCTTTAGCATTAATCTTGGAAAAATCAGGTGAAATGGTCAAAAATAGACCTGTACTTACTAACATCTTATTAAGTGCGAGACATGCTACATGTCAGGAAGAATTCAAGAAGTTAAAAAAAATGTTCTTGCTTACAAGTGCTGGTGTTCTAATTTTAGACACTATACACTAATAAGAAAAAGAAGAAGATTAAACCGTTTACTAAATGTCACAGGTTATACTGATGTTCAGTTCAATTTTTTCATGTGGGCCATTAACAAGAGTTGATGATGTAGTTGGAGGTGGGGCAAAGTCCCTTCAACTATGATGGTAAGGGAAGGCTTTGAAGAACTGGGATTTGAGTTTTTTCTTCACAGATATTTATTTCTTGCAGTTTTTTTATATGTAACTGCAAACCTTATAAAAAAAGATGTTATCATTTCAAAAGATTAACCAGTAGAAGGCACTGCTTCCTAGGACTTTATCTCTGAATTAGCCAAAGGTTAAAATATTTAGAGAAAGAAAGAAACTTTAGAGAGAAACTGTTATATAAGGAAAGCAATTCCTATTCTGAGTCTTCCATTTTATGTTTGTTCCGTATAGGAATTCCTTTGACTTTGTACATGTTGTCATTTTCCAGAGTAATTACAGCAAAGAACATATCCTAAGCAGACAGAGTTAAGTTTAAAGCAGTAAGTAGGTGATTGCTCAGTAATAGGTCTGTTGGTAATTAATTATGTAACATTTTTATATAAAGTTACTTCACTTTTATGTTCTTTTACTTACACATTTTAAAAAGTAAGAGTTTTTCACAAGTACTTTAAAAAACCTTATTAAACAGGGTTTACCAATTCCTTGACATTGGAATTAATAAAAAAGAAGGGAGCTGTTACCACTGAGCTGGATTTCCTTTTTTCTGACAATATTAAGACATTTTCTAAGCATGCTTGTCCTGTATGACTAGATATTACAACTACCCATACTTAGAGAATAGTCAGAGAGTTGCTGGTTGTAGTTAGCAGCTTTCATTTAGCAGATATTTATTGAAAGACTACTATTTTCAGAAAGGATTGTAAGTACTGGGTAAGTAGCTATGAACAAACATAACGTCTGCCCTCTTGGATCTTATAGTAGGAGAGACGGATAATAAAGAAGTAAATATAAAACACGTCAGGTGATGATAAGTGCTGTGAACAAAGCAGAGAGGAGTAAGAGAGGGAGGAGGTGCTGGTTTAGGGGGATTCACCAAGATGGCTTCACTGAGCAATGATGTTGGAGCAGAAAACTAAATGAAGTGAGGGAACAGACAAGTGTATATCTGGGGTGGGAGGCTTTCAGACTGAGAAAATACCAACTGTGAATTATGTTTAAGGAAGTAGCAAATTAGTTTCCTGTTGCTCGTATAACAAATTACCACCAGTGGAGTGGCGTAAACAATACAGATGTATTCACTTAGAGTTCTGGAGGTCAGAAGTCTTACAAACAAGATATTGGAAAGATTCATTCCTTCTAGAGGCTCTAGGGGAAAACCTGTTTCATTCCCTTTTCTAGCTTCTAGAGGAGCACCTACATTCCTTGGCTCACGGCCCCCTCATTCATTTTCAAAGCCAAACATATACTATCTTTCAGTCTCTCTGTCTGATTCTGATGCTCCTGCTTCTCCTTCTTATAAAGATATTTGTGATTACTTTGGGCCCATCCAGAATATCCGGAATAATCCTCTCATCTCAAGATCCTTAATCGTATCTGCAAAGTCCCTTTTTCCTTGTAGGGTAATATATTCACAGATTTGGGGAATTAGGATTTAGACATGTTGGATGAGAAACATTATTCTGACTACCAAGAATGGTTTGCAACCTTGACTGTGCATTAGAATCACCTGGGAGCTTTAAAATTTCTGACACCCCATCTGCACTTGAGAACCAATAACAATTGAATGTCTGGCAGTGGGACCCAGGCAGCAGTATTTGTTAAACCTCTTCATGTAATTCCAATGTGCAACCAAGTTTGAAAACCACTGGTTTAGTTTTATGTTGTAGTCTCACATCCCTTACCCGACTCCTACGTGTGCTCTACATGTCTGAATACAGCTGGGTGCATCCTACTTGCAGAATGATTATAAGGCACACAGAGAGCCCTTCGCCAATAACAAAGGACTCCAGTAGTGTTAAAATTATTTCACATGTGGACTAGAGTAGTGTGATTGTTTAGATTGCTACAGGGTTAGGTAAAGGAAAAGTGTAAAAAGCAAGCTGTCTCTTACAAGGGAGGCCATTCCTTATTCACTTCATGCATGTAACTCAGCAGCTCTAAGAGTGTTATAGACTAGAGATGGAATTTGGTCCATATCGTTCGATCTTCCCTTTTCCTAAGTAAACTTGAAACTTAAATTTATATTGCACTTTTAAAATATCTTTGCTTCTGTCATTACTTCCTATGTGAAATTCCCTCTCCATTTATCCTGAGGTTTCCATTTGTCCTTCTTTTCCCTCGAAATCCAACTGGTTAACCATTCTCTGAAGCATTCCAGTATCTGCTGGCCCTCATGAATCCCTTAGGTGCCTAGCTTTAATGTCATTTGGCCCTTAACCTGAACTGCCTTTAATTATTATTTCTCCTTCTATTTAAAATTTTCTCAACCAGTTCATAAGCTTTTTAAAGCAGAGACTGTTACATTTTTTTTTATCCCCATTAGATAACTGTCTTACACATAGTAAGTGATCAGTAAATGGTGGTTGATGGTTTGAAGACTCTTTTTTCGCCCTGGAATTAAACATTAGTTCTTTCAAGAAGATTTTCTGGTCCACAAACAAAACTGAGTTAAAGACTGCTATTACGTCATCATAGCTCCACAAGGTAGTTTACACTAGATTGTATGTGTCTGTTTCATGTCAGTTTCTTTGAAGTCTGAATTTTGTGCATTGGTAAGTCTAACACCTACCACAGGAGTGACAAATCATCCCTGAATAAATACATAAGTGCATACCCCAGGCTAGATCCTCAAATTGTTCCAAGGTATCCTTGCACTGCAACACAACCCTGCAGTATAAGCTGCAGGAATTGGAACCCTGGATAGACAATATACGGAAATTTGCAGTGCCTTCTTAATGCTTTTTTTGAAATTAATGATACTTTCCTCTGTCCAAAATGAAACCCTTTGGTAGATGAACAAAAATTCAAGAATCTAATGTTATTGGTGATTTTATCAATATTTTTAGAAGTACTATGAGTTAGACTAAACATGAATAATGCAACCAACAGATTGAAAGCTCTCTGTATAATTTAAGTATTTCACTTTTTTCTGACTTAGTAGCCTATTACTGAACTATAACCATAGTCATTTTTATTATAATAACTTTAAAAATCTTTAAAAAATCTTAAACCTCAATTGTATAAAAATACTCTCATATCCAACACGTTAAGACCATTCCATAAGCCTCTGACAATGGAATTGAAATAAACATGAAATATGTGAGATTTTAGGATCAATTGCCTTCTGGTATCAAGGCGACTCATGTTCAGTGCTTTAGACCTTATACTTTTTGCTCTATAGAATGATATGCATAAAGAATGTTTATCCAGTTGTATATAAAGATATTTTAGATATTGAAATGACTAGAT
This sequence comes from Equus quagga, assembly GCF_021613505.1. NCBI lineage: Eukaryota > Metazoa > Chordata > Mammalia > Perissodactyla > Equidae > Equus > Equus quagga. Next base: position 35,848,278 of record NC_060267.1, read on the forward strand.
TTTGAGAAGAATAGTGATATCTTAACTATCTACCTTATGTCTACTTTTGGACTTTCAATTCTTATAATCATTATTAATAATGATGTTAATAAAATAGAAATCAGCAAAAAGGTCATTCCTTCTGAAAGTCAGGGGAATTGTACTAACTTAGCAAAGGCCAGCTGATCTAACCTTCTGCTTTGATAACCCAGAGACTGTCTCTTGCCGATAGCCTGGAATTTTCAGACAGTGAGAGACTGTTTGTACATGAGACTGGGGTAGACACCAGAGTACCAATTTATTAATTCCAGCAAGAATTATAATGCTGTCAGAGACCATAAATACTATGGCTTATATAATAAATGCATAATCTCCTTGTAGTCAAGCTACATGTGAAACCAAGAAATAATAGAAGTCCCTTTATTGATTTACTCTGATAGATCACTTCAGAAAGACCTTAAATATTTTTTCTGTTCAGTCATCCAATTCTCTATATAGGAATCAGAAGTTTGCTTGGAAAGCATAGAGGCAGAACAGTAGGAGTTAAACATCTGTAGTGTATAGAGTTATTATATATAGTTTAATATATCAATTTGGTGATAGATATGGTGTTGCCAGTGAGACTGACTATTCTAACTCTGTTAACTCTAGCCCCTTACTCCCTTTCTCCATACTTCGAGTAGACTTGGAGTAGACTTTGGCAATGAGATCAGAAATAGTTAAAGATGCCTTAAATGTGATGGCCCAGTCCACTGTCCTTTAGACAGGGCTTCCATGGTAGCCACCACCATCTCCTCCTTTGTCTCTCTTTTTCAGCTATCAACACCCCTACGATTAACATTTCTTCTTTAACACTTGCTAATACATTTGATCAGTTTATTATCAAGTATGTCTGGCCAGGGAGCAATTCTCTACCGGGGGACTTAGTAGTTCATGTTGATTTTACAGTTTAACTCTTAGAAGGCAATCTGCTTTTCTCATTTTGGAGTTTTTGGTTTTTGTTTTTTGAGGGGGAGTGAGTCACACTGTCAAATTTGTAAAACAAACAACAGCTACTGTGTATTGAGTGTCTACTCTGTGCTAAATGCTCAAGTCATTTTTCATATGGTACGCAGTTCATCTCAAAAAGCATACAAGTAGATACTACATCTCACTTTAAAGATGAATAAATTGATAGAGACATTAAGGGAATCTCACAGCTAGTAAGTAGTAGAATCAGTATTTCAATCCATGTGTGTCTGATTTCACAGCCTTATTTTTTTCTACTGTGCTATTATTTCTTAATAGAATATCTTCAGTACTCGAATACACTTTTATTTTGAAACTTCTAACACTAAGAATAGGATTATACAACAATGATTAGAGGCTTCTCTTTTGGTAGTGCGTTTTAAATGTAAAATTCAGTGATATATATATGAAGCAAGTGGCGTGGCAGTTCTTTAATACTTTCCTGCCACCTAGTCCCACTAGTCTAGGATAAGTATGAATGATTCTGTAAACACTGCTTGTTTGTTGAACAAAAATCATAACTTTTTCAAGGTCAGATCAAGTTGTAATTACAAGAGTCTTTTTATTAAAAATTTTAACTCTATATTGCTTCTGTGTAAAACTTTTAATGAGAAGGAACTCTCTAACTAAAAATATTTACCACATATTTTTAAACTCTGATAATATTCTCAGACTTGAGTACAAAAAAATGTTTAAGTTTTGTTCAGTATTCTAAGTGTATTGTTACCTAGACATTAGCTCATCAAAACAAAACATCCTATTTGATTTTTTTCTTTTGCTTAGGTATTCTAAGGACTAAGTAAGTCTGAGAATCCACATCCAAATCTTTCATAGAATTATGGAAATAAAATTGAAATATTTTTATATTCTTACCTTTTTTTACTACTTTGAAAATTTGATAATTAGAACTAAATGCCAAAATTGGGTTATTTGGGGAGGTGAGGGAAGAAAAATTGTCAAATGTTTCAAGATTAACCATGATTGCAAAATTTATTCAGTTCTTAAGAAGCTTTAAGCAAATATCAAACTTTTTGTCATGTGGTCTGATGTTTGCTTATAACTGATATTTTACATTCACAGTAATTTTAGTTTTAATAAAATGCAAATTTGTTGTAATGGCCATCATTCATTTATTTTTATTTTTGGATGAAAGAAATTTTAGTTATTTCCTTCCTTTAACTGCCAACAGTATTTGCTATTCATAGATGTTCTGTCTTCAATAAGGTCTATCAAAGTGTAAAACTAGATGGGTATTTTTCTTTCCTTCAAAATGGAATGGTTTTTCATTATGCACTGTTCTTAGGTGAATTCTCCTGTTTAAGAAGCCAGAATACAAGAGAGCGCTATATTAGTGTATTATTCTCACAACAAACAAGCACTGTTCTGTTGCTACCTGCTTGGCCATTGTTTCTGATTGTGTGTGCTTTGCAGTGGTATTTGGATGGTTTCCTGCTCTCTGCCAGCACAAAAAGGCATTTCTGTTACAATGGCCCCTAACCACACAATGACGGCATTAAGGATTTATGTGGAGGTTTCATTATTTTCTCCTCTTTTGTTCCTTCCAGGATGTCTTCCAAGCGACCAGCCTCTCCGTATGGGGAAGCAGATGGAGAGGTAGCCATGGTGACAAGCAGACAGAAAGTGGAAGAAGAGGAGAGTGACGGGCTCCCAGCCTTTCACCTTCCCTTGCATGTGAGTTTTCCCAACAAGCCTCACTCTGAGGAATTTCAGCCAGTTTCTCTGCTGACGCAAGAGACTTGTGGCCATAGGACTCCCACTTCTCAGCACAATACAATGGTAGGTTTCTCATGGTCTATTGTGTCTACACTCACTTTTTGACCAGTCTCCTCCTCTAATAGTTTGGCTTCAGTCCTTTGCTTTATAACTATCATCTACTTAATAGCCATACATAAGATTCACTCCTGACATCTTAGAATTCTTTATAAGTAAATTGATTCCAGTAGGGAGTATAAGATATGCTATTTTCCTTTTTTTTGGTTTCTGTTTTGTTTTCAAGAATTCTACTTTTGAGATACTTACAATTTAATTACAGGAAAAATATGTAAATAGAAGAATAATGTTAAAGTAACACATTTTAAGTTAGCGTGAAAGTTAGATGTCATAATATGTCTAATAAAAGGTTTTTTTCAGATAGAGTTACAACATTGTTTGAACATTTCTACGTTTTTCAATTTTTTGCTTTACCCACTGGGAATATTGTAGAAGAGTATATTTCATAAAGACTATAGTTTTCTAATGTGACTACATTAATTTCTAACTCAGTCCCATTCACACTGTTGTTTTGATAATTCAGTAATTCCCTGTTGCATCCTATTCTAGAATTTGCAACTCAGGATAATTTATCTGGCCCCTCATCCTGGGGGCTGGATCACTGCAGAAGATTAGGAAACTGTGGTTTCACGGATGAGAAGCATAGAATCTTTGGCTGAAGCTTAAATAGCAGACACACACAGACACAAGGCTTTTAGGTCCTTCCTAGGAATTTGAATATGTAGAGTAGGCATGCTGGCAAGGTAGCAGGGCACTTAGCTGCCCGTAAAGCCACACTCGTCTTCTCAACGTGGCTGCCTGGGTAGATGTCATGTTTTTGTGACCTCGCCTCCTCGTCTACTTCAAGGATGCCAGTGCCACTAATTTGAACCAGATTACACCAATAAACATGTTTCATCACACATTCTCTTACTTTTAAAGACAGCTCTGATTCTATTAAATCTTTTCTTTTTTTTTTTTTGCTTTCTCTGGAAAATTATTACGTATCATAAATGTACTTGGTACTGAGATATGCCCACCTATTCATGGTATTGTATCACCATATGTGGAATTAAATCAACAAGAAGAATCAACTATCTTCTGATAGCTGTGAAATGGATACTATTCTTTGATATTCACGTTAGATTTAAATAATCTCATTCAACATTTTAAGCCTTATAGGTCAAAATTTCTGTGGCTATTTTACTGTGTGCCAAGATTTTCCCACCAAGAATAATGTTATAGCTAACACGTATCTAGCACTTATACAGAAATGGTGTTTTAAGCACTTAATATATTTACTCATTTACACCTTCACAATAATTCAGTGAGACATTATTATTAATCCCATTTTATGGATGAGGAAACTGAGGCACAGAGCAGTTAAATAACTTGCTTCAGATAACGGTTAATAAATGGGAGAACCAAGGTTTACCCAGGCAGTCCGACTTTGAAGTCCATGCTTATAAATGTTATAAGCTCTTCACAAGAGCACACGCATATTTTATTTTCTGATTATTTCTTATTTGGCAAGTTAAATCATGGTTCCGTAATTCCTCCCTTCTCCCTCTTCTATGAGTTCATGTTAGTTGTGTGCAATGAGACAGCTTTTTGGTCTCCTCTCAAAAAAGGTTAAACTAGGAAAAGAAAGAGGAAAAAATGGTAGTGCACAGTTCAACAGGGTAAGGAAGTCAGACTCCCCATTTGACACTGCATCGCTGCCAATGCCTTTTCCCTCTCAGTATTTTGACCGTGGCCTCCTCTGGGGAGTACTCTATTGAGAGTACTTCTTGGTTTGCTTTTCCTGTGATAATACTATAAACGTAAACACACAGATTTGAAGGAGTGAATATAAATAGTTATGACTAGAAGAATACCACAAAGATAAAGAGGAGGTTATTTTAAGTATACTCAAGGATGGGTATAAGAAAATAAATTACATACCGTAGCTGGCATGAAGGGATGCTGTGATGCAGCATGTTGGTGAAAATGAAACTGTTCAGTTTGTAATGGAGAATTCAGTTCAACTAAATGAAAACTATGAACTGCCTACTTTGTACCAAGATTTTTGGGGGGGGCACCATGGAAATAGATTTGAATAAGACACAACTTCTTTCCTCAAGCACCTTCTTCTAGAGAGGAAGTTCTTAACCAGAGTCTGTGGATCTCCTGAAAAGCAATGGAGGATTTTCTATATGCACACATGGGAGTAGGACTGTGGTTTTCATCAGATTCTCGAATAGATCTGTAACCCAAAAAGGTTAAGCTACGCTGTTCTAGAAGTTAGTACAGTTTGGATACAAATGATTTAATTTAGTTTTAGTGATATCAGCACTAATTCTTTCTCTTACCATGTGGCTAATTGGTTTCTAAATTTGTGTCTGCCTCAGTTGTTTCTTGATTCCACCAGCTTTTAATCTCTTGAGTAAACAGTTGGAAGAGTCTATTATATGATCTGAAATTTCCAGTGTCTCCTCTTTTCAGTCTTTCTTTCAACTTCCACTAGACTTGTTTCCCTGAGAAATGAGTTGAATTATTTACTCCACTTTGGAAACTAATGTGTGCTCTTGTTGCTTACGGGATTTAGTCTGAAACTCTTTATCTTAGCATAAAACTCTATATAGTCTAGCAGCAAACTATGGCTTTAGTCTCCTCTCCTGCCACATCCTGCTGTGAACCCCATGCTACAGTCATGCCAAGCTTTTCAAACATGTTCATGAACATACCAGGTGACCTCAAATGATACAGCTTTATTCTTTCTATCTGGAAAACTCTCTTTTCATATTTACCTTTCTGATGAATTCTGTTTCTCCCACAAGACTGAGTTCAAAACTTGCTGCTTCTTACATGCGTTCACTCACTTCCTCAGGCAGAGTGGTTACTGCATTATTCTTTTATCCATGAAACTTGTTCGTATCTTTTCTCATGACCTATATTATAAGTGATGTGTTTACATGTCTGCCTTTCTATGCACTGTATTTCTTCTTGAAGGTACAGTCATATGTATTTTTGTATTTCTGATACCTAGCATATAATAGATATGCAGTTTATGATTATTGATTAAATGGCAGAGTTTATATGGATGATTAATATACGTTTTGCACAAAGTTGTTAATATGCTATTCATGGTGAATATGCTGATTTTCTAGAAATTTTAGAACTAATGTAGAATCTACTAATGTAGTATATTCATAAAGCAGAAAGTATGTCATAATGGCCATGATATATTCAGCTGTTAAGGTGATTAAGATATATTTTATCCATTTACCAAAATAATGGAATGTATCTATAGAATTATTATTCAACACAAAGACATATTTTTTTCTTGATTCTAGGCCATTGTCATATTCACATAACAGGTCCTTTTATTTCAGTAGGAAAATATGTTGCCTTTTTTTTCCCTATTCAATATCTTTGAAAACAGAATGTTTCACCGTCTTTATATCCTAGAGTTCAATTTTAAAAAAAAACAGATTTCCAGATTTAATTGCCAATTTATGTGTGACATTCATAGTCCGTTCTTAAATCAAAAAAGAGATGCTGAAGAGGTCCACATTTTGTATTGCCGACATAGTTTAGAGACAGAGTAAAACTGATGAGTAATCCCTGTAATGCTGGCTTGGAGTGATAGAGAGATGCTTTCAGTATAAAATGTAAGTTGAAAAATATTTCCTAAGATAAAAGTTCTGTATACTTCATGGCTAATGCCATATAAAGATTTTGAGGAATTAGGGCCTTTTCTTCATATTCAGGGCATGCAAGTGTTAAGGTTTGGAATTGGGTCAGACAAAGATGTAATTCTTCCTTTCTGAAGTTGTCTTTATTACCTTAATATTTTGAAGAAATAAGCTAAGTGTCTAAGAGCAACTCCCAAGTAGCTGTAACTGGCATGAATACTACAAGTCCATCTGTTCTTGGAAGGTTTTACTCTATTCAGAGTGCATAGAGATGAACTGTCTTAAGAAGATTATATACATATATTTATAAAATGCTATCAGATTTCTAATCAATATAAGATTGAGACATAGAGAATTATAAGTATGAAAAAGATTGATTCTGTTGGTTCCTTCTCTGAGGTTCTCATAGTCTTGCCAAGAAATTAATAGCAAAATTTGATTCCCATATAATCTCCAGAAAGGTAAAAGGCATGGCTAGCAAGTCTGATTCTGACATGAGTGGAAAGGCAGTCCTTTTTTGAAGGTCAGATCTACTCTTCTTGCCTCCTCTACCCCTTTTTAACATGGGTTTGGAGGCTGGAGGCTGTCACTTCAGAGTTTCAGAGATAAGCAGGAAGCACTATAATTTCTGGCTCATTTTTAAAAATAGTTCTGATATAGATGGATTTATTTCATGATGCAAAGAATGATCCAGAACATGTCCTCCTGTCGATCAATGTGATTATTTTTGAGGACGAGAAGTGAATAGAGTAAGTCTGAAGAGAAATCAAGTAGCAGCATCAGAGGCAGCTGGGGGCCTCTGTGGTGGCCATTTTGGCACTCATTTCCTCTCTGGTTGCATACTACTTCTGTTGGTTAGATTGTTGTTCTAGTGTCAAATGTGATGTGAAATGAAAGTCTTGACCACCTGTGGTTGTTGAATAATCAGTTGTCTTTTTTCTCCCCCACAAAAGGTATACTCTTATCTCAGCCAAACTCTCTTTTGACTGCTTAAGCTCCTCTTGAGTTGTGTGAACAATTTTGTGTAGCTATAGAATGGCTGCCTCCCAAGACTGATTTTAAAAATATATAATTATTCCTTTTAGCAGGACAATATTTTTATTAAAAAAATAATTTGAGTTGCTCACTCTACAGATAGCTGAATTTCATATGAAAGAAATATTTTGTCTGTCTGTAATTTTTTAACATTTAAAGGTGCATTGGATTTGGAAATATGATGTTATAATACATTTTAGTGTCTCATTTATTGTTATATTGATAACATTTTCCTGGAACTGTTAAAGAACTCTAGGTATGTAGTGTATTGTGTTTAATAATTGGATGTATCTTAATATAAATGTGTTTCAACATTGCAGAAGCACCAGTTCTCATAAGGCAACATTGGTGTGTGTCACTTTCTTCCTGAAGTCCATCAAAATTAGACAAAGCTGTCTTTTTAAGTAGATCTTCTATAGGAGTTGGGCATAAGCTGAGACCCAAGTATAATATTATAGCAAGGTTCCAACATATGAAATCTAACCTTAAACACTAAAAGAATTCTTTCAATGCACACAGCAGAGAGAGGCTTTTACTTGCTCAGGCTCACTGTCAACTCCTGAAATTCTTTATTTATCTAAAATAATTTTAATATAGCAATTTAATAATTGCTATATTATAGCTGTCTTGAAATACCCTTTATATAAATTTTGCTTGCAATATAACAGTCGTTAATAATGTATTTTTGATGTGTGACTAGGATAACGTTATGTGTGAAGTACTGTTCTGAAAATTTAAGAAGGAAAAGAGAAAAGTGTGTGTTATTTAAAAATAAGTCACAGAATAGGACCTTAAATTATGGTATGGTAAAGATTTCTATTTTTATATGGTAGTTTTTATAAGCTTTTAAATTTCTGGTGACCTCTGTACATCAAACTTAGCATAAGTTATTGTGATGGCATAATACATACTGTTGTTAACACTAGTGTGGTTATTGTGCCAGGTCTAATAATGAGAATTTCATTGTTTGGGGAGAGCAGTCTCCTACACTCTAGACAAAAGTGTAATTACTTCTGAACGATGTGGAATGTGCTCAGTTTAATAGCATGGAGAATAGATTCAGAAAGATTCAGATAAAGTAAGCTTGGAAGCCATATGTGCAGTGTGGCAGTATAAAATTATGATAGTAGGCAGTATAATTCTACACACACATACCCGATTTCACACAGTTTATCTATAAACTGTTGTTTCTGTATGAGATAGGCTTGCTTATCTTAATAAGGCCAATTCAATTGAAACAAGGTGAAAATGGTGACAAGTTTGTATTTGTTTTTTACGGTAAATTGATGTTTATCATACAATGAAATTGCATTGTTACAAACATTATTCTGTAAATGTTCTCAGAAAATACCACATGAAGCTGTTTATCTAGATATAATCCCAGGCTTCTGTTTGAATGTAAGTGGTTCAGTTTTTATACTTGCATTGTTTCTGAAAACTACTCCCAGGACTAGCAAGAATGAGGACATGTGAAAAACAATCAGTTGGGGTCCATCAAAGCCACTGGATGAGTTGTGCAGGAGATCATTTTATCCTGTCACCATACACTTCCATTCCATGTGATTGGGGGAGGGTCTAATATCAAGTGAAGATCCTTGATTCATATAATGTCCGCAGTATTTAAAGTGCTACTGTTGAGTTTAAAGGTAACTGAGCCTTGAGAAGTTAATGAATGTGCTCTCATATGAAAAAAAAAAAAAACCATGTGGGAGTTGCAAGATAGTTCGGGACACTTAATGAGTGTCTACTGTTAGCATCCCCACACAGTGCTGTGCAGTGAGAGAGTAAGAACTTCTAATGCTGTAGTAATGGGGGCAAATGTGTTTGCTTAAGAAGATTGGCCTAAGCAACAGTTGCACACCACAAGCTAGCCACACTGGCAGCCCGCCTTGCCCATCAGGGAGCTAGCAGCAGTCACATGCTGCTGGGCCACACAGCCGGCCACACCTAGGGCCTGCCATGCCTACTAGCGAGCCCACAGCAGTTGCAGGCTGCCAGGCCTCACACCAGCCACACCAGGGGCCTAATCCACCCACCAGTGTGCCCAAGACAGGTGTGCACCACTGGGCTACATAGCCAGCCTGTGCTGGGGGCCTGCCCTGTCCACCAGCAAGCCAGCAGTGGTTGCACACTGCCAGGCTTCACAACCAGCCACGTGGGGGGCCTGTCCTGCCCACCAGTGAGCCTGCAGCAGTTGTGAGCCTCTGGGCCTTGCAGCTAGCCACACCAGGGGCCTACCCTGCCCAATAGTGCACCTGCAGCAATTGTAGCCCCATCATAACAGAATGGCACATGCAGCCCACATGGGGGACACCCTTGGAACATCTGTATCTGATGATCAGAGGGGAGCACATGGTGGGCCACGCAAAACATCTCCTGCATAAGGCCACTATCCAAGATTGGGAGAGGTAGCTGATCTACCTTATACATCCAAACAAACACAGAGAATTAGGCTAACTGAGGAGACAGAGGAATATGTTTCAAATGAAAGGACAAGACAAATCCACAAAAAAGATCTACAGAGATAAGCAATCTATGTGATAAAGAGTACAAAGTGTTAGTCATAAGGATGCTCACTGAACTCAGGAGAAGAATAGATGAACTCAGTGAGAACTTCACCAAAGAGTTAGAAAGTATAAAAAAGAACCAATCAGAGCTGAGGAATGCAAAAACTGAAATGCGAAATTTACTAGAGGAAATCAGTAGCAGATTAGAAGACACGGAAGAATGGATAAGAGATCTGGATGACAGAGTAGAGGAAATCACCCAAGCTTAAGAGAAAAAAGAATTTCAAACAATTAGGACAGTTTAAGAGACCTCAGGGACAACACTAAGTGTACTGAAATTTGCGTTACAGGTGTGCCACAAGGAGAAGAGAGAGAGAAAGGGGCAGAGAATTTATCTGGAGAAATAATAGCTAAAAGCCTCACTAACCTGAGGCAGGAAACAGACACCCAGGTCCTATAAGGACAGAGAGTCCCAAACAAGATAAACCTAAAGAAACCCACACCAAGACATGTTACAATTAAAAGGTCAAGATTTAAAGATAAAGAGAGTATCTTAAAAGCAGTAAGAGAAAAACAAGTTATGTACAAAGGAACTCCCATAAGACTATCATCTGACTTTTCAGCAAAAACCTTACAGGCTAGAAGGGAGTGGCATGATGTATTTAAAATGCTTAAAGGAAAAAACCTAGCACCAAGATTATACTATTTGTCAAGGTTATCATTCAGAATCAAGGAGAGACAAAGAGTTTCCCAGACAAGCAAAAGCTAAGGAGTTTATCACCATTAAACCAGCCTTCCAAGAAATGTTAAAGGGACTTCTTTTAGCAAAAAAGAAAACCTAGAAATACAAATAAGAAAATCATCAAAGAAAACTATACCACTGGTAAAGGCAAATATGTAGTAAATGGAGTGGATCAACCACGTATAAAGCCAGTATGAAGGTTTAAAGACAAAAATACTAAAATCCTATATATCTACAATAGCAGGTTAAGGGATACAGAAATTAAAAGAGGCAAAATATGATAACAAAAAAATAAAATGGGGGAGGGAATAAAAACGTAGGCCTTTTAAAATGCATTCAAACTTAAGAGACCATCAACTTAATGTAGACTGCTGTATACATACGTTGTTATATATGAACCTCATGTAACCACAAACCAAAAACCTATAATAAATACACAAAAAAATAAAGAGAAGTGAATTCAAACATAACACTAAAGAAAGTCATCAAATCACAAGGAAAGGCAGCAAGAGAAGAAGATAACAGAAAAGAACTACGAAAACATCCAGAAAGCGTGTAATCAAATGGCAGTAAGTACATTACCATCAATAATTACTTTAAATGTAAATGGACTAAATGTTCCAATCAAAAGGCATAGGGTGGCTGAATGGATGAAAAACAAGACCCATATTTTTGCTGCCTACAAGAGACACACTTCACATGTAAATATATTCATATACTGAAAGTGAAGGGATGGAAAAAGATACTTCATGCAAATGGAAATGAAAAGAAAGCTGGGGTAGCAATACTTATATCAGACAAAATAGACTTTAAAAGAAAAACTCTAACAAGAGAGAAAGAAAGGTATTACATAATGATTAAGGGGACAAACCAACCAAAGGATATGACACTAGAAAATATCTGTGCATACAACATAGGACCACCAAATACATAAAGCAAATATTAACAGAAAAAGGAGAAATTGACGGTAACACAGTAATTTAAGTAGGGGACTTTAACATCCCACTTATATCAATGGATAGATCATTCAGAAAGAAAATCAATAAGGAAACATTGGCTTTAAATGACACATTAGACCAGATGGACTTAATGGATAAATAAAGAACATTCCATCCAAAAATAGCAGAGTACACATTCTTTTCGAATGCACCTGGAACATTCTCCAGAATAGATCATATATTAGGCCATAAAACAAGTCTCAATAAATTTAAGAAGATTGAAATCTATTAAGCATCTTTCCCAACCACAGCAGTATGGAACTAGAAATCAGAGAAGAAAACTGGAAAAAACACAAATACATGGAGGCTAAACAAGCAATGGGTCAACAAAGAAATGAAAGAGGAAATCAAAAAATAGCTTGAGACAACTGAAAAAAAGAAACACAATTGTCCAAAATCTATGGGATGTAGCAAAAACAGCTCTGAGAGAGAGGTTTATAGAGATGCAAGCCTATCTCAGGAAACAAGAAAAATCTCAAATTTATAACCTAACTTTACACCTAAAGGAACTAGAAGAAGAAGCACAAAACAAGCCCAAAAGTTCATAGAAGAAAGGAAATAATAAAGATCAGAGTGGAAATAAATGAAATAGAGTCTGAAAAACAATAGAAAAGGTCAATAGAACTAAGAGCTGGTTCTTTGAAAAGATAAACAAAATTGATAAACCGTTAGCTAGACTCATCAAGAAAAAGAGAGAAGGCTCAAATAAAGAAAGAAAGAGAAGTTATAACCAATACCACAGAAATACAAAGGAACATAAGAGATTATTGTGAACAATTGTACATCAACAAATTGGGCAACCTAGAAGAAATGGATAAATTCCTAGAATAATACAATCTTACAAGACTGAATTGGGAAGAAACAGAAAATCTGAACAGACATTACTAGTAATGGAATTGAATAGTAATCAAAAAACTTCCACAAACAAAAAATGTCCAAGACCAGATGGCTTCACGGGTGAATTCTATCAAACACTTTAAAAAGAGTTAATACCTATCCTTCTCAAACTATTCAAAACAGTTGAAGAGAAAGAATGACTTCCAAATTCATCTGTGTCATCAGCATTACCCTGATACCAAAACCAGACAAACAAAATCACACAAAAAAGAAAATTACAGGCCAATAACCCTGATGAACATAGATACAAAAATCCTCAACAACATCTTAGCAAATAGAATTCAGTGACACATTTAAAGGATCATACACCATGATCAAGTGGTGTTTATTCCAGTGATCCAAGGATGGTTTAATATCTGCAAATCAATGTGATATGCCACATTAACATAACAGAGGATAAAAATTATATGATCATCTTAAGGCTGGGCCAGTGGCGCAGCTGTTAAATTCGCATGTTCAGCTTTGGCTGCCCAGGGTTCACCAGTTTGGATCCTGGATGCCTACATGGCACCGCTCAGCAAGCCATGCTATGGTAGGCATTCCACATATAAAGTCGAGGAAGATGGGCACAGATGTTAGCTCAGGGCTAATCTTCCTCAAAAAAAAAAATTATATGATCATCTCAATAGATGCAGAAAAAAACATTTGACAAAATTCAACATCCATTTATGATTTACAAAACCCCTCAAGAAAGTAGTTATAAAGGAAACATACCTCAACATAATAAAGGCTGTATATGACAAAGCCACAACTAACATGCTTAATGGTGAAAAACTAAAAGCTTCTCCTCTAAGATCAGGAACAAGATAAGGATATCCACTCCTTCCACTTGTATTCCACATAGTGTTAGAAGTTCTAACTACAGCAGTTAGGTAAGAAAAAGAAATAAGTACATCCAAATTGGAAAGGAAGAAGTTAAAACTGTCACTATTTTCAGATTACTTGATATTATATGTGGAAAACCATAAAGACTCTGCCAAAAGACTACTAGAACTAATAAATGAGTTTAGTAAAGTTGTAGGATACAAAATAAATATATTGAAATCAAATGTGTTTCTATACAGTAACAATGAACTATCAGAAAAGAAATTAAGAAAGCAATCCCACTTATCATTACAGGAAAAAGAATAAAATACTTTGGAATAAATTTAACCAAGGAGGTGAAAGATCTATATACAGGAAACTATAAGACGTTGATGAAAGAAATTGAAGATGACACAAATAAATGGAAAGATATACCATGTTCACGGATTGGAAGAATTAATATTGCTAAAATATCTGCACTACGCAAAGCAATCTACAGATTCAGTGCAATCCCTATTAAAATGCCAATGGCAATTTTCACAGAACTAAAACAAATAATCCTAAAATTTGTATGGAACCACAAAGGACTGCAAATAGCCAAAGCAGTCTTGAGAGAGAAGAACAAAACTGGAGGCATCATGCTCCCTGATTTCAAACTATACTACAAAACTATAGTAATCAAAACAGTTTGGTACTGGCACAAAAACAGACACATTGACCAATGGAACAGAATAGAGAACCCAGAAATAAAGCCATGTCTATATGATCAATTAATCTATGACAAAGGAGGCAAGAATATACATTAGGGAAAAGACATTCTTTTCAGTAAATGGTGTTGAGAAAACTGGACAGATACATGCAAAAGAAGGAAACTGGACCATTTTCTCATACCATGTGCAAAAATAAACTTAAACAGATTAAAGACAAATATAAGACCTGAAACCATAAAATTCCTAGAAGAAAACATAGGTAGTAAATTCTTTGATGTTGATCTTAACTGTACTTTTTGGCTATGTCTCCTTAGGCAAGGGCAACAAAAGCAATAATAAACAGTAATGTGACTACATCACGCTTAAAAACTTTTATACAGCAAAGGAAACCATCAACAAAACAAAAAGACAACCTACTGACTGGGAGAATATATTTCTTTTCAAATGGTATATCCAATAAGGTGTTAATCCAAAATATATAAGGAACTCATACAATTCAATATCAGAAAAACAAATAATTCAATTAAAAATGAGCAGAGGACTTGAATAGACATTTTTTCCAAAGAAGGCATATAGATATCCAACAGGTACATGAAAAGGTGCTCAAAATATCACTATCCATCAGGGAAATGCAAATCAAAACTACAATAAGTTATTGTCTCACGTCTGTCAGAATGGCTGTTGCCAAAAAGATAACAAATAGCAAGTGTTGGCAAGGAGGTGGAGAGAAAGAAATCCTTGTGCACTGTTGGTGGGAATGTAAGTTAGCACAACCACTATGGAAAACACTACAGAGGTTCCTCACAAAATTAAAATAGAACTACCATACGATCTAGCAATACCACTTCTGAGTATTTATCTGAAGAAAATGAAGACACTAATTTGAAAAGATATATGCACCCTGTGTTCATTGCAGCATGATTTACAATAGCCAAATATGGAAGCAGCCTAAGAATAGATAGATGAATGGATAAAGAAGATATGGTATGTATGTACAATGGAATATTACTCAGCCATAAAAAGAATGAAATCCTCCCATTTGCAACGACAGAGATGGATCTAGAGGGTATTATGCTAAGTGAAACTAGCCAGACAGAGAAAGAAGAATACCATACGATTTCATTTATATGTGGAATCTAAAAAAAAAAAAAAAATGAACAAAACAAAACAGAAACAGACTCATAGATTTAGAGAACAAATTGGTGGTTGCCAGAGGGGCCAGGGGTGGGGACAAGTGTGAAATAGGTGAAGATTAAGAGGCACAAACTTCCAGTTATAAAATAAATAAGTCATGGGGATGTAAGATACAGCATAGGGAGTATAGTCAACAATATTGTTGTAACTTTGTATGATGATGGATGATTACTAGTCTTATCAAGATGATCATTTCATAATGTTAATAAATGTCAAATCACTATATTGTACACCTGAAGCTAAAAACAACAAAAAGAAGAATCACATACCAAAAATAAATAAAATATGTATAAGGAGCGTGATCTTAAAAAAAGGAGAAGATTTGTCCTAGTGGAATTTAATGGCTTTCATTTAACGGAGAGTATTGTGGAAAGATTGAACTCAAATATATACAATGCATGCCAAACATACCTATCAGCAGAGGTATAGAAATGAATAAGAACTAGTCTCTTCCCTCTTGTAGATTTTTGTATAGTAGGGAGGTAAGATACACACAAAAAAATCACCACAATGTAATATAAAATATTGGAATCTTGATAAAGGCTAACAGATGCTAAGGAGATTCACAGTTGAAGGATAGATATCTCATTTGTGGGGATCAAAAATATATTAATTTGAAATTGTTTCCACAAAATAACTACTAGATGCCAAGATATTAAAAAACATATATACATGTTAGATCAAGTAACATTAATGTAAGGTCTTTATACTTGAGTGTATTTTTGTTTTTGTCATAGATATTTTTTTTTCCCAAAAGAAGTAACTAAGTATGAAAAAAAGAGCAAGTTAAAAAAATACTGAAGATAAAGTATGCCAAAAAGGAATTAATATAAATGGTGGGGGTGTTAGTAAACTATGTGCCTCATATTAATAGGATGAAAATGACTATGTTAGTTATTGAAGTTTTAAATGTTTCTCTTTTTTATCTGGATTTTTACCTTGAGTGAAGTGGAAAGAAGCATGAAATACTTGTTTAGGATACTGTAAACAGCAAGGACACTAAGACGCAATGCTGGAAACTTACTTGAACTGTGTTCCTAATTTTGTGGAATGGATTGGTGTTCATCTTCATCTCACTTGGATCTACATAATAGAATCATTTGAATTTGGAAGTTAAAAATAATGAAAAGTTTGAGAACCAACCTTCGTTCTGTATCTTAGATGTTTTGTTTTCAATTCTTCCTCATTTTCTTCCTTTGATTCTTTTTCTCATTTGCTCTTCTTCCTCTCTCTTTCAATTTGCCTCTATTAGAAAACATTCTTAATGGGTCCTCTTGTGGATCTCAATGGAGCCATTATCAGGAAGGGAGAAAGAGTGAGAGAATCAGCACCATTGTGCTCTGAGATATACTTCCTTCTGATTTACATATATTGCCTCCTGGGGGTTTGCCAGCCCTTCCTGCAGTTAGCCTAGGTTTCTCTTAGTGTATGTGATTAATAAGGATCAGTTGGTTCTGTGATAAAGTTTTCACTGATTTCTAGTAAACAGTGACAGTGTAGTTAGTTCCTGACAAAACTATATGGTATATTTCATCCATTTATTCAGAGATGATATTCTTTTACTTTTCCTTCATGATCCAATGTTGATAGTAAATGATAATTTTATTTTTAATGTCCTTATTTGGGGGTGGGAAGACTTTGAACTCTATGTTGGTTCCCAAATTATTTTTTGAAGTTGTGCTGATCAGTGAATCCAGATGTCTGGGACCTAGTGCTCTAGCATACCTATTATGCATTTTGTGGGCCTGTTACTAGCTTCCATATTAAATTATTTGACAGCCTCTGTCACTATTTTGAATCAGTTCTTGATTGTTTCTGTAACCCAATTAATTGTTCTTTGTCTTTATATTTCTTTCCTAAATTTGAGATTTTACAGAGATTGCCAAAAATGAGAAATAGGGAATGGAGATCATTTTCATAACTAGAAAGTAATTTTGATGTGAGTGTCACTGTGTTAACTTAATGTGAGTGATAATAGCAATGAGTTTATCATTATTTCTTATTTTATACTTGTGAGGGACAGTCACCTAAGGGAATCCAAAAGAAATAGGAATTTTGCAGAGTTGGTGCCTGAATTCTAGGAATCGGAATGAAATCTATAAGACTCTATAACTCAATTGCCAATGAGACCTCAAAATATTTGAAATAATACTTATACCATATTTCTTCTTGGCTACATCAGTTAGATACAAATATCCACTTTACCTAAAAAGGGGAAAATGATCTTTGTATAGCAGCCTCTTTAAAAAGTGCAACCATTAGCACTTAATTTGAATCTTAAGAAAGTGAAATCATGAAAATAACGTAAGGAATGGATTTTCATTATAATTTCTCTTTCTGATGTATTTTGGCAATTAGACACATATAGCTTTCTCTTTTAAAAATGTATAGACAAAGACAAATACTTGGATTTTAGGGTGATAAGTTTAAAAAATAGAAAGGAATTCTATTGTATAGAAAATCTGAAAGGAAGATTGGGAGAAAAAAAGCACTTTTTAAGGGAAATGATTGCTTCAGAAATGACAATCTCGGGGCCAGCCCGGTGGTGCAGCGGTTAAGTTCGCACGTTCCACTGCTCAGCAGCCCAGGGTTTGCTGGTTCGGATCCTGGGTGCAGACATGGCACCGCTTGGCAAAAGCCATGCTGTGGTGGGCGTCCCGCGTATAAAGTGGAGGAAGATGGGCATGGATGTTAGCTCAGGGCCAGTCTTCGTCAGCAAAAAGAGGCGGATTGGCAGTAGCTAGCTCAGGGCTAATCTTCCCCCCCCCCAAAAAAATGGAATGACGTTCAAAATGCTTAGAACACTGTGGGTGCTACATTAGGTGCATTTAAAAGCATGTAAATTCTTTACTTCCTCCACAAAGTCTGAGATGCCCATAATTTGTACTGGCATTAAAGCTGGCATTAAAACAGAATTCATGACAGTATTTCAGAATGCTACCAGTTTTGATCATCTTGTGCCGTTTTCCCCCCCCCCATTTCTTACTTTAGAAAGTAATTTTATGTTTTTCTCTATTCTACTGGATAGGAAGAGCAAGTTCTTTGTTATTTGAAATTGGAAATAAATGTAAAGCTAACTTAAGTTGACAAATGTAATCGGTCCCTTTGGTTACATATCCTTTTTTTGTACAACGGCAAAATGCTTTTTAAAAATTTTCCCATAGACCATTTTTAGGAAAGATCCCTGTGAGCAGAAGAGGTGTGAATGTAAGGAGAGCAGCCTTGGCCAGCTCTGTGACACTGACATCAAATGATAAAGTAAATGAACACAAGTGACTGGATTTTGTGTCTTATTTAGTCAAGGCTGCTTCTGTGGCAGCAGAGCAAACAATGTTATCATTATATAGAGAAGCAGTGTTTACTTCACTGTCTCTTCTTAGCGCTTAAAAATCCAGCCTGTCTCAAGATAAAACAGTTAATTTTTTTGGTCGATATCCTTAAACAAGAAAATAATATTCTAAGGGTCAATAAAAAATGTAAAATGGAGATAGGATATAAACAAGGGATATAATTACAAAGGTTCCATTAAGTAGCTTTGTATTTATGTACAAATGTAAAATATATACTGTGTAAAAAGTCAAACCTTTATTAATGAGTAATAGAAAATTAGTTACAATAACTTACAGCATTGCACTAAATAATGTACTAAGCCTGATAACCACCTCTTCTGCCACTTACTGGACCCTTCCCTCTGTGTAAACATATATCCTGGAGAAGGGGAGGCTGCTGGGCTGTTACCAGTAGCCATCTTTTAGGCTTTGTGGCAGTGGCTGGCATGCTCTGCACAGTAGGGACACAGGAGTCAGAGAACATGCTTCTGTGTATCTGAGATTCTCATTTCCCCAGGACCATCAGTAGAACACAAGAAGCAACTTTGAAAGTCTTGTGTGAATATGTCTTACAGCCTATCTAGAGTCTCATAGCTGCAACTCAAATATGGAGATTTCAAACAGCCAGTGCTCTTCAGAAGATGAATCTAATAATTAATAATTGTAGAAATATATATCACCGTTTTCTGTGTGCCACCACCCTGTATTTATGATCTCAGCTTCTCAGTTGAGTTCAGCAACTGTGATTATCCTCAATTTATACATGGAAAACAGTCTTGGATAAAGTGATTTACCTAATAAGTGAGTGGTAGAGAGTTTGGATTCATGACTTCAGAACCTAAGCACTTAATGACTGGGCTCATTGCCTCTCCACTCATACAAACATTGCAATCCTTTTTATAGTTTATCAGAGTAAATAATTTTAACAGCCTTTAAAAGTACTTGTGGGGATGCAGTTAGAACAATCATTGCTTGATTATTCTACCTTAACTCGGAGGTAACTTGATTTTAAAAATTTTTTGGCTGGCTTTAAATGGACCAAGAGATTTAACTATTTCAGAATGTGTACTAAAAGTTCTACATGGGCTGTTGGGTAATTTATGGAATTTCAAAGGATCCTTTCCTAAACTTTTCACATAAAGATTAGTGTTAATTTGTCCTCTGACTGTAAGACTGTTGGTGTAGCATTGCGGTTTAGCACATGGCCACTCGTGACAAAATTACTGACTAAATTCCAAGTTCCCTTGTTTGAGATCTGTATGGCATTTGGTGAGTTATGGAAATTTTGTGTACCTTATTTTTGCCGTCTGTGAAATGAGGATGATAACAATAGGATCTAACTTAGAGGATTCTTGTAATGTTTAAACAAGTCAATATACATAAAGCACTCTGCTGCCTGGAATATAGCAGGAACTTAGTAAATGTTAGTTACTCATTAAACAAGTTCCTAAAGAAATGTTCAAGTCCCATGATCTAGGAGAAAAATGGTACATTGTATTAAATGTCAGATGTTTTCAATTCTTATGAATTTAAGTAACTTACAAGAAAATATTAAACTAAGGAAAAACACTTTTGAAATGAGAAATCTAATAGAAATTTTAAGCTCTTGTCATCAAAAGGGGTTTTGTTTTGGTTTTTTTTTGTATTTTTAACTGTTCAAAAGGAGATCATTCATTCAATCTCAGATACTGTCTCTCGGTCAAATATTTATGACAGGTTCAGTTATCATACATATTATTCACTGGCAGCCAAATTTTTGCTTCATCTTAGTAAGGCTGTTCGTCAACAGCAACCACTGCCATCACCACCACTAATACAGCAACAAAAATCTGTCTAAGCCAAGTCGGGACTGTGTTTTGATAAGATTATGATATGTAGAATTCAGCAGGAAAGAGCCGAAACTCTCCCTTCAACTACTTAGGTTCCAATCGTAATTCCATATTTTATGAGGTGTGTGATCTTCTCTAAGTTTTGTGGCATCGCACTGTGCCTCCATTTTCTCATCTCAGATTGGGGACAATAACAGAATCTCTCAATATACTAAGGGGTTGTGAGGATTAAATAATAGAATTCTCATAAGTTGCTTTCAACTGTGCCTGGCACATGGTTAGCACTTAATAGATGATATAGTTCTTGAATAGTTCGTATTCTGTTGACCGATCACTATTAACTACCAGAAAAAAACACTATATTTTCTTATGGGTTCCCAGTAGTCATGTTTTCCTTAGTAACCTGGAGGAATATTACCCAGATTCCCTTCCCATTTTCAATGGTTCACTAGTCTTACCAGTTAAGCTCTGTCAGTATCTTTGGATGTAATTCACCTTGAACATGAGATGCAAATTCATTTAAAGAAGAAAGCTCTATGGTTCTCTTGGGGTAACATGTCTGTCTTGTTTGGCACTGTACCCTTAGAGTCTGGCACAGTGGCTGACACACAGCAGGTATCTTAAAGTAGTTAAATGGATGAATGAATTGCCTCCAAAGCCTGTACTCATGGAAGACCTTCTGGGTGCAGCTTTCCTTATCTACATGTTGAAGTAATGATACTTACCTCATAGAGAGAAGATATTATGATTAAATGAAATAACTGCTTAGCACAGTGCTTGTCACACAGTGAGTACTCAGTTAATGTGAACTCCCTTTCTGTCACCCGAATTCTCTCAGCCCAACTGCTCTCCTGATAGAAATCACAGCCTTCTTCTGCAGCTTCATATACTACAATTCTCCAAATAGTTACCAGAGGAAAGCAACATCAACACAAAACAAAACAGCAAAAATATTTTGGAACAGAATATGTTTAAAAATTGCTTCAGTTTTCTTGCACGAATATGCTAAAGGCCACATAATGATTTTCTTTTATGACGTGGTTAATGAAGTCCATGGTTATAACTGTGATTTTATTAGCATATCCACGTTTTGTTTTGTGTTGTTTTGTAAGTTTCAACACATTTTAAAATTCCTATTTGATTTCAGGTATTTTAGAGGTACTGTAGGGGATTCAGGCCTTTGTTTATTAGTATTGTGTTTATTGCTTTTTAGTCCTTTGATCTCTCATTTCTGTTTACCCATAAGAGCAGCTTGAGATGATGTAAAAAGGATGTGATATGGATAAGAGGCACAATACAAATGGATTTTTATAATGTAACAGCTCGACCTGTCAGAAATCTGACGTGTTGCATCTGTTAAAAAACAAAATTCGACTGAGTAAATTTTAAAGATCTTATTGGCTTTATTCAACAATTCAATGAATTCAATGAATTGGGCAGCATCCCATCCAGCAGATAGAGAGGAGCTCCAAGGAGCTGTACAAAATGAAAGACTTTTATAGGCAGAAGAGAGCAGGAACAAGGAAGTTACACTAGCAAAAAGTGGATTGTTTGTGGCAAGATCATCTTCCTTTAGGGGATGGCAGGGGTCTGTCAGGCGGGGTACCTCACTCATGCTGACCAAGTGATTTCTGATTCACTGCTTTAAGATTTCATTTTCCACGAGAGGCCCACATTGTAGTTGTCAAGTCTAAGTTTGGTGACGTGGGGCTTGGCGTAAGTGACTCCATTTTGGCCCTGTTTTCTTGTTTTCAACACATCTAAAATGACACAAACTAAAACATGTATATCTCTACCTGTTAATTCTTGATAATTAAGCATGTATCTCTGCCTTTGTTTTATTGGATAAAACTTTCACTTTTCACTTTTTTAATGTGCTTCATATGATCTTTTTATTTCCTATCATATACTCTCTTCCCCATTCGCTTATGTCCTCTTCAGTGATTCTATAATTATTTTTGTTTTACATAGATAGAAACATATTTTTCCCCTTTTTTACATATGGTGTTTTTGCTTCATGCAGAGAAAACTACAGAGATGACATTTTTTAAAAATCCAAATTTTAGTCGGTTTTACATTCTTATGTTTGTTATAACCCTGAATATCTCCAAAATATCCTTACCTAAAACACTTTATAGTTTCATTACTAGATTTATACCAGTAAAGATACATCAGCTTTCTTAGGGATAATCTTTAAGCAGAACTTAGTAAGACAAGCTTTGAAAACTATCATTCCTAGGCAAGTAAATCTCGAATCATGAAACATCAGTTTAATCGCTCCCCTTGACAACTTAACACGACAGATTGAAATATAAAAGCCTGTGGAAGTGGGATCAATGGATTATCTAAGTCCCTGAACATCTTCTCTTAAATTGGGGGACTTGACAGAGTGGTTGTGAGAGGGGTGTGTACTGTGTGTCCCTTGTCATGTGCAGAGCATTAAGTTTTCAGAGATTAGTGCCAAGTGGCTATAGTCTACCTGAACATGAAGCAGAGAGAAAGAAATTGGGAGGGAATGAAAGAGAAAAAGAGGGGGCTACAGGAAGAGAGGGATAGAGAGATTTACATGTGAAAACTCAGGGGGCTTTGTCATGGCAATTGTATAAAGTGATATACAGTGCAAATCGACTTGAGCATGTCCCCAGATAGCAGGCGGTTTACAGCCTCCACGAGCCGAGATTACTGCTTTATCTTGTCATACTAAATTAACATGGCAGCACACTGTTAAACAGTGGTGACCTCTTCATCTGGGGAAATTGCTGCCTAGAAGAGAGGGGTTTTTAAGTCTCTCTTTCTCACCTCTCTCTCTCTACCCCCGCTTATACCCTTAAAGCATTTTGGGGTTACACTGTAGCTGTTTTAAAATTATTACAGAAAAAATATTCTGTATATTAAGATGATAACAGAGAGAGTGCAATGAGATCAAATGGTCACTTGGGTAGAATAATAAGATTTTATTTATCCAGTGTTCGAAAAATGACATGTCATCTATATACAATGGAATTAAGAATATATTTGCTGTCTTTTCATTTTAATCCCTTGTTGTTCTATGAACAGCCTATTTGTGTAAGAGTTAACTTGTATACTTTCCATAAGAATTTATTGGTGGTGAAGAGATAGTGCGAAGTGAGGCTCAGACACTAGTCCTCCCACTAGTCAGGTAGAAGAATAGCTCAAGAGAACTAGCAAGGGGATTATGCCTTAAATAGAAGTGCTCAAGTTATCTCTTCTTCCAGAGCTTACCAGGTACTGCTGCATGCCTCCAATTCTTTTTTATTTCTTTATTTCTTTATTATTTATCTTTTTTCCTTATTTCTTTAAAAAGTTCATAAGATTAATTTGCTTCATCCTCTGCTGGCCTGAAGCTGAAACTTCATGTGTTTTCTAAGTTCTACATATAGGAAATAGACTCTTTTGCTCCTTTCTTAAAATACTGATAAGTTAATCAAAATCCATTATATATTTTTCTGAGCTTAGTGCATGCTATTGGAATTTGAATCAAAGGAGTGGGTGAAGTAAAGCTCCGAAATATCATATGAATGTCTATTCCTCTGTGTCCCCAGGTAAAGACTCTCCACTCCTGAAGTATAGCCCTGAGAACTGCGTCCTCACTATGCTCTAGAGCAAGTGTTTTCAACCTGGGTGTTAAATCACTTTAAAGTTTGTAGGGTGAGATTTATGGAATCTGTGAATCCCTTGAAACTGTGTGATATACTCAGATTTTTCTAAAGAGAGTGTCCATAGTTTTCCCCAAGGGATGTGAGCCACCAAAATAGATTATTACTTTTCTAGAGCTTAATCCTGTCTTAGGGCATTACTGGGGTACAGCCTCACACTGGGGCTATATATATAGCAAGTAAGATACTGACATATAGACACAGTTGTGATCCTGCTTATTTTGTAATCAGAAAGAGTATTTATTTTACTAAGCGTGCCTTGGAGAGTTTTCAAAGAGCTGCCATGCTGGAATGAGTCCTGTAGTACACCTACTGCTCCTGACCACTTAAAACTGTTCCTCTTAGCATCCTTTTCCTGGGTCCACTTTTGGAGCCATAGACTGGCTGTAATTCTAGTATTAGGATGAGGTCCAGTTCTCCAGTACCCTGGATTCGGAGTCCAGACCCTAGAAACCCAAAAAGACTGTTTAGCTTGCAAGGGATGTAGAAGAGGGGTGATGTGTTTTCTGTGTCTGTCTTTGTTTCTTTCTTTCTTT